>NC_053155.1:295422874-295755374 GCF_016835505.1 Polypterus senegalus
TTTAAACAGACACCACTATTTTTGACAGTTGGTTAATCTGCCAAAGCTACTCCTGCAGCTCCTTAAACAGTTGGTCATTTTGTAATCCAAACTGTTACAATATCCTTAAGCATGAACATTAGAGCATCCTCTAGCAGGGCAATAAGCCACCTATGGTAGCAGTGAGATTGTAGATGTACATCTTGGCAATTTCTCACAAAGACAAGATCTATATGCATACAGTATTATCCCAACCTTCCAAAATGCATGCAGGGAAGCAACAGCCTGATTTTTAAATGGACAATCTGACCACCTCTGCTATGCTACTAGCCGTTGGACAGACGGACTGAAGTCCTGCATCAAAACAATACTAACTGTAAATACCACCCATGACTGGTGCCACTGTAATAAGACAATGTTTACTTCGCCTGAAAGTGGCTTTTAGTGTAGTAGCTGATTGGTGTATGTGCTCTCTGTTTTTTCCATTTACTAGAGCTGTGTTCATGGTAGTCGGTTATTCGATATATGAAATATACTGAAACGGTCAAATGCAAAAATGGAATTTCAAACGTGCACCGAGTCTAGTTGGAAAATTTAGCAGTTGTATGTTTTGCCTTAACTATATTGCTCTATTGTCCCATTTTATGTTCTTGAATCAGAAAACTGGAGTAGAGTACATGGTGGGTACGGAAAGTGTTCAGACCCCCTTAAATTTCACTGTTATATTGCAGCCATTTGCTAAAATTTAATTTTTTTTCCCCCTCAATGTACACACAGCACCCCATATTGACAGACAAATTTTTGAAATTGTTGCAGATTTATTAAAGAAACTGAAATATCACATGGTCCCAAGTATTCAGACCCTTTGCTCAGTTTTTAGTAGAAGCACCCTTTTGAGCCAATACAGCCATGAGTCTTGAAAGATGCAACAAGTTTTCACACCTGGATTTGGGGATCCTCTGCCATTCCTCCTTGCAGATCCTCTCCAGTTCTGTCAGGTTGGATGGTAAACCCAATTGAACATCTCTGGAGAGACCTAAAAATGGCTGTCCACCAACATTTACCATCCAACCTGACAGAACTGGAGAGGATCCAGTTATAAATCTGCTTCACCTCTGGAAACTGCTGTCAATGATGTCCCCTGGAAGAGAAGTTTCCTTATAGTTGATCACCTAAAGTCAATTAAAATTACTATTTGGGGATAAAACCACAGTGTTGGGGGTTAAATGGAGTCTGAAGGACAATTGTGAACAGGATCAGTAAAGTGCAAACAAATGGTGGTGTGGGGGGGTTGGTGGGGAGAGACATGCAGCCATCCATTATCCACTGCTTATCTGAGGTCAGGTCAGGGGGGCAGCAGCCTAAGCAGTGAAGCCCAGACCTCCCTCTCCCCACCAACCTTCTCCAGCTCCTCTGGGAGGACCCCGAGGCATTTCCAGGCCCACCAGGAAATCTCTCCAGCGTGGTCTGGGCCGTGGCCTTCTCCCAGTGGGACATGCCTGGAACACTCCCTCAGGGAGGTGTCCAGAGGCCATCCTGACCAGATGCCCAAACCACCTCAACTGACTCCTCTCAATGCAGAGGAGCAGTGACTCTATTCAGTCTCCCAGATAACTGAACTCATCCAGTCTCTAAGGGAAAGTCTAGCCACCCTACAGAGAACTCATTTTGGCTGCTTGTATCTGATCTTGCTGTTTGTGCCACTACCCAAAGCTCGTGGCCATAGGTAAGAGTAGGAACGTAGATCAACTGGTAAATCAACAGCCTTGCCTTTTGGCTCCGCTCTCTCTTCACTACAACAGACTGTTGCAGAGCCCGCATTACTGCGGATGACGCACCGATCCATCTGTCAACCTCCCACTCTATTCTTCCCTCACTCGTGAACAAGACCCCGAGATACTTGAACTTCTCCACTCGAGGCAGTAATGTGTTCCCAACCCAGAGAGAGCATTCCACCCTCTTCCAGCTGAGAACCTTGGCCTTGGGTTTAGAGGTGGTGACTCTCATCCCTGCCGCTTAACACTCAGCTACAAACTGCTCCGGTGAGAGCTGGAGGTCGCTGTCCAATTGAAGTAAACGGAACAATGTCATCTGCAAATAGCAGAGACCAGATTCTGCACCTAGAAATTCTGTCCATAAAACTTATGAACAGAATCTGACAAAGGGCAGCCCTGGCGGAGTCCAACCTCAACAGGAAACAAGTTCGACTTATTACTGGCAATGCGGACCAAGCTCCTGCTCCTCCTGTACAGGAACTGGATGGCTCGTAACAATGAGCCTTGTACCCCGTACAAGGGGGACCACCACCCTGGTTTGCCATTTCAGAGGCACTGCCTCTGATGTCCATGCGATGTTGCAGAGACTTGTCAACCAGGACAGCCCCAGAACATTCAGAGCCTTGAGGAACCCAGGGTGAACCTCGTCAACCCCAGGGGCTCTTCCATCTCAGAGCTTTTTAACTACCTTGGTGACCTCAGCCCCGATATGGATGGGCCCACCCGGAGTTCTCAATTCCTCCAGAATGTCTTCCTAAGACGAAGCAGAGCTAGAGAAGATCCTCGAAGTATTCCTTCCACTGGTCAATAAGATCTGCAGTTGAAATCAGCAGGGCCCCAACTCCACTGTATACAGTGTTGGTGGAGCACTGCTTCCCCCACCTGACGGTTTGCCAGAACCTGCTCGGTGCCAACCAAAAGTCATTTTCCATGGCTTCCCCACACTCCTCCCATGCCTGAGTTTTTGCCTCTGCAACAGCTGATGCCACCACATGCTTGGCCTACTGGTACTCCTCAGCTGCCTCGGGGGGGGGAACATGCAGGCTCTAAGAGAAGAGTCCAAACAATATCCACATGGTTAAAGAATACCTGAGGCACATTTGGTACAATAGTGGGGATACAGGCAAGGGAATAGTTTTGCTTAGGTTTCAGTGCAAGAAGTCGGCTTGGCATGGCAATTGATCTTTACAAGGTCCTAAATTTGGAACTGTGCTCACTAATCTCATATGCATGTAAGGATAAGATCAATATTTTTTAAGTTTTTTTTTTTTTTCTGCAATTGTTATATAGAAAGCAATAAGTGAAGCGCTTTTATTTATTTTTTTAAAGGCCTTGCCTATTCTTGTAGCTTGAGTTTTAAGGTTAATGAAGCAAAAACCTTCATGTCTACTTTGAATACTTCAGTCTCCGTTCCAGTTTTTCCTTTGACCACAAGAGGGCAGGCTTTCTCCATTGATAAGAGATCCAATTCATGTTCACGGATTTCTGTGGAGTGAAGAGTAAAAAAATCATTCTTCATCCCAGCAGAGTCGACTGTTTCCTTTAAATACAGTCATGGCTAAAAGTTGTGAGAATGACAAGTTTTGGGTTTCACAAAGTTTGCTACTTCAGTGTTAGATCTATTTGTCAGATGTTTCTATGGTATACTAAAGTACAATTGGAAGCATTTCATAAGTTCCAAAGGCTTTTATTAACAACTAGCAAAATACCTGCACTTCGCAGCGGCGAAGTACTGCCTTAAAATTTTTAAGAAGAAAATTAAACCTTTTTAAACTGAGGGAAAATATACCAATAATTTGTTAAGGATCTCTTTGTATACCACATTGTGAGTTTGGCCCTCCGGTTGTAATATGACCAAGCTGTGCGCTGAGCTTACTCTTGAGCATGCAATGTACAGTTGGCCATGTGAACAGTAATCTTGTCTCAAATCTCAAATCTGCTGTCATAATCGGTTTGAGTTTCATGGTTTGTTTCAATTACGACAGTATTTGTAGGACCTGGGTTGAAGAGACATTCGGCATCTGTCAAGCATTGCAAGCATACAACCAGTTTCATCAATAACTTCACATCTAGCTTTTGAGAGTTTAAACATTCATAAACATCAAAGTGTCCACTATTGATATCGTCACCTGTGAATCTAAGATGTTTAAGAGGCATTGACGGTTGTCCAAAGGTGTAAAATATTTGGCCATTTCGGTACACTTGAAAGCGACAACCGAACAATTCATCGGCAGCCATCAACTTAATTATACTACACAGGAGCACTAGAAGAGTATAATTATCTCCTGTACCGTCATCAGTCCACACCTTGAACCTGTCCCAGTCATTCAATACATAAGACACAATGTTCCTCCAGATATCAAGAGTGAGCCTGATATGGCCGTGCAATATGTAACAAAGAGAATGGAAAAGGTAGATGCCATCTCCGGGCATGGAAACCACTCGGTAAGTGACAGTTCTTTGATCGATGGTGATCACCTCGATAGACATGTTAATGGGGGTACGGTTGGAATGATAAAGGAAATGGGCACCTGAACAATGTAAAGTAAGTCTAAAATACCTACACAATAACTATAATCGTAATAAATGAACAATAAAACAGCGGAGAAGCCGTGGATTAAATAAAAAGGCTGTAGTTATCAGCAGGGAGACGTGAATCCCGTGGCGAATCAAGGAAGGGAATGTAGAGACTGGAGCAGCAGACAGCCTTATATAGGCAGGCAGCCACCAACGTGGGAGGCGTTGGGATGGGGGACCCAATGCCGCCTCACACGGTGACCGAGCTGCAGGCTATGGACGTATATATGTACGTAAGTAGGATTCAGTTAGCGTTGGTAACCCGTGTACCAAATTTCTTGAAGATGGGCCCATAAGTAACAAAGACCGTTGAAAAGTTCAATATGGCAGCCAACAGTGGCATCATACCACTGAAATAAATACCAAATTTCAGCCTTCTACCTACACGGGAAGTTGGAGAATTAGTGACGTTGGAAAGTTCAATATGGCGGCTGACAGTGGCGTCCTACCACAGAAATAAGTACGTACATTGGTTTCAGTTAGCGCATGGAAGCCGCCTACCAAATTTCATGAAGATGGGGCCATGAATAAGAAAGTTCAACATGGAGGACGTTGTTGACCGTTATGACCGTTACGCGTAGAATTTCAAAATGAAACCTGCTTAACTTTTGTAAGTAAGCTGTAAGGAATGAGCCTGCAAATTTCAGCCTTCTACCTACACGGGAAGTTGGAGAATTAGTGATGAGTGAGTGAGTGAGTGAGTCAGTGAGGGCTTTATTAGTATAGATTATATTAAGTTTATGCAAAGAGTCAATATTGATAGTGTTGGCCCTTTTTCAAGTCCACTGCAATCCCCCCTGGCATACTGTCAATCGACTTCTGGACCAAATCCTGGCTGATGGCACCCCATTCTTACATAATGCTGTGTGCTGTCTGTCACAAATCACTCCTGACACTTCTCCATCCATTCCACCCTGCCTGCACTCTTTTTTTTTCTTTTTTTTTTCCCCCCCACATTTTCCACAATCCCTATTACTCTGTACTGTTGATCCCAAGTATTTAAACTCCTCCACCTTCGCCAACTCTATTCCCTGCATCCTCACCATTCCACAGACCTCCCTCTCATTTACACACATGTATTCTGTCTTGTTCCAACTGACCTTCATTCCTCTCTTCTCTGCAGTATATCTCCACCTCACCAAGGTCTCTTCAACCTGCTCCCTACTATCGCTACAGATTACAATGTCATTGGCAAACATCATAGTTCATGGGGATTCCTGTCTAATCTCCTCTGTCAACATGCCCATCACCATTGCAAATAAAGGGCTCAGAGAAGATCCCTGATGTAATTCTCCATGTTGAATGCATCCGTCACTCCTACCGCAGTCATCACCACTGTCACACTTCGCTCACATATATCCTGTACAACTCTTACATACGTCTCTGCCACTCCCCACTTCCTCATATAATACCACTGCTCCTCACGAGGCACCCTGTCATATGCTTTCTCCAGGTCCACAAAGACGAAATGCAACTCCTTCTGGCCTTCTCTATACTTCATCAACACCCTCCGAGCAAACATTGCATCTGTTGTGCTCTTACTTGGCATGAAACCATACTGCTGCTCACTTATCACCTCCCTTCTTAACGTAGCTTCCACTACTCTTTCCAATAACTTCATGCTGTGGCTCATCAGTTTTTTTCCTCTGTAGTTACTACAGCACTGCGCGTGCACACACACACACACCTTTCTTAAAAATCGGTACCAGTACACTTCTCCACTCCTCAGACATCCTCTCACTTTCCAAGATTCCATTAAACAATCTGGTTAAAAACTTCACTGCTATCTCTCCTAACCTGCTGCACATCTTTCCCAGCTTGGTCCCTTTGTCTAGCCAATCGGTACAGGTCCTTTTCTCCCTCCTTAGTGTCCAACCTCTAATACAACTCATCATACGCCTTTTCTTTAGCCTTCGCCACCTCTCTCTTCACCTTGCGCCTTATCTCCTTGTACTCTTGTGTACTTTCTGCATCTCTCTGACTATCCCACTTCTTCTTCACCATCCTCTTCCTCTATATACTATCCTGTACTTCCCCATTCCACCACCAGGTTTCCTTTTCCTCCTTCCTCTGTCCAGATGTCACACCAAAAATCCTACTTGCTGTCACCCTTACTACTTCTGCTGTAGTTGCCCAGGTGTCTGGTAATTCTTCACTGCCACCCAGTGCCTGTCTCACCTTCTCACTAAACTCAACCTTGCAGTCTTCCTTTCTCAACTTCCAGCATTTGATCCTTGGCTCTGCTCTCATTCTCTTCCTCTTCTTGATCTCCAATGTCATCCTACAGAACCCCATCCTATGCTGTCTAACTGCACTTTCCCCTGCCACCACTTTGCAGTCTTTAATTTCCTTCAAATTGACTCTTCTCCATGTGATGTAATCTACCTGTGTGCATTTTCCTCCACTCTTCCCGTCACCCTATGTCCCTCCCTATTCTTAAAATTTGTATTCACTACAGACATGCCAATCCTTTTTGCAAAATCCACTATCATCTGAACACCTTCATTTCTCTCCTTGACACCATACCTACCCATTGTCTCCTCATATTGATTTGGCAAAATTTTACACCGAATGCCCTTCCTGACATAACCCTCCCCATTTTTCCGGGCTTGTACAAAGAAACACACTGGTTTGTGCAACCCCTGTGGCTGGGTTTACTGTTCAAAATAATAATGGACATTATTTAATTGTTTCTACCTTCAGAAGGGGTGTTTATTTTATACATACAGTTGAATCAGAAAGAATTCAGATCCCTTCACTTCCTGCACAGCCCATCAATCTATTGTTAATAACCCCTAATGACAAAATAAAAATCTTGTTTTCAGAAAGATTTGCAAATGTATTAATATGAATAAAAGATTTTTTTTCTTTTTGATTTTTAAGTATTTGGAGCCTTTGCTCTGGCACTCCCAAATTGTGGTTGGGTGCATCCTGTTGGCTTTAATTCTCCTTGAAATGTTTATAGAACTTTATTGGAGTCCACCTGCGGCAAACTGACCTGTCTGGACATTGTTTAGAAAATTGTATATGATGAAGTCTCACAATTTACTCTGCATGTCAGGACAACAACCAAGGCATGAAGTTCAAGGGACTCCCTGTAGACCTCTGCGATCAAATTGTGGTGAGTAAATGATTGGCACCACAGCATTTTGCCACTACAGTCCTCACGAGGAACAATGGATGTGTAGGAAAGAAAAGAGAATACAGCAGACTAAAAATTTTCCATTTCAAACAATTTCTGAATTAGGAGGCATCTTTTATTAAAACTTTTCAATTATTAGATTTCTAGCTTAGCACTCTTTCAGTTATGCCATATCACTCAGTTTAAATTTTACTTCTTGCTTTGAAGCACAGTGGAGTTGTCAGCTTCTAATGCCACACAACAGGAGAGTCTTGGGTTCAAAACCCAGTCTAGGCCTCATCAGTGTACCGTCCGCACATTCTCCCAATTTACTTATGTCCATCTATCCATCCATTTTTCTAACCTGCATATCCAGGACAAGATCACAGGGGAGCTGGAGCCAATCATAGTAAACATTAAGTGTAAAGCAGGAACAATCCCCGGACAGGGCGCCAGTCCATCGTACAATGAACAAAAACACCCATTTAGCAATGCTAGTTCTTCATCACTTCATCTTCATATCTTTGGAAATATGGAGAACAAGCAAACTCCACACAGGGAGAAACGGGGATGTGAACCATGGTCTCTTAATTGCAATGCAGCAGTGCTACCTCTGCACAACCATGCCACCAGGTGTAGTTATGTTTTCTTTAACTTCTGTAATTCTATGTCACATGCCAGAACCATGTAGAATAATTTCATTAGTGACTCTGAACGGACCCATTGTAAGTGAGTGTGCACTGTGATGGACTGGTGCACAATTTAGTGTTACGCCATACTTATACCTGGCACTATCTGCACAGACCCTGTGCTGGAGTAAGCCAGCTTAGAGAATGATTCAAAGACATTCAGAAAGATGCTAATCACAGTCTCAATTATTGGAGTCCAGGAGCCTCATGTATAGTGGCGTATGTGAAATTCACATTAAAACATGGCGTATAGACAAGTGTTGAAATGTGTGTATGCACACAAAAAAAGTCAGATGCATAAAACCTTGTGTAAGCCAACTTACACGTACTTCTGCTCCATAAATTCCGGTCAGCGTGAAATGTAACACATGTGCACGTGCCTACCGCCCACCCCTCCCCCTCCCAGAATTACACCCCTTTGAATATGTAAATCAATATAAATAGCCCTTACATTCAGTGTTTTGTGAAAAGGCAATGGCAAAAGCACAGGTAAAAAAAAATTTCAGCAAATGCATAGTGGAGGCAAGGCAAAATATACTATTAGTTGGCTTAAGCAGTGGTATAAACAACAAAGGAAGTTGATCAAGTGATACTGAGTGGCGGAGACACTCGAAAGTTTAACTTCAGAAAGTTGCACAGTTTTCAAAATAAAAAAAGAAGTGGTCAGGTATCAAGTTCGCCATGAAAAGGCAATTCGTAGCCCCACTGTCTTGAGTGTTTTCTTACAGAAGTGTATTAGGATACAGGGAAAACAAAAACAAATAGAGACACGTGAAGAAAAAGAGGTCAAAATGTCATCTAATCCTAACCTTAATCTCGAAATTTCCACTTTAACAGGCGGAAAAATAAAACTATGAGATTATTGTACACCATCATGTATATGCATCTGTGGATCTGGAGAACTGTGATCGCTAACAATGTAATTGAAAAAAGAATGCTATATTAACTTTCCCTCACTCAACATACAACTTAACCGGAAAAAGCATCAGTAAAGCGGTTATTCATCTGTGCAGTGCGGAATAATAACAGCTTCTGATATGCTGGGGAAATTACTACAGGATATGAGATGAAGCTCTTATTAGTCTTTAATTAAGGATATATAAGCTGAAGTATGGAATATTGAAAGACATGATGTGTCTCACTTAAGCAACCTCAGGTCATTACAAAGTGAAATTATTTTAGTCTTTCACAATGCACAGAGATCAATAACCACTTCATTGATGCTTTAAAAGTGTTCTTAAGATGAAAAGAAGTTGTTTTTAAGTTACATAACATTATGTGATTCGTTGGTAACACTTTAGGTACTGCAAAAATGCATCTCATACTAATTAACTCTTGTTAATTGTGTGACAAGACCTTTACAAAGGTGTCTTTTGCTCTTCATCACACTTATCACACATCAGTGGATTGTTTATTCATCTCTGTGCTGTGCGCCATATTGACATGGTGGTAAAATGACTTGCTAATATGAAGGATTCACAGGTCTTATACTAAACATGTAATATCAAGAGAAATGTGTCTCAGATAAGCCCGCTCTGACCACACAAGAGTGAAGTTTTGTTAGTAGGTCACATTGCAGAGATGAAGAAACACATTACTGATGATTAGTAAATGTGATGAAGACCAACATGGCTTGCTACTCCACCTGCGGGCATGGAGAATACTGAAATGAACAGTCTGAGCTGAAGGTAACGATTGTCGCAATGACCACTGCAAAAAGTACCACACTCGGGGGAGACATAATTGAGAAAAAAAGTAATATAAAGAAGATTACAAAGGATGTAAGCATGAAAAATCAGAAGCTAATACAGGATATAAAAGACTATGAGAAACATTTAAGTAATTGCATTTAGGCAACCTTTAAAAGTATGTTGGAAAAAATGTAATGAAAAATACAGGAAATTGCAAGTAAGTTTGAAAATAAATTTAGAGCTCTTGGTGCTCAGCTTAATGATGTTAAGCAAATGCTCACAACTTGTATTGAAATAGTTGAACAATTGGCTTCCACTGCTGATGAAAATCCAAATGCAAAGTGCATGGAGACAGACAAGCTGCACTGGAAAATGGATTTAGAAGAAATAATATAAGAATTGAAGTTCTCCCTGAAAACCATGAAAGCCCAAAACCAGTGAATTACATTGCTGAACTATTTTCTCAAATAATTGGACAGGACTTCAAAACAGAAACTTGGATATCGCCAGCTTCCTGCATACATGGATTGAACACCTTAAAACCTAGAAGCCTTATTTATTGTACATTTTAACAAATTACAATCTAAAGTAAATCTGATGTCACTTCTCACACTGAAACAAGAAATTACGGTGTATCCACAAAGTATTCACAGCGCATCACTTTTTTCACATTTTGTTATGTTACAGCCTTATTCCAAAATTGATTAAATTCATTTTTTTCCCCCAGAATTCTACACACAACACCCTATAATGACAATGTGAAAAAAGTTTACTTGAGATTTTTGCAAATTTATTAAATATAAAAAAATTGAGAAATTACATGTACATAAGTATTTACAGCCTTTGCCATGAAGCTCAAAATTGAGCTCAGGTGCATCCTGTTTCCCCTGATCATCCTTGAGATGTTTCTGCAGCTTAATTGGAGTCAACCTGTGGCAAATTCAGTTGATTGGACATGATTTGGAAAGGCACACACCTGTCTATATAAGGTCCCACAGTTGACAGTTCATGTCAGAGCACAAACCAAGCATGAAGTCAAAGGAATTGTCTGTAGACCTCCAAGACAGGATTGTCTCGAGGTACAAATCTGGGGAAGGTTACAGAAAAATTTCTGCTGCTTTGAAGGTCCCAATGAGCACAGTGGCCTCCATCATCCGTAAGTGGAAGAAGTTCGAAACCACCAGGACTTTTCCTAGAGCTGGCTAGCCATCTAAACTGAGCGATCGGGGGAGAAGGGCCTTAGTCAGGGAGGTGACCAAGAACCCAATGGTCACTCTGTCAGAGCTCCAGAGGTCCTCTGTGGAGAGAGAACCTTCCAGAAGGACAACCATCTCTGCAGCAATCCACCAATCAGGCCTGTATGGTAGAGTGGCCAGACGGAAGCCACCCCTTAGTAAAAGGCACATGGCAGCCCAGCTGGAGTTTGCCAAAAGGCACCTGAAGGACTTTAAGAGCATGAAAAACAAAATTCTCTGGTCTGATGAGACAAAGATTGAACTCTTTGGTGTGAATGCCCGGCATCACATTTGGAGGAAACCAGACACTGCTCATCACCAGGCCAATACCATCCCTACAGTGAAGCATGGTGGTGGCAGCATCATGCTGTGGGGATGTTTTTCAGTGGCAGGAACTGGGAGACTAGTCAGGATAAAGGGAAAGATGACTGCAGCAATGTACAGAGACATCCTGGATGAAAACCTGCTCCAGCGCGCTCTTGACCTCAGACTGGGGCGACGGTTCATCTTTCAGCAGGACAACGACCCTAAGCACACAGCCAAGATATCAAAGGAGTGGCTTCAGGAAAACTCTGTGAATGTCCTTGAGTGGCCCAGCCAGAGCCCAGACTTGAATCCGATTGAACATCTCTGAAGAGATCTTAAAATGGCTCTGCACCGACGCTTCCCACCCAACCTGATGGAGCTTGAGAGGTGCTGCAAAGAGGAATGGGCGAAACTGGCCAAGGATAGGTGTGCCAAGCTTGTAGCATCATATTCAAAAAGACTTGAGGCTGTAATTGCTGCCAAAGGTGCATCGACAAAGTATTGAGCAAAGGCTGTGAATACTTATGTACATGTGATTTCTCAGTTTTTTAATTTTTAATAAATTTGCAAAAACCTCAAGTAAACTTTTTCATGTTGTCATTATGGGGTGTTGTGTGTAGAATTCTGAGGAAAAAAATGAATTTAATCCATTTTGGAATAAGGCTGTAACATAACAAAATGTGGAAAAAGTGATGCGCTGTGAATACTTTCCAGATGCACTGTATATTTGAAAATCACATTTTCCCTGATTTTTTCACCTTCCACGGCTGCTAAACGTGTTGCATTTTACAGCATTAAAGAGTGCTTACACCAAAGCCAAATTCAGATAAAGCCTCTTGTATCCTGCTAAATTGAGAGTGGACATTCAAGGCAAGTTTTACATTTTTAGTTCTCTGGTAAAGCAGAAAAAAAGTTAAAAATATAGATCCTGACACTTTTTGAAATACTATTGTGAGTCACATCGTCACCGGGTAAGGCAAAGAAGATTTTACCTGCAATTTGGCCTATTTGCAAAGAGATTTTTGCCGTAATTATACATTCTATTTCCTTCCCTGTTACTTTAATGTTTTAATTACAATTATAATTGTAAGTATATGTATATGTGTATGTACAGTATACATATATATACACATACTGCTCAAAAAAATTAAAGGAACACTTTGAAATCACATTAGATCTCAATGGACTGGTTAATGTGTTAGGAATGAAAGGAGACCACATCGTTGTCTGGAAATGAAAATTATCAATCTACAGAGGGCTGAATTCAAAGACACCCCAAAAATCAAAGTGAAAAAATGATGCGGCAGGCTCGTCCATTTTGCCGAAATTTCATTGCAGCAACTCAAAATCACACTCACTAGTTTGTATGGCCCCCACGTGCTTGTATGCATGCCTCTGTAGGGTCCAGGTATCGCCTCATGCTACCAGTAGTGACACTGACCATAGCCAAATGCAAAGCGAGTACATCAGCTACATGAGTGTGTTCAGCACTACAATCAACTGGGAACTGATCAGCTGATGCAAATACCTAACTTTCATTTTAGATTTCCAGATAATTTGCATTAAAATTGGAGTTTGATAAGTGACCGTGTAGTCTTCCCAGGTGAACGATGCCATAGGAATGTCAGCTGGTGACTGATCAGATGATGCAGTCACCTGACTTTCGTTTTCGATTTACAGATCAGTTGCATCAAAATCAGAGTTTGATAAGTCAGAGTCCAATTCAAAAAGAATACTAAATAAATAAATAAAATGCATGGCGCATTTTGCTTGGCGCATTCACTTTGCTCTCTCACCTGATGTTGATGCCATTCTAGACGTTGTTCACTCTGCGCTATGTACCCAGTCAGGGATTCTACACGAAGAGGGTCAATTCATAACATATTGGTATTTAGAGCTTTTATTGCCCTCTGCCTCTGGATGTCGACTTTAGTCGTTATCTTCCCTCATCTCCTTGTGTCTACGGCAGTCGACATTCACCCCAAAAGAGTTAATAAGAGCAGATACTGAAAATGGACGAAATGGACATTGGAATTAAGATTCTTTCTTTAATTTGCATATATTTTAGGCACAAAGTCCTGAACTTCATTTTAAATATTAAAAAGGTTGAAGAGTGTAATTGAAAGCTCCACCCTCATTAATTGAATCACACAATTGTTAAACTAGATCTTAAATATGGTGAGTAATTTTGATTAGGAGAAAACCAGAATTACACTTCAGTTACCGCTTTGATTTGGCAGGTAAATGGTCTGCGTGGAGGCCACACTAATACATCCAACAGAAAAAAGGAATCCAACTCGTACCTGTGCAGTGTGCTGTTCAAAAACTGGTAAAGCTGGAAAGAAAATCCAAGACAAAGTGCTGTTGCTCCGACTGATGTTGGATTGTGTCTTTCACCGTGCTTTAAGATTTACACAGAAAGGACTCATTTTAAGATTACATAATGTTTTGGTATTAGTATTTCATATTTTTATTTTTATTTATTCTTTTGAGATTTAATTAATTTCATGCCAAAAAAGCTAAGCTTTTTACATTATTTTTTGGAATAAAAGCCAATGCCAAGGAGATTAATGGTGTACAATAATGGGGTGGGATTTGTGTTTTTGTTACAGTAGATTAGTACACAAAACTAAATCTTGGCTGGTTGGAACAAAGAGCACCCCCTACCATATCCATAATACTTAAATGTTGACCTCTAAAATCCCTATGGCAAAAGCCATTTTAGCATTGTACTGTATATGGCATTCAAGTTTATTACTAATGCATGTGGCTTGTAGACTTGGTGATGAGCACAGCTGAAGGGGTTTAAACAGACACAACTATTTGACAGTAGGTTAATCTGGTCAACCTACTCTTGCTGCTCCTAATTTAACAGTTGTCTATGTGTAATCCAGCTGTTATTATATCCTTGAGCATGGATTTTAGAGCAACCTCTAGCAGGACAATATGTACATCTACAAGCTCACTGCTACCATAGGTGGCATGCTGGCAATTTCTCACCAATGTACTTATGCTTTGCTAAAATGTCCCTGGTGGATACAAGCTCTATATACACACAGTATTTTCCCTCCCTTCCAAAATGCATGCATCCTCTCAGGGAACCAACAGCCAGATAAAGAATGGGCAATCTGACCACCTCTGCTATGCTACTAGCAATTGGACAGACTGACTTTATACAGTCATGCATCAAAGTCAATAGTAACAACTGTAAATCCCACCCTTTGTCAGGTGCCACTGTAATAAGACAACGTTGTTCACTTCAACTAAAATTGTTTTTTGTGTAGTGGATGATCAATGTATATGCTCTTTACTTTTTCTGTTTTTATTTTATATAAATATATTTACTACAGAAATATTCTTGAAACAGTCAGTTATCGGACAATGAAACAGTTCCATTCCTGCAGTTAGCCTGTTTGGGTTTGCAAGTTCAAAGGTCTAATTGGGAAAATTATCAATTTTATTTAATTTTTTTTTTTTTAGAATGTAGAGCAATATTTAACAGTAATTTTAGTTTAAATCCCACAGTTTAAATTGTGGGCATGTATGTTAATTTGACAGATTATCAGGATATTTGTTGCAGCACCGAATTTATTTGGAAAAGCCAGAATGATGCCTTAATTCACTGAGGACTGGGAGACACTTACGGTCTCTGCTGGGAAATTATTGCAGATGTTGTTTCCGCATTATGGTAGCTTTACTGCTGGAGATATCACAGTTGGGCTGGTTACTTAGGATGCTGGAAATTACAAGCCATGGGTTCTACTGTTCAGCTAAACATCCAGCTGCATATTGTGCTTACCCCCGATACAGTCAGTGTTGTGTCTAAATAAAAGCACAAAATGACGGAAACTGGTGACCAAGGTAATACTGCATTACACTGTGGTGTAACTGACAGCTGAAATGCATTAATCTGTGTAAAACTGTTAGCTGGTTATGGTAGTATCTAGAAAATCTTTAGATGAATTTCAACTATTTTCCTGTATTTTCAGTTTGGAAAAAGATGTTGCTTGAAGGTAAAAAAGCAGCAGGAGAGAGTGTAGAGATGACAGAAGGCCAAGGACTTGGTAATTAAAGCGAAGTAACACAAAATGAGAAGATAGAGTTAAACGTCTGTTTATAACAACTGGGTTTTCTAATTCAAGTGAACATTTATAATTGGGAGAGCATTTTGCAACCAAAGCGGAACAAAGGTGTAAGCTGTCTCCATGCTCTGGTGGAAACTGCTGTCATGCAGCATTATGGCAGACATGTGGAAGGATGTCATCTTGAACAGAAGTTTCCTTACAATGGATATCCTTCAATGAATCATTAAAATTACTGCTATGTTTTCTGAATAAAACACCCACAGTTAGGGGATCACTTTAAATGCTATGAGTCTGAAGGAAGGTTGTGAGCAGGATGAGTAAAGTGCAAACAAATGAAGTTAGAAACAAAGTAATAAATCTGCAGAACATAGGAAAAGTGTACCAAACAGAATTCATATGTTTAGATCAGGGGTCTCCAACACGTTGCTAGTGAGCTACCAGTAGCTCACCAAAGGGTTAATGAATCCTACATAAATTTGAAAACTTGATTAGTCAAATTAGGGGTGGGAGATCTTTCCAAAAAATTATATCATGATCCTTTTAACAGAAAATCACGATTCCCAATCTGAATTGCAATCTATCTTTTCTATATGGCATACACTTAAGAGAATATCCGGACTCAAACTCATCAAGACCTAAGTAACACTTTATTTTAAATAACAAACAAAATTGAATTCAATTATTCTCCCGTTTGCTAGCTAAGCAGAGATAATGAACACACCCCGAAGCTGGTGAGTGATTGAGGAAATCCTCTCCCCTTGGCCCGCTGCATGTTTCTCGGATTCATGCAAATAAATCGGTACCGCAAGCGAACTATGGTACATAGCGAAAATGAGAGAAGTCGCAAAATCAACTAGAATGTTCAAGGAAATTATAGAAAAAACCAGATCTGTTCTCTTGTGAAAAACAGACAGACATACAGACAGAGAGACACTGGATTTTATATATTATATATCAAAATAATGTGCAGTTAAAGTCTTAACAGCATTCTTGGCATTTCTGAAGCTTAGTAGACCCACATAACTATAAGAATCTTCACTAAGCAGCTCTAAAAATGTCTGCTTTGTTTGGGTCTCCATACCTCTGCCTTTTCTGACATGAATGTCATGAAATCAAAGTTCAGAACAAGACTGACAGATGAACATTTAAATGACTCCATAAGAGTGAACCTTAGTGGCTCCAGTTCACTGTACACCTGCCTCTCTTGTTGACTCCATGCAGTGCCAGTCACCTCACTAACTACCTAAATAACACACCACACAGGCAACTGGACCTGTGAATAAAGTGAAACAGTGACATGTAACAAAATGACAAATAAATAAGTCATATCTGTGTATTTGGAATTGCATTGTTTTGTTTTGACATCATTCAAGTTTTAATTTAATAGTGTGAGATACACTAGAAAATTCATACAGACATACAAAATGCACTTGCAGGTGAACTAAATATTTTTTGTGATATTTTAATGCAAAATGTGAGTTGTGGACACCAACATTGTTCAGGCAAAATAAGCTTATTCAGTCTTTTTGGGTTGAAATAAGCTATGAGAATAAATGTTAGAAAACATGAGTAGCTCTCGGCCATTTTCATTTTGTAAAAGTAACTCTCAGGGAGAAAAAGGTTGGAGACCCCTGGTTTAGATGCTAATGCCTGAGCCACATTTAGTATAATAGGATCAGTATTGCTTAAGTTTCAGTGCAAGAAGACTGTGGGATGGCAATTAATGCATTACTGAATTTGGAGCTATACTTGCTGAATTAATATGCACTTAAGGATAAGATCAGTATTTTTCCAAATCAAAATTATATTTTCACAATTATGGTGTACATTAAATTTCTACAGGAAACTTAAGTGAAGCATTAATCATTTTTTAAAAGGCTGTGCCTATTCTTGCAGCTTAAGATGAGGTCTATGAAGCAACTACCCTTAAAACTCATGTCCAGTTTGAATACTTCAGTCTCCATTCTAATCTGCCCGGAAGAGGGAATGCCTTTTCCATGGATGAGAAATCTGATTCATGCTCACTGATTCTGTGGACTGAAGAGTATTAAGGAACTCAGCTAGGATGAAGAATATTTTAAGTATTTTTCCTTTAAATACATCACATTAGTGAACATGATGTTTGGTTGTATCTCTTCCTGTAGTCCACTGCACATATACTAGGCAAATTTAGAGAGGGCAAATGAGAGGCACATTTTGGAAATTCATTGAGGAGAGATACATGTGGATGCTAGCAGAACATATAAAGCCCATGCAAACGCTGGCCAGATTGAGATCTGATCTTCGTGGAGCTGGAAATGCTACTGGCCTTAGTGCTACCACAATAAAGAACCAGGCCTAAATATTTAACAATTAGCTGAAAAGATCAAATTACATCCATGCTACTGTTTTCCTTAAAAAAAAGAAAAAGCCTTTTAAAATGATCTTTGTTCACAATAGTGTGTTCATATCATTTATGAAGGAATCTACATATACTAACATTTCCAAAAAAGCATGATTTAGGTTTTGCCTACACTGGTAATGTATGCATTGGCCACAAAAATCTTTTCTATATGGCATAAACTTAAGAAAATATCCAGACTCAAACTCATCAAGACCTAAGTAACACTTTATTTTAAATAACAAACACAATTGAATTCAATTATTCTCTCGTTTGCTAGCTAAGCGGAGTTAATGAACACGCCCCGAAGCTGGTGAGTGAGTGAGGAAATCACCTCCCCTCGGCCCGTTGCGTGATTCTCGGATTCATACAAATAAGAGGGCAAATAATTTAGAGAGGGCAAATAACTTAACAGGCACATATTGGAAATTCATTGAGGAGAGATACATATAGATGCTAGCAGAACATATAAAGCCCATGCAAACACTGACCAGATTGAGATCTGATCTTCGTGGAGCTGGGAATGCTACTGGCCTTAGTGCTACCACAATAAAGAACCAGGCCTAAATATTTAACAATTAGCTGAAAAGATCAAATTACATCCATGCTACTGTTTTCCTTAAAAAAAAAAAAGAAAAAGCCCTTTAAAATGATCTTTGTTCATAATAGTGTGTTCATATCATTATTACACTGGTAATGTATGCATTGACCACAAAAATCCTTAAAGTTATGGTAACACTGCCAACCATGGGATTTATCATAAAACCTATAGTGGCCAGTAAATTATTTTCCCTTTGTGCAAGTATGCAGTATTAAGACTGTACAAAATGAAATTTAGATGCATAAAGGTAAGCGCCATGGACAGCAACTTTGCTGTTTCACACTGTTAGAAAACAGCTTTGTTCTGTCAAGGGTGACCAATCCGTGAATAAGAAATAGCAATGACAAGGGAAGGCTACTTGATAAGCACAAACAAATCAGGGCATGAATAGAGTTTGTGTTTTTTAGAAGTCTACATTTTTACCCATCTACATTGCAATGGCAAGCTGACGTTTTCTGGAGCACAAGGCTATGAGAGCATTTTCATTGTTTCCTTTGTTGGGGTTAAAAGCGCAAGCTAGTGTGAATGAAGGGTCAAAAACAGACAAATGTCTGCGTTTTTATACAAAAATAAAGAGGTGAGGACATGACCTGCGGTTCTCATGTTAGAAAAGTTGCTACATTGTTTCAAACATTTCACGAATAGTAGAACCTGGACTTGCATTCTCCCTTTAAAGCGCATGCTTATTCTTCCATACACAATCTACAGGATTATGGGATTCAGCATCATTCTTATGACCGAGCATGATAAACTGTGCCATGAGAGTGTTGATGAACCAAATCTCCATTTAGAGTGATTGTTCCACTGCTCACTGTCTAAGTTACTGGATGAATGATATTGTTGATATAAAGTAAGAGCTACTGACATGTAAATCTTGTGTATTAATGAGTATGTTTTTTTAAAAGAATTTTTATTTGCATTTACAGTATAAGTGGTCAGTACATTTGTTAGTTTAATGTTTACATATTTTTATAAAAATCCTTAAGGTACATACATGTCTGTCTACTTTCATGCAAATTGTTTTTTAGAAGTTATCATAGTTATGCGTGTATACACATGCAGTTCTTTGTTATTCAGAAAGTCAGTCATGCAAACATTATAAAAGAATAAGCACTAAACATAAAATAAGAATCGATAAAATGCATATAAGTATTAGATACAAAATTACATTTTAATCAAAATGCAAATGACTGTGAATTCAGAAGGAATTTGTTTAAGCTGATATTTTTATATCACAATTAATACAATCACAAAGCACTATATACAAACATAGGAACATACAGAAGCAGCAAAGCCATTATATGGGCAGACATTGAAAGGATAGGTGAATGGAGGCAGAATGGTCAGTCAGCATTCATGCTCTGTCAAATTTTACCCAAATTGTGTATGAATTAAAATAAAGCATCACACGTTTAAGGAAGTACTATAATCAATGGAGTTGTCAGGTCATACTCCACCACTGACTTGGTGTGTTACCCAAGTAATCTCATTTAACACACCACTATGTCAGGGGCAGGAATAAAGGACATGAACTCACATACCTGTAAACATGTCTTCAGACGGTGCCCACTTTGTTAAAATAACATTTGCTTGGAGATTACCTACCCAATGATTCAGTTCATTTCTACACACACAAAGTTATCATTTCTAGGGAGAACACCCGTGCTGCTCAAGATCTGAGAAAAAAAAAGGAGTTCTGTTTATAGGAAAAGTACAACACCTTTTGGACAAAAGCTCCAATTTTAATAATGCAACAACTGTCTGGCATTTGTTTACAATGAAATAAGATCATTCCGGTTTTTGTTTTAGCTTAATATGGGCAATTCGATGTTTTTTGACAAGGCAGTTCACTTGCACTTTCTTTTAATTCTAAATTATTTGTATAGCAACATCAAAGCATATGAAGAATAACGTGAGAAGCTGGCATTAGAACAACTCACATAATTCAGCTTTCTGATATGCCAGCAGATGGTATCTGAGCACTGTGGGTTACTGCTATAAAATACAAGCTCAAATATGCATGCTTAATGTAAAGGACATTTGTTTTTTGGTTTTCTGCATTTAGCACAGATTTTTGTCAGGACGATTGCCATTTTAATTATTTTGGCAGTGTGATGGTATTTAGATTTGGTGTTTTCAATAGAGAGCTCTTCTAATTGTTCTGTGTGATTGACTTCCATAAGGCCAAATGTTCCCTGGCAAATGCAAGGATGAGGCTTAGCTTATCTGTTAAAAATGCCGCTGTCTTTCATCTCCTGCGTTTTTCAGGTGTTTTGTTAGGCATACACACATTCTCAATCTACTGACTAGCAAGACTTTTTCCACTTGCAAGTTATTCTTATACAGTATAGTGTATTTAAATTAAACAGGCTCAGAGCACTGTATTCATTTACAAATGTACAGATTAAATAAAACATGCAATATGTACAAACAAATATACATATACAGTAAGTGTCATCTTATGGCTCCTAACACTGGTAATGAGAGTATAGGATAATACAGCGTAAAGTATTCAAGTAAGCAATGCCAAGGGTAGATGGTCATCTTAAAAGTATTATAAATACTAATAAGTTTTTATTAATGTATACTAACATCTGTTTCACAACACGTCTTCTTTAAGATATGTAGTGGACCTTTTAATGTCAGGTTTATTTGAAAATTATTTCAGATAAGCAAAAGTATAGTAGATTGATTTGAAAAGTGTCTTGAAATAGTGGGATCAATACTGTGATGTACTTTTGAATTAGCTATGGTGAGAAGGTTATGGGACAGTACAGTGGCACAGTACTTAGGGCTTCTGCCTCTTGCACTACTAACCTAGGCACAGATCCCAGCCTGGTCCCTGTCCCTGTCCTCAGATACTATGGTTTCTTTGATGTGCAGGTGTGGGGTCTCTAAAACAGACTGGCACCCATCTATGACTGATTGGCAGCAACATCGTTGTTACAATATGTGCCCAGCCACACAGTCATACTAAACTAGTTTGTGTCACCAATCTACATGCACGTGTAACACAGAAAAGCTGTGCTTATGGATTAAAATGAACCCAGATTCTTGGCACAATGAGGCAACAATATGGGGCCATTCAGTAACTATTTTAATATTCTCAATAATTAGGGAAAATGTATGATATCGGATAAGACGAGATATGCTTTTACTAATCCTGTGTGTCTCTTCATTTTGAGATAAATAACATTTATTTAAAGAACATAACAATTGCTAACTAAGTTCCCAGCATAATTCATCAAGAATGCGAACACTGATAATGTCTTTGATTATAAATCTGTCTTCCCAGTAAAGAATGAAGCCATACATTACATCTTGGAAAATTAAAATCATTTGTGTAGTTAACATCCAGCACATAAGGATCCCTGCCGCTGTGACTTTTATATTCATTACTGTACCTGGGCACACAAAATATCAATTTTAAGTTACTTGACAGAAATGGTTACTTTCACTTAATTATATTTACAATCTTTGTTTGGGATGTAAGCAGACATGAACATATATAACATATAACCAAATGTGTGACAAAGGGAGACAAAATATAGGAAGGCCATCAAGTATGTCTAGACCAGCTGCTCATCCCATTAAAACTCCCTCGTATCTCCTACAGACCCCCGTCACTAGTGAAATGTAGGAGTGGGCTAGAGCACAGCTGCTGAGTGTGTCCAGCACCCCACCGACTTGAAGTCCCATCTTTGAACCCCTAGCATAAGCAGTGTAAAGCAATAGTGTCAGACAAACCTCACCACAGTACATAACATATACCAATATGATTAAGATTTGTATAGCTTACAATAACTATTAAGAATATACTATAATGCTAATGCCAAGTGTGGCAAAATATATCAAGAGTAATAATAGTTGAGTGACTTTTTGGCAAATTTTTACAACTCAAAAACACTATATTAAACTCGTATAACATATACAAGTAACAATGAACATATTCTGTTTTTTGCTGTTGATTTCTTCTTTCTGAATAACAGAACTTTTTATCATTCACATATTTGCCCAACACCTTTATCCAAGGTAAATTATAAATATTTGAGATACAACAAGTTACATTTCTTTTGTTTTTCTAATTTAAGCACAAGCAGGTAAAGTGACATGCTCATGGTCATACAGTGTCAGTTGCAGGATTTGAAGTCCGAAGCCTTATCCTCTATACTATGAAGAACAGACAAGTGATTATTTGCACGTACCGCTCAGTTCACTGCAGACACATACATTATGTTTACTAGTGAATAAATTAAAGATGGGAGATTTGGTCACAGGAAATTCTCACATTTCCTTATGCATTAACCAAATATTGTATATATCACATACAAATTTTAAAAAGTAAGAAGGAATACTGTTTCTGTCTAGTGAGTGTTACGTTGAATAAAAAAATGAAAATGTTAATTTAAAAAAAAATGCTATTGAGTTCTTTTTGATGTTCTAAAACGTACATTTTGAAAAAAGGTAAAAACCTTGCAAGTATCCCATTGTCAACCACAATTTCCAAGCAACATAGATTCTGTAACTGAAAATAATTACACATGTCATCATCAAGTATAGGTCTGATTACCTCAACCAATATATTTACATTGTAACATTCTGTAGCATATTTAAATTTTTTTCATTGTTTTTTGTTTACATTCTTAGTGTAAAAGCAACTCCCTTCAAATGCAAATAATTGAAATTGCTAAAAAGCATATCTATAGCTTTCCAATTTTTTTTTTAAATGACACACATAGAGACATTACACACTGACTAACAAACTGACTCTAATGCTAAACATGTGTTATTGCTTGTCCTATAAGCCACTGCCTGCAATAGCATTTTATAGGTAAGTCTTGCGTATTTCTTCTTTCAAGAGACTGATGAGATGGGGTTATGAGGAGAGCCCATCTGAGTAAGCACTTTGTCCAGCCATTGAAGAGGTCCATGGAGGTGGATCTCAATCCAGCACGGAGTGCTCGTCACATCCTGCCGATGGTATTCTGCACCCCAGCCCTACAGGAAAACACAAGATTTTTAGATATTTTAGTTTTCAAATATGATTCCACATAGAAACTTTCATAGTGATGACAGATTTCTTGAAAATGTAAATAAAATGATTACAAATAGCTACATTGTAAGGACATTATCGATTTTATCATTCGGTAAATCTCCCAGATGTTTTTTCTTTTTTATATACTAGTTTTTGCCCCTACTAGCATGTAACATGATTCATTAAAAGTGCATGACCCCTGTATTGAATTTTGTGTGTTTTTCTTTTTTTTCAATCAT
The DNA here is from genome assembly GCF_016835505.1 of Polypterus senegalus. NCBI lineage: Eukaryota > Metazoa > Chordata > Cladistia > Polypteriformes > Polypteridae > Polypterus > Polypterus senegalus. The sequence goes on from NC_053155.1 coordinate 295,446,588, forward strand.
CCTAAAAGAACATTTCTTAATGAAACAATGTTGTTGATGGGGGTAATGCAAGCTGGCATTGCAGTCTAATGTGCACTTATTAGCTGCTGCCTAATGCCAGCTTGGACCCCCTTTTGTCTCAGAAAAGCCTGAATTGTTCAAGACATGTCTTCAACAACCTGATAAAAACATTCTTTAGGGACTCTGGTTGATATTGACTTCAGTACCTCACACATTTATTTTCGATTATAAACTGCTCAAAAAAATTAAAGGAACACTTTGAAAACACATCAGATCTCAATGGGAAAAAGAAATCCTCCTGGATATCTATACTGATATAGACTGGGTAATGTGTTAGGAACGAAAGGATGCCACATCGTTTGATGGAAATGAAAATGATCAACCTACAGAGCCCTGAATTCAAAGACGCCCCAAAAATCAGAGTGAAAAAATTATGTGGCAGGCTAGTCCATTTTGCCAAAATTTAATTGCAGCAACTCAAAATTGTACGCAGCACTTTGTATGGCCCCTGTGTTCTTGTATACATGCCTGACAACATCGGTGCATGCTTCTAATGAGATGACAGATGGTGTTGTGGGGGATCTCCTCCCAGATCTGGACCAGGGCATCACTGAGCTCCTGGACAGTCTGAGGTGCAACCTGGTGGCATTGGATGGACCAAAACATAATGTCCCAGAGGTGTTCTATTGGATTTAGGTCAGGAAAGAATGGTGGCCAGTCAATGGTATCAATTCCTTCATCCTCCAGGAACTCCCTGCATACTCTCACCACATGAGGCCAGGAATTGTCGTGCACCAGGAGCCACTGTACCAGCATAGGGTCTGACAATGGGTCCAAGGGTTTCATCCTGATACCTAATGGCAGCCAAGTTGCCTTTGTCAAGCCTGTAGCGGTCTGTGTGACCCTCCATGGATATGCCTCCCCAGACAATCATTAACCCACCACCAAACCAGTCATGCTGAATGATGTTACAGGCAGCATAATGTTCTCCATGGCTTCTCCAGACCCTTTCACTTCTGTCACGTGCTCAGGGTGAACCTGCTCTCATCTGTTAAAAGCACAGGGCACCAGTGGTGCATCTGCCAATTCTGGTATTCTATGGCAAATGCCAATCGAGCTGCATGCTGCTGGGCAGTGAGCTCAGGGCCCATTAGAGGACATGGGGCCCTTGGGTCACCCTCATGAAGTCTTTCTGGTTGTTTGGTCAGAGACATTCACACCAGTGGCCTGCTGGAGGTCATTTTGTAGGGCTCTGGCAGTGCTCATCCTGTTCCTCCTTGCCCAAAGGAGCAGATACTGGTCCTGCTGATGGGTTATGGACCTTCTATGGCCCTCTCCAGCTCTCCTAGAGTAACTGCTTGTCTCCTAGAATCTCCTCCATGCCCTTGAGACTGTGCAGGGAGACACAGCAAACCTTCTGGCAATGACACGTATTGATGTGCCATCCTGGAGAAGTTGGACTACCTGTGCAACCTCTGTAGGGTCCAGGTATCGCCTCGTGCTACCAGTAGTGACACTGACTGTAGCCAAATGCAAAACTAGTGAAGAAACAGTCAGAAAAGATGAGGAGGGAAAAATGTCAGTGGCCTCCACCTGTTAAACCATTCCTGTTTTGGGGGTCATCTCATTGTTGCCCCTCTAGTGCATCTGTTGTTAATTTCATTAACACCACAGCAGCTGAAACTGATTAACAACCCCCTCTGCTACTTAACTGACCAGATTAATATCCCATAAGTTTCATTGACTTTATGCTATACTCTGATTAAAAAGTGTTCCTTTAATTCTTTTGAGCAGTATAGTATGTTGTCATATTTTCATGCTGCAAACTTCCTATTCTACCTTATACCTAAAGCTCTATACAGGATTGGGATCTGGGGATTTTCTTAGGCCATTCAAGTTAACTGTAACATGTTTGTGGTACTACCTTCAGATAATGTGCGCTACAAGAGTTGGCATATGATCACGCTGGAAGTATCCATTTGATAAAGGGTAGACTATAGCTTTAAAAAGATGCAAATAATCAGGAATAATGATCTGTGGCATACAAATGACATTCAACTAATATTAAGAGGTCTAATGTGTCCCAAGAAAACATTCCCTACACCATTACATTTTCTGAACCTACCATCTGGTTGTCATTGCAGAATTGAAATCTTTTAAACCTAAAAAAATATCCCAAGTCATCCAGTTTTGGTGAACATATACCTACCAAAACTTCATTTTCCTGTCAAAGCTGACGAGAATGGAACCCAGAATGGTCATCAGCTACTGAAGTCCACCCACCTGAAGGTCGGACAGTTCATATTCAAAGGTGGCCTACTGCCAACCACCATTGTAAAAAAATACTATTATTTGAGTATCTGTTTATTTTTAGTATTCTCCTCTGACCTATCCAGTGAAGAAGGTGCTTTCTAACACAGGACTGCTGCTCAAAGATATATTTTTTTAATTTCACCAATCTCTGTAAAATCTATAGGTTGCATTATGCAAACACTACCGGATGGCAGCTATTCCTGAAATGATGCAACCACTATATCTGGTACCAATAAACATTGGATGCTGCTTTGTTCACAAGTCTCATCCATTCTAACATTTGGCTGAATATCAAAGAAACCTTTTGATAATGTCTGCATATAGTATAATTAAGTTGTGGTCCTATGATTGACAATTAGGCGTAGCAGGCTGTTTCAGTCAATAAGCATGTGTACGGAATAAATAAAAATAATAAATTAAAAATACTTTTTAAAAACCATGCTTATATTAAGTTAAAAAGTGAACTAAAAAGTAAAAAATAACTCTCTTATACATCACTCCTAAAATAAAAGGAGGGAGCTTTTGCTAAGATTTTAAGAAGTGTGTTTTGAACGTTGATTGATGAAAAGCGCCCACGCTTTTATTTTACGAGTGATGTATGACAGAGTTATTTTTTACTTTTTAGTTCACTTTTAAACTTAATATAAGCATGGTTTTTAAAAAGTATTTTTCAAATATATATATTATTTTCAACTTTTTAGTCTTGGGTTTGTTTTAGTATAATTTTGCAATCGATATTTTAATACTTTCTTTGACATTGATATGCACACATCTTCATACAATATGCAAAAAGGACAGACCACATGGTCTATCTGTGGACTTTACCTTTATATTGCTATCAGTTACTAGCGCCATCTATTGGTGAAATCTTGAACTATTCTTCATATGAAAATTTCATTTCTTAACATGGATTAACTGATCAATTGGTGAAACTGATTATTGACTCATGTATCGTCATCCGAAGGTAATAAGAGTGCAAAATTTCAAGTAATTTGGACAATAGGAAGTGGGTTAAATATTGATTACAAGACTTGTACCAGACAATGTGGTAATAATGAGTATATACTGTAACAGCTGACTAATGTCAATAGTGTTAAGTCTACCGTCTGTCTCATTACATTACTTACGCTTGAGAGTTTAATAACATCACGTTGTTGACAAAATGTTCAAACAATGATTCACAAGTAAATAGTTTAGTTTAGTAGGTAAATGGGATGAAGTTAAAGTACATATAATATACTGTTAGCTTTTTAACAATATGGAATAAATCACACAAAACTATCAAATACAGAAGTATTAATTAAATACTATAATTTTTTGCTGTGTATGAATTACAATGTAATGTAACGTGGTACAGTGGTGCAGTGGTTAGTGCTACTGTGCTTTAGTTCTAATGAGTTCAAATCTCAGCTTGACCACCATCAGTGCAGTTTTGTGTCTTCTCACTTCAGAAATAGTTTCCTCCATCATTGCATAGATATACAGATTAGGTTGACTGGCATCTCTAAACTGATACTGTGATGGATAGGCACTCCAAAAGGAGTTGGCTATATCTTGCAGAAGCACTGTTTTGATAGGCATCAACAACCTATATCCCTGTTTTGAAAATAATTATTGAATGTCTTTCCATATGTATGTGCTTGTTTAGATTAATAAACAAAATCCAGCTTCTGAGGCCAAGGGTATACTTACTTTTTCCCGAGCAAATCATTACATCTGTTAATATTTTTGTTTAATAAATGATTTAAAAGGAAAATTTTCAATGTGTTTTTATTCAAATGTATCACATTTAGGCACTATTTGCATTAAGATCTGTTGCTTGCTAGTGCACATAAGTTCAAAAAGTCAACAATTTCCATAGGGTCAGCTTTTTAACACAACTGTATACATACATATAGCTGAGTGATTGTATAATGGGAATTAAATGTTTCAGTAGAAATACAGTTATATAAATTAAAATAATGTGTTATCCGGTTTATACATCAGTATGCTTACAAAAAAAATTGGATTATTTTATGACTGTTGTGTTTTCCTGCAACATGCATTGGTTAATTGATATTGCATATGGTACCCTGTTGCATATATTGTATGGCCGAGTGGTGGCTCTAAGGCTAGGGATCTACACTGGCAATTGAAAAGGTTGCCTGTTCGAATCCTGTAAATGCCAAAAGGGACTCTGCTCTGTTGGGCCCTTGAGCAAGGCCCTTAACCTGCAATTGCTGAGTGCTTTGAGTAGTGAGAAAAGTGCAGTATAAATGCAAAGAATTATTATTATCGTCTTTCATTAGTCATGTCCTACTTGTCGTTATTCTATTTTAGGGCCACAATGAGCCCAAGTATATCCTCACTTAATTGGGTGCAGTGCAGGACAACCCTGAAGGATACATTGGTCCTATTAGGGTACACTCAGCCCTCCGACACCTGGCTACGTCGGGCTCCAGCCGGACCGAGACTTGGGTTCCTTCCCCCAGCGGCCAGGACGCTCACACTGGGGCTCTACACACCCAAAGCCTCCACAACTGCCGCTGCCTTCTTGGCCTTACGCAGCGAGCCGTTCATGATCCTGATCACTCCTGCTCCTCTGAAAAGCTCAGCAGGAGTGACCCAATCCATCCTCTCTGAGTCTCGGACAAACATTCCCTCAGGGCTCTCCTTCCAGCTGCCTGCCTCTGTTCAAGTGAGCCTGCTGTTGCTTGCTCGTTCGCTCGCACCGGCTCCCCACTTCTCCAACCTTCTCCTCTCTCTTCCATCCATTTCTTTCTCTCATTTTTTTTCATTGTTTTATTTTCCGTCCCCCCTAGCCGCCTTGTGCTTCTGTTTATTACGGGGACGTGGATCAGATGTGGCAATTAACAGCTGCCGGTGCCAATTACAGATGCGGACAACTCCTCACCTGTGCACTTAAGTGAGGACCGTCCACATCGCGAATCACACGGGAACTGCTCCGGCCACACATACCACGCCCCCTCTCTAAGCCGCAAGTGCGGCGATTATTTATTTTAAAAAGTGGCCTTTTTGACATGAGCTGTGGACCCGCTACACCACACTATTCAAATAGAAATTGTCAGCAGGAGTGATGGGCAGAGTGCACAAAGACAAGCATTGACCAACACAGTGGGTGGATGAGTGAAGAGAGGAAGTTTCTCAAGACAGAAGCAGAAAGAGGATCAGGTGTGGCAGGTGAGTGAGCTGTGGAGTTGAAGTAGAAATGGACACAGAATCAGATAGTAGGCAGCGGTGAACAATAGCACTATGCAAAGTTTGAGTTGCTTCACCAAGTGCCAGTGAGAAGCAGAGGAGTAATCAATGTGTATTAGTCCAAAAAATACTAGAAAAGGCTACATCCTTTAGTCAGCTAAATGCTAGTTAAAAGCAGCTTCCACAGCCAGAATAGTGGAGAGTGTACAGTACATAGTTCACAACATTATTTCTTTTAATCTGCACTTTTCCAGCGCCATTCTTATTTCACTCCCGTTTTGAACCTCACACCCTAATAAACTGTTCTTTTCTCGGTTGGCAATATTTGTTGTCTCATGTTTCTTACTTTCCTTTGTTCACAAAGAGGTCACTAGAGTATATAGATTTATTCCTATGTAGTTTAGCTGGATTGGTTTAATTGATGCCAGGTTCAATACACCTGCCATTAAAATGCGTCTCAAGTCCAGACAGAGATCATATGGACTCCCCACATACGCACAGCAATGCTGGATCCAGTGCTTGCTGGCATTTACTTGTGTACCGCTGCACCCCACACCTAGTAAGCTGTTGCTAGAATGGAAATAGTCTACTCATATTTTGGTTACAGGTTATTATTTATTTTATAATTAAGAAAATCAGGCAGTAGTAAAAATAACTTAATTAATTAAAAAACATTTTTAATGGCCATTAAATTTTTTATTATGTTGTAACAAACTGGGGCAATGCAACAGCACTAACAGCCAATGTGTTTTTGCTAATAAAAATAAATTCAAAAACAAGCACAAATATCAGGGTCTGTGGAGATGAGTCTTCACCTGTTCTTCTGGTATACTGGGAGACCTTAGAGCAGTGGTTCTCAGTAATCTAACATGTATGTTTCTTAACAAAGAAAGTTGTAGGGATTATTTTAAGATATTCCACTAGATGGTGCCCTATGGTATTGCGAAAAAGGAATCAAAATTCAGCCTTAGCTGCATATTTTGTACCGTAAGTGTAATCTGAATGGCACTCTTATTTTATATACATATGTTTATTAGCCGGCCGTTTCGTATTTTGGCGGCGAGGTGTGGCCAAAGTCCGAATTACTAGAAATGACCAGCATATATGCTACTTTGGTCGGCCGTTTCGCGAAGTGGCAAGAACTTCTTGGCCAAAATCCGATATGCTAATGTAAGACTGTACGGGTGCAACGATGCTTAAAAACTTTCAGATGCAGATTCAGAAGTGAGTTTTCCATTCTGCCCGAGAAACTGCTCAAGGCAAGTCTTGTTCAGAAAACGGACACCACTTGAGACAGCCTTCCCCTCGCCTAAACACTAACCTTAAGGTCAATAAAATAGGTCCCTAATGTTAAGTCACTATTTTAGGGCTAAAATGATAACAGAAATGTGAAGCCTACTTATATACCTAATCTTAATTATTGTGAAACAACCCAGTGGAAATTGCTTCAGAACATCTGCATTTTATAACCTACTAGAAAAATACTCACGCTTCGCAGCAGAGAAGTAGTGTGTTAAAGAAGTTATGAAAAAGAAAAGGAAACATTTAAAAAAAAACGTAACATGATTGTCAATGTAATTGTTTTGTCACTGTTATGAGTGTTGCTGTCATATATATATATATATATATATATATACTGTATATGGCAAAATACCCGAGCTTCGCAGCAATGTCGTGTGTTAAAGAAGTTATGAAAAAGAAAAGGAAACATTTTAAAAATAACGTAACATGACTGTCAAAGTAATTGTTTTTGTGTATTTGGCCGCAGCGTCACAAAGTTGTTTTCGTCTAGCTGCATCAGAAAATGTACCACGACGTCTGACACGCCTCCTTTTTAGTGCTTTCTCACAGCTTGGATTGCTGCTGTTATAATCAGTTTGAGTCTACATATATATATATATATATATATATATATATATATATATATATATATATATATATATATTGTGGACTGGGACCCGGACACAGGCAGACAGACAACATAGTTTCACCACACACCGTTTATTTACACAAATTATTTACAAATAGTGCTCACGTGCACCCCCAGTGCCTCTTGCACCGTTCCCCCAAATGTCCAGGCCTCACAAGTCTAATGCCTCTCTTTTGGCAGCCTCCCGTCCTCTCTCCAGCTCTGTCCTCTTCCACCCGACATCCACTGCTGATTGGAGGGAGACGGCCCCTTATATGGGAACCCGGATGGGCTCCAGTTGCTTCCCGGCAATCAGTCCTAGGAAGTGCCAGTTGCTTCCCGGCAATCAGTCCGGCGGAAGTGCCGGCTGCGCACCTGGAAGCCGTCCGGGTGTCCCCTGTCGTCTTCCCCCCCAGCACTTCCTGGTGTGGCGGAAGTGCTGGGCTCCAGGGATATGCAGGCATTGAGGCTCCGCCTGGCGGTGGCCACAAGTCCCTACAGGGCTGGGCTTCCAAGCCCTGTACCGGAGGCCCCCAACATAACCAGGACGGACGCCACCTCGCGGTCTGGAGGAGGCACAAGCCCTCCTCTGGTCCTCCTGGGAGCCCGGCTGGGGACCACATACATATATATACACATACATATCTTCATATCTATATATATATACATATCTACTGTATATACATATCTACATATACACACATATATATACTGCTCAAAAGAATTAAAGGAACACTTTTTAATCAGAGTATAGCATTAAGTCAATGAAACTTATGGGATATTAATCTGGTCAGTTAAGTAGAAGAGGGGGTTGTTAATCAGTTTCAGCTGCTGTGGTGTTAATGAAATTAACAACAGATGCACTAGAGGGGCAACAATGAGATGACCCCCAAAACAGGAATGGTTTAACAGGTGGAGGCCACTGACATTTTTCCCTCCTCATCTTTTCTGACTGTTTCTTCACTAGTTTTGCATTTGGCTACAGTCAGTGTCACTCCTGGTAGCACGAGGTGATACCTGGACCCTACAGAGGTTGCACAGGTAGTCCAACTTCTCCAGGATGGCACATCAATACGTGTCATTGCCAGAAGGTTTGCTGTGTCTCCCTGCACAGTCTCAAGGGCATGGAGGAGATTCTAGGAGACAAGCAGTTACTCTAGGAGAGCTGGAGAGGGCCATAGAAGGTCCATAACCCATCAGCAGGACCAGTATCTGCTCCTTTGGGCAAGGAGGAACAGGATGAGCACTGCAAGAGCCCTACAAAATGACCTCCAGCAGGCCACTGGTGTGAATGTCTCTGACCAAACAATCAGAAACAGACTTCATGAGGGTTGCCTGAGGGCCCAAATGTCTACTGCGCCCTGTGCTCACTGCACAGCACCAGGGAGCTCAATTGGCATTTGCCATAGAATACCAGAATTGGCAGGTCCACCACTGGCGTCCTGTGCTTTTCACAGATGAGAGCAGGTTCACCCTGAGTATATGTGAAAGACGTGAAAGGGTCAGGAGAAGCCGTGGAGAATATTATGCTGCCTGTAACATCGTTTAGCATGACTGGTTTGGTGGTGGGTCAGTGATGATCTTGGAGGCATATCCATGGAGCGACTCACAGACTTCTACAGGCTAGACAACGGCATCTTGACTGCCATTAGGTATCAGGATGAAATCCTTGGACCCATTGTCAGACCCTACGCTGGTGCAGTAGGTCCTGGTTTCCTCCTAATGCACGACAATGCCCGGCCTCATGTGGCAAGAGTATGCAGGCAGTACCTGGAGGATGAAGGAATTGAAACAATTGAATGGCCTTCACGATCCCCTGACTTAAACCCAATAGAACATCTGTGGGACATTATGTTTCGGTCCATTAGGCGCCGCCAGGTTGCTCCTCAGACTGTACAACAGCTCAGGGATGCCCTCATACAGATCTGGGAGGAAATGCCACAAGACACCATCCGTCGTCTCATTAGGAGCATGCCCGACGTTGTCAAGCATGCATACAAGCTCGTGGGAGCCACACAAGATACTGAAAAGCATTTTGAGTAGCAGAAATTAAGTTTTTGAAAAAATGGACTAGCCTGCCACATCTTCATTTCACTCTGATTTTAGGGTGTCTACACAATTGAGCCCTCTGTAGGCAGAAAACTTTTATTTCCATTAAAAGACTTGGCATCCTTTTGTTCCTAAGACATTGCCCTGTCGTTATTTGTATAGATATCCAACTTCATATTGAGATCTGATGTATCTAATGTGTTTCTTTAAAGTGTTCCTTTAATTTTTGTGAGCAGTTTATATACATACCTATCTACATCATATATACACACATATACATACATACATACATAAATACACACAAATTATATATATGTGTGTGTGTGTGTGTGTGTGTATGTATGTATGTATGTATGTGTGTGTGTGTATATATACAATGTAGATAGGTGTGTGTGTGTGTATATATATATATATACATACATACAAACATACACACAGGTATATATAGGTGTATATATATGTATGTGTCTATATGTGTGTGTATAGCTTTGGTAACTGAGTGCAAGGGAAAAATAATTAAATGTAGTCTATAAGTTATTAAACAGTAAAACATTAACGTTTTAAGAAGTACAGGTACATTGAGCACTACTGGAGTGGTTATGGGTAAACTACATTTTAAAGACGGTGTAACAGAACAGGTAAGTAGTACTAACAGCAGCTAAAATGTATATGGATCATCTCTCGGTAGTTGATCCCTTTTGAAAGGCGCTACACGACGGCTGTGGTATAGAAATTACATTTTCTATGTGAACGTCCAAATTTCTGCCTCTGGTAATGTGCCTTACCGGCATTACCAGCAATTAAAGAAAATTAGTTTTGTGTCCTCTGCAGTGTTAAGAGAGAAAGGCTTTGGTTTGGGATAAAAAGAAAAAGGTGTAAAGAAAGGAAAGTTGCCTTTTTCTTTTATATAGTATAGAGAGATGTGTTCACTGACGATATGAGCGCCTTTTGGGGACAGTCGCGGTGGGTCTTGTGTAGACTGGTGAGACGCCCCTGCCGTTAATCGGCTGTGATGGCACTGTCAGTCCTCCACTCCTGTGCGTGTCGTCATAATCCGAGCTGACGACCTCATAATTGTATACGTGCAAAAGAAAGTGCGAATAACGCCTTAATATTAGTTTGCCGTGGTGTAGAAAAGGGGTCCCGTGTTTGCACTTGTCTGGACTATAGCGCAGGGGGAGGATGAAAAAAATTAAAAGTGCTCACTTTGACTTAAGGCAGAAGCGCACTCAGCGTCTCAAAGGCTGGCACAGCTATGCGCGCGCACCAGCTGCTCGACTTTCGCTGGGCAGGAGACCCCACTTTTTGCAGACATGTTCACGTGATCAAAAGTCTCCGCTCTCTTTGAAGGTCATTCATATATATATATATATATATATATATATATATATATATATATATATATATATATATATATATATATATATATAAATATAGCCTAGCGGAGAAGTAGTGTGTTAAAGAAGTAATGAAAAAGAAAAGGAAACATTTTAATAATAACGTAACATGATTGACATTGTCATGAGTGTTGCTGTCATATATATGCCTGCCTAAATAAGTCACCCTCACTTGGCTCTTACTTTTTAACCGTTCATTTAAACATGGCTATGTGGTGATATGGGTCCACAGCTCTTTGAGAAAAGGCCATTCATTTTAAATAAATAATCGATGTGCTCGCGGCTTAGTGAGGGGACGTTGGGCCATAGTGGGCCACGGGACGATCCGTAGGGTGTGGGCGTTTCTCACCTAGTGCACAGGTGAGGAACTGCCCACATTCATGATTGTCCCGTGGCTAATGCTGCAGCTGCTGTGGCCCTCGTCATTTTAAAAAGAAGCGCGAGTCGGTTTTAAAGGGGAGAAAAGCGTTCGGGAGAAACGATCGGAGAGTGAAAGGAAATGAGAGGACGGAGGTTATCGGGAGCAGTAGAGGAAGCAGGTCGGTGAGAGAGAGCCGCGAAGAGCGAGCGGACGGCGGCGAATGGCGCTTCGTGGGCAGCTGCGCAGAAGCTGGGTGTTAGGCCGACACCCACGTGTTTGTGTTGATGTCGCTCCGCTGGCGATCAGGTAGCGGAGTGACCAGGGAAGGCGACTGGCGCAGAGAGGCCATTGAAAGGCAGCGGAAGTCGGGAGACTTGGTGGTGGGAATCCCCAACGTGAGCGACCTGGCCGTTGTGGGAAACCAAGTTCTCCGGGACTGGGATGAGTGCCATACCGGAGCCAGGGATCGGGAGGTCTCCAGTCTCGAGCGTGTGATGTAGGAGGGCAGCTGCAGAGAGCGTCTTGCCTGCTGCTAAGCCCATACAGGATAAGCAGGTGAGACGCATACAGAAATTAGGCACCGGATTTGTTAGTGTTTTAAGACTGCTTCCATAAGAAGATTTAACCTCACGTTTTAAAGGATTGTGTTTTTTCTATTGATTTTTAACCTCCACGTGTTCTTTTTATGGGTTATTTATTTAACGAACTATGAAGAACTGCACTATTTATGGAACACTGTTTTTGTTTTGTTGATTTTTAATAAAAGCACTGTTGCACTTTTTGCACCACCCCTTGCTCAAGTGTTTATTTGCCTCCATTGACTAGCTAACTCGGTAACATTATCGACGGTGTTGGGTTCAAGGGTTCCCAAACAGCCAAAGGAGCGTGGAGCCAGAACCCACATCGTCACAGGCTAGTGCCGGAAAAATTATAAAATGGAAGGAGGATTACACTGAGTATGGCTTTACCAAAACAATTATTGATGGCGAATCGATTATTCATAAAGCTTAAATTGGTGATCTGTTTTTCTGTGTTAACCTCATATTTTTTCATACTTCTGCTCAAACCAAGGGGGTGCGAGGGTAAAATGAATCGAGAAGCGCTGATCAATGTAATCGGTGTACCAGGAAATCATGCATTGACAAAAGTTCCCCTTTGCTTGCAATGCAAAGTGTGATTAAATGCATTATTTTTTAACGCGTTATGGAGCACATGCATCGAAGCTTCTCAGCTGTGCTTGTGCTAAGAAAAAAGGAAACATTTTAAAAATAACGTAACACGATTGTCAATGTAACCTTTTGTAAATAGTGCCTGGAGGATTCAGTGTGGAGAAACTCTAGAGACAGCATGTGTATTAACTTGTGGATTTTTCTGTGAGTATTTGGTGGCAGTGTGACGAAGTTGCTTCGGAAGACGGCGTTAGCCGGAGCTCAGCTCAGAGCGAAATGAGGTGAATGGGAGGGGAGATGATGACGTCACTCCTCCACCTGCCTTAACTGTCAATCCCCCCACAAACACAGTCTCTCGGAATTTGCATAAGCACAGCCTTTGACCAGCAATTTGAACTTAGTTAGAAAGTGATCAAAACTGTCATTTATATCCTGCATCCTCTCATTAAACTTGTATCCCGCATTAGCCGTGGGCATGACAAATGCCAGCGGCAGCCTGTCTATGAACTTAATTTAAACTTTAGGTTTACACCATGCTTTGTTTCCGAAGTAGCTGCAGGCATGAATATGCTTGTACAGTACTGTATGTGTCACTCACTCGCTTCTTATTGTTTCGCTGCCTTCTCAATTGTATAATGCATGTTTTCTTTAGCGCTTTTTGGAGCTCTTCCTGGTTTTCTACGTAATGCGTTGACAGTCAGTTCACGTGATTACGTGGGAGGTGTGATGATGTCACACGAAACTCCGCCCCCCACAGCCATCGAGCTCAACTCCATTACATTAAATGGAGAAAAATGGCTTCCAGTTATGACCATTACGCGTAGAATTTCGAAATGAAACCTGCCCAACTTTTGTAAGTAAGCTGTAAGGAATGAGCCTGCCAAATTTCAGCCTTCCACCCACACGGGAAGTTGGAGAATTAGTGATGAGTCATTGAGTGAGTGAGTGAGTGAGTGAGTGAGTCAGTGAGGGCTTTGCCTTTTATTAGTATAGATTAATTGTTCCCTAACTTAACCTAAACTTTAAATTTAAACTTCTGACAGTTTACTGCTTACCTTTTTGCCACTATAGGTCTTTCTTTGCATTTCAACAGGGTAAAATTGAAGAAAAACTGGATTAAGCCGTTATAAAACTTTTGGCCAGAAGTGAATATATGTAGCCTATATATATTTTTAACACAACAAGCAATGCAAATACTCCTGGGGAGCCAGTGCCTAGACTAGTAGTATTTGACACAAAGCAGGAACCAAGTCTAGATGGAGTGCTGCTTTATCTCAGGACACACTCATGTACATGCCCATGGCCACACATACAGGGCCAATTTTAGAGTTTTCCATTAATCTAACACAGGATTCTGGAGCTGTGAGGCAGAAGTGCATTGTGTGATTCTGAGATGTCTAGAACTGACTCCTTTTACTGCCCAAAGACGTTATGTGCAATAAGCATTCTCTCCAAATATTAAAAAAATGAAGCTCCCCTTATCTATCCATGTTCTCAAGCTGCATTTTTCATTATATAGTCATGGAAAGCTGAAGGGGTACCCAAGCACGACCCAGCCCTGAATACAGTGACAGTCCATTACAGGGTGCACTGGGCCAAATTTCAGTTAATAATTCCCTAGCATGTACATCTTTAGGATGTGCAAAGAAACCAGCACAAACATTTAAGCCGTGTCTAGACTGGAATTCAAAATTGCATCGTAGAAACTAGAAACTTTCAACACTAAACACTTTGCAACCATGATGCCCATACAGTGTTTAGATTTACTACATGAGGAACACACTTTTTCTGCTTTAGAGTTGCATGCTTTGAATGCTTTGATCTTTTGAGCATTGGAAGAAGGCCTTGAGAAAGATTAATAAACTGTATATATTCCATCAAATTGTAGTATTTTTTGGCTGATAATAACTTGTTTATTCAACATTTGGTGAAGGTACCTATGTTGCTTCCACTCCTATTTTTTAGATAACTGTGTGCTCAGATGTTGCTAATTGTTTTGCACTTCATAGTACACATTCATTTGTATATGTCCTGCTTCTGATCACTAAGATTTTAAATGCATCAGCCTTTCTTTTTCCCATCTCAAAATGTCTCGCAGCCTATAAAAGGTCAGTCAACTGTATTAGACACTACTGGAATGTTTAAACATGTCACACTGTTAATATCCAAACAGTAATCAATGAGGATTCTAAGGAATCATGATATGTTAGTTCATTTGACTTAACACGTTTGCTAATCATTTCAGTGTGAAGCAGGTCAGGTCATGAACACCAATTATGCAGGAGTTACAACAACTTTCATAAAATAACTGTAGTGAAATGTCAAGTAAAATGACACCTTTTATCTATACTAATAAAAGGCAAAGCCGTCACTCACTCACTCATTCACTCACTGACTCACTTACTCACTCACTGACTCATCACTAATTCTCCAACTTCCCGTGTGGGTGGAAGGCTGAGATTTGGCAGGTTTATTCCTTACAGCTTCCTTACAAAAGTTGGGCAGGTTTTATATCGAAATTCTACGAGTAATGGTCATAACTGGAAGCTGTTTTTCTCCATTTACTGTAATGGAGATGAGCTTGAACGCCGTGGGGGCGGAGTTTCGTGTGACATCATCACGCCTCCCACGTAATCACGCAGTACATAGAAAACCAGGAAGACCTCCAAAAAGCACTGAAGAAAACATGCATTATATAATTGAGAAGGCAGCGAAACAATAAGAAGCGAGCGAGTGACATATACAACCATGTTCATGAGTTATGCTACTGAAACAAAGCACGATGTAAACCTACACTTTAAATTAAGTTCATAGACAGGCTGCCGCTGGCGTTTGTAATTTAGTGCCTGCCCATATAAGGCCGTCCGTCAGCGGCAATCCAATAGCAAACTACCACTAAATATTCACGGGTGAAGGACTGTGCTTATGGAGAGGAAGATGAGATGGTCAGGGTGGTGTTTGACACAAACTCAGCGAAACTGCGAGAGAAAGTTTTAAGTGCCAGGACTAAGGTAACATTAAATACAGCCATGGACATAGCACGAGATGGCACCAGCACAGCTGGGAACCTTCGATGCATGTACACCGAGCGGCTCACGTGAACTGACGCAGTGCACAGATAAAAGCAACAGTTCCAAAAGCTGAACAAAACCGAATTACACAATTGAAAAGGCAGCAAAAATATGAAGCGTCTGATAAGCATATTCATAAATCCAGCTACTGCGGAAACAAAGCACACGGTGGAAAAAGTCAATGTCCCGCTAAAGGAAGACAGTGTAAAAAAACCCGTGCATGCAGTGTGTCAGGTCTCAGATAAAGAAGAAGACGAGCTGTTTATTGATGCAGTAAGAAACGAATCGATGAAAGAAACCTGTCATCTTTACAGCGATTGACAAACACGGAATGTAACTTGAACACAACACATCCTACAAATACGAACCTGATTGAAAGAAATAATGATAATCAAATCCTTGATGACAGCAACACTCAGTAACACTCACAAAACAAATACTGTATATTGACAGTCATGTTACGTTATTTTTAAAATGTTCCCTTTTCTTTTCTAGCTTTTTAACACACTACTTCTCGCTGCGATACGCGGGTATATATATATGTATATATATATATATCCCGATCTACATACTCGAATAATGGATACTTTATTCGCCATCAATGATTGTTTTGGTAAAGCCATACTCGGTGTATTCATTAGATGAGCGGTAAAAAGTAAGAGCGAGGGAGGATGCAGGCTGTAGTGCGTCAACTCTATCTGAATTGCGCGATCACATTTGAAAAATATATCTTTTCAAGTTCTATTTAGTCCATATGTGTCAAACTCAAGGGCCACGGGCCACATCCGCCCGCGTGTAATTATATCCGCCCGAGATCATTTTATATACTGTATTATTGTTATTAATGGCCCAGGTATATGAAGCGCTGGTAACACAATAAACTACAGATCCCATAATGCAGCGCTTCAGCTGCCTTGCCGAACACTTACGCGTTAATCAAGTCTAGCTTATGATGCTGCAAGTTATTGCGAAGCTAGCTCACACGATGCTGAGAGAAAAGTTGATTCTGAAAATAGAGCCTTTAAAACCGATGGGAGGCTGAGTATATGTTTACTGAACCCGTGTGTCTCATTTGTGGAGCTAATGTGGCTGTAATTACAGAATTTAATCTAAGACGGCACTATGAGACAAAACATCAGGGTAACCTGAATGCAATGCAGAAGATACAGAAAGCAGAATAATTAAATAAGAATCTGACACTTCAGCGGACGTTTTACCCGTGCACAATCACAAAGTGATTTCAAGTGAAGCTGCTTTTATGGGAGACACAAATGCACCAGGGCACCTTGCCCCACTTTCCCTGTTGCCAAGTAATGTTAAACCAAGTCGTCACTACGGTGTTCCCAAATACGCACTTTGCTGATAAACTGGCGCGCACTGAGTTTGCACGGCGCTTTGGTGACTTTGAAGAACAAAAAGTCCGTCTACATGCGGCTCGAACCTTGTGCATGTTTGGTAGCACATATCTGTGTGAGAAGCTCTTCTCAGTGATAAAGACTAACAAAACAGCACACAGGAGTCGCCTCACTGATGAGCACCTGCAATCCATCCTGAGAATCTCCACAACACAGAACCTCACACCAAACAGAAACGAACCTGTGCCAAAAAGATGCCAGGCGTCCAGCTCTAAAATGACATATGAGCAAAGACAACTGAATGATTTGATTTGTTATTGCTGAAAGGAACACATTTTATTTATATTTCCAGGTTTTGTTATGCAGCATGTTCATATTTGAATTTGTATAATTTTGACAGGATATATTTTTATGGAGAGCAAAATCTTTTGGGATATTTAAAATCTAAGTTTATTTTTTATATAAAATTACATAAGAGTAAAGAAATTTGAATGTTTGTTCTTTTAATGTTTACTTTATTTCTAACTTGTATAATTTAGACAGGATATATTTTTATGGAGAGCAAAATATTATAAGTTGTTTAAGGTTTGAGTTGATTTATTCAGAATAATATTCCTGTCTGTTTTACCATTCCTACCAAAGATATTTCTGTCGACTAAATAAAAATTCCTTCTATTTAAAATTTAAATAGAACTTGAACAAATCGATAGTTCATAATATCCACGCAGACTTGCACGTAAGAGCGGAGTTATCCGTTTTAACAAGCAGCGTATTGCACTGATCTGAAATAGCTGTGTGTGTATATATGTAGATATGTATGTATATGTATATATATGTTTATATATGTGTGTGTGTATGTATGTATATATATATGTATTTATGTGTATATATGTGTGTGTGTATGTATGTATGTGTGTATGTATATGTATGTGTATATATGAATGACAACAACACTCATCACTCACAACAGTGACAAAACAATTACATTGACAATCATGTTACGTTATTTTCAAAATGTTTCCTTTTCTTTTTCATTGCTTCTTTAACACACTACTTCTCCGCTGCGAAGCGCGGGTATTTTGCTAGTTGGCTAAATAAAAAGATAACAATATTCAAGCTTTCGAGGCAACTTAGCCCCTTCTTCTGGCAAGGTGTTGAAAGCTTGCATATTGTAATCTTTTTAGTTAGCCAATAAAAGGAGTTATTTTGCTTGACTTCTCACTACATTCATAATGACTAACACGGTACAACACCCTAGTACTACAAAATAACTGACAAGTGTAAACATCTGTAACAAATGTATTACCCATTCATCCATATTTGAGCTCACTTGAGCTATTTTGGGGTGACAACAACTAGGAGTCAACCATTGATGCAAACATTCACTCTGAACCAATTTTATGTGTCCATTTAACCTAAAACATGCACATATATATATAAATCCAATGTCTGTATGTCTGTCCACTTTTCACAAGAGAACTACTTAACGGATTTAGATTTTTCCTATAATTTGCTTGAACATTACGGTTGATTATGTGATTTCTCTCATCGCAATATCAGTTCACTTGCGGCCCCAATTTATTTGCATGAAACGGAGAATGTTTGCGGGCCGAGGCCCTCCTCACTCACACACCAGCCTCCATTCGAGTCTGTCTACCTCTCGCCACGTGTTGGAGCATACCCTGCCTCCGCTTAGCTAGCAATACCTGTTTGTTCAATCGACATTATCATCTACCGATTGTTAAGAGTAATGTTTGACGTTTTTGAGAGACAGAGATCAGAGCTACGTGTTTTTTAGAGCGGAGCTGCTGATTACCAGAGATATCACAACCATGTGCTTTTCTCCCCACGTGGAAGATGCTCTGCTGTCAGAGCTGAACACGATCAGGTACAGTGCCAGTGTTTGATGATGGAGCATACCTACCTTCTGCTTGACCAGAATTAAATTTTTTTATTGATCTTTAAAGTTTGTTCTGTTTCACTATTACATGGGCAGAGCCGTGGGGGACAGCTAGTTTGCAATATGGGGAAGAATACCCACAGGGGATACCATGAACACAGCCTCACAGGGACTGAACTGGAATTCAAACCCAGGACTCAAGAGCCATCCTAAACACTACACCATCACATTACCCATGACAACTTTATTACTTTTGTGAATTTTGAAGATCGTGAGCAACTGTACAAATACTTCCTTTTCTGATGAAACTAAGACAAAAATAGTAAAAACCTGTTTTACCTTTACAAAGCTCATTCTGATGGTGCACATTTTTGTTAATTCGTAGACAACCTCAAAGCCATGGTTAACAGACTGAGCCAACAACTGAGCGAAGAGTTGATTGTTGAAGATCTTGAGACTGCAGCCACTCGGGATTTTGCAGACAGTAGTGGCATGGAAACCATGCTGATAGTTGCAATTACGACTCTGCACAAAAATGCTGCTGTCACTCAAGCATTCAGCATACACCTCTCCTCCGACATAGTACAAATGAACACCTACAGCAAAAGGAAGGATTTTTTTAGGTAATGTTATATTTGACTGATATGATTTAATGCTGTAAATAGAAAGCAGAAATACATTGGACAATATCTGTCATTTTAAGATGTGCATGTTCTAAAGAATGTCTCAGACTGGTGGTGACATTTATTGTACCAATACACTCATATGATTTTCTAAAGTCTCCAAAGCAAATGAAAGCCAAACCCTAGAATGCAAAAAAGAGACTAATTAATTTAAATTAGAAAAAGTTAACAAGGGCGGATGAAGTACTAAAGAATAAATCACCCTGTGAGCACCGCTACTTCTAATAATAATTCTTTGCATTTATATAGATAGCGCTTTTCTCACTACTCAAAGCACTCAGCAATTGCAGGTTAAGGGCCTTGCTCAACGGCCCAAAAGAGCAGAGTCCCTTTTGGCATTTACAGGATTCGAACCAGCAACTTTCTGATTGCCAGTGGTGATCCCTAGCCTCAGAGCTACCACTCCACCACTGCACCTACACAAAGTGGTGTCAGGTTCCTGCTCTAACAGTGAGTACAACATACCTGCTTTTCACGTGTTCACCAATGTGACATTAGGGTTCCATCTGGGCTCTGCTCCCATTACCCCTTCTGCCTCCTGAAATACTTTGCCATTCAGGCACATATATGACTCTGCTTAATCCAGTTCAGATTCATGAAAGGCTGGTGCCTCTCCTGTCACAGCTTGGCACAAAGCAAGAACTAATTCTGAACATAGCACCTGTCCATCGAAGAGTGCACTTACACACTCACCCAGGACCAGTCTTGAGTCACCATTTACCTGTTATGCATTTCTTTAGGAGAAAGCCGGAGTACTTGCAGAAGAAACCAAATAGACATGGGGAGAATACTAGATAGATAGATAGATAGATAGATAGATAGATAGATAGATAGATAGATAGATAGATAGATAGATAGATAGATAGATAGATAGATAGATAGATATGAAATGCACTATATAGATAGATAGATAGATAGATAGATAGATAGATAGATAGATAGATAGATAGATAGATAGATAGATAGATAGATAGATATAATAGATATGATAGATAGATAGATAGATAGATAGATAGATAGATAGATAGATAGATAGATAGATAGATAGATAGATAGATAGATGGGTACTTTATTGATCCCAAGGGGAAATTTACAATGACTATGCACGGACACTGACTGGACTCTAGTTCGGTGCTGACCACTGCACCTCCATGCTGCTCACATCACAAATTAGCTAATTTACTATACTGTGCATTAACTAATTTTTCTTAAATTATTAATCTGTTGCTGCTGAAAGCATACATTACATTAATTTTACACATTTTCTTTTTTTACTAACAATAATATAAGCAAGATGCTGAACAAACCTTTTCCGATGTGCCTCCTGGTGTGTTCAATTGTGGAGTTGCGGTTAACATTTGATAAGAGCCCAAGACAAAACCTGTTCTTGTTGTTGGATGGATCCGTGAAGCCATCTATAAGCATGCTACGAGAAGATGCGTGGAATGTTTCCCCAACTCTGTTGTTTAGTTCATAATAAGCAACTGAGCACCAGTACTCTGGCTCTTCATAACAAACAGGCCGTAAGTCTGCAAGAAAGGAGTAAATCACTTTTTATAAAGCGAGACTTGTTACACATTAACTCTGATAATGACACTAAAAAGGAATAATGTACATGTGAAAATTGTCAGAAATCTGCACTAGGGCTCAGAAATAAAAGATCACTCTTACTCTAGGCAAACCTAAAATAACAAGACGCATCATCCCCTAAAATAATTGACTATTTGTGACCATAATGCAAATCTAGAGATTGTCCTTGTGATTATGATTTATTTGGTGAGAACTGGAATATTACAAAAAATCTTTGGAGGAGAAACAGAACATTTTTTTTCAATATAACAAGTAAACTGCCATTTTAAAAGTCTGATTTTTTAAAATAAAAATTTAGGTATTTTAGGTATTGCTATTTAGGTATACTTTAAGTTATATTTACTCAATCTAATCCTTAAATCATTACATTTCACAAGAAAGAATTAAGCCATCATCTGTAGATTGGCTAATAAGACCTCAGTTGTCATGGCTCTAACAGAACAGTAAAGCACAAAGAGGTTCAGTGGCTTTTTCAAGGTTAAATACCGACTACCTGACCGAGTTGTAATTTAAAATGCAAACGTCTTGCTAAGAAGACCTTTTCTTTTAATTACTTGACCACACAACCCCATGTTAATGTAACATATTAAAAGTCATAGAGGACAAAAAAAAAACATTTCAAGAGCTCAGAATGAATGTCACCTCTGAAAGAGCATACAACTACCTTTACTTAGGCTACAATTTTTCCTGAATGAGTGTTCTTTGTTTAAAATAATGTATTACTTCCTAACAATGAAGTCCTTGCGAATAAACTGAATTATTTACAGTTCAAATGTATTTATTTAGGAAAATTTTATATAACAAAAGAAGTACAATTTTGGAAAGAAGAAGTATCTTGTATTTGATAATTAATTATTTTGTAAATAATTGTACTTCAAGCATGAAAGCACTCCAGTCTTTCTTTGATGTATCACATAATATACCAATCCATTTTCATAAATCACTTTATCTCTGGAGAGTCACAGTGAACTGGAGCTTATTCCAGTGGCAATAGAGCTCATACAAGGGGAATCAGCAGTGGACCCAAAGGCAAATTTAAAGGCTCTAATTAAGATAACTTTGAATAAGAGATGATAGTGGATACACCAAAAATGTGCAGGCTGGGAACCAACCCCATCAGCACCAAATGCTCCACTGCTGTGTTGTCTTGCGCTAGATAAAAAATAACCCATCGAGAACATGCATGGAATGTTTCACCAGTTCTGTTGTTTAATTCATAGTATGCAACGGAGCACCAGCACTCTGGCTTAGTGCAAAAGGTAAAGTTAAAAAAAATACTTATACTTAAATACAGAAAGAAGCTATCATGTTTTAAAAAATGGAAGCATGTAAATATAAACAGTTGGGCAGCTATAAAAGCAACCAAAGGCCGATAAAAAAATGATGCATACAGGACTCCAAAAAACATTTAACACTTTTCATTAAGTTTATCCTTCTTACACTATTGGCATTAGTGGCACAGTGGTAGTGCTGCTGCCTCGCAGTTAGGAGACCCAGGTTCACTTCCCAGGTCCTCCCTGCGTGGAGTTTGCATGTTCTCCCCGTGTCTGCTTGGGTTTCCTGCCACAGTCCAAAGACATGCAGGTTAGGTGCATTGGCAATCCTAAATTGTGTGTGTTTATTCCTGCCTTGTGCCCTGTGTTGACTGGGATTGGCTTCAGCAGACCCCCGTGACCCTGTGTTAGGATTCAGTGGGTTGGGAAATGACTGACTATTGGCATAATAATGAAAGGATTTTCTATTCTTAATTTGGGACACTCACATATATTTTAAGATTTGAACCTTTCACACTTACAAATATAAGATATGCTTAGAACATATTGAATTTTTTATTTTAAATTTTGTTATATGGAGGCACCCCCAGCCAATATCCCACCACTTTGGGCTCTTCATGAATGTGCTACAGCACAACTTTAGTAGCAGTGTTGTATTTCCGTGTATTATAGTAATAACAATAATAATACATTTTATTTATATGTCATAAGGGCAGCTGTGGTACAAGTGGTAAAATATAGGAGGAAGGTCCCATTGCTAATTTATTAGCATTGCAATGTCAAGGCTTGGTTTTAACAAAGAAAAGTCCTTTATTAGAAAAATAAATCACAAGAACAAACTATGCACTGTGCCAGTTTTACTGTTTTAGGGAAAAATATAGACTTTGTTTTTAAATGATTTTTATCTGTTTATTTTCCAATTTGTTTTTAAATGGGAAATGAGTATTTCATCAATGAAATGTGGATTTTCAAGTGTACATCTTCTTCTTCACAACCTTGTTAGTATACTGGAGCAGATCTACCAGTAGTGCTTCTCTTACTAATCCAAGATTCTTAGTGCCAGGTAAAGTAAAAATGATCCACCCATGTGAACCGCATTATGAATCTTTCTTAATTTCACCTCTGTTACATATCCCATGTTTGCTCATTCCTTGCCTTTTCTAATGCTGAAAAACTTGTCTATGGATTTATCACATCGCTCATCGATTATTGCAACTCCTTACTGGCAGGTGCCCTTTCAAATATTATATCACAGCTCTGGTTAATTCAAAACTCTGCTGCAAGATTCCTTACACAGACCAGCAACAGCAAGCACATCACACTCATCCTGCTTCACCTTCAATAGCTTCCTGTGACTTATGGGACTGAATATAACATTCTGTTAATAACCAGCAAAGCTTTAAATGGCCTTGCACTGGACTAAATCAGTGACCTTCTCCAACACTACAATCCTGTTCACCCACTAAGGTCCTCTGATTCTGACAATGTTGTTCTGCCCCACAATATCCTGAACTCTATGGATGACAGGGCCTTCAGCTGTATACTGTAGCTCCCAGACTTTGGAATGACCTCCCAAAATGAATTACATCAGCTGACTCAATTCATTCCTTTAAAAAAACAACTTAAAACTCTTTAGTTTAGGAAGGCTTTTAACTTAACCCAACATTCTGCCGGTATTTTCAGTTTACTTCTGTGTCCAGATGCTCTGGATAATTTGTGTGTATGTGTTATATCACAAATTATGTTATTTGTACAGGCTTTCTTTTAGTAATGAATTTAGTATTTTATTCTTCTGTTTATTGCTTTGTATATCCTGTATTCGTCAGTTCTAGTATTCTATGCAGAAAGTATTTGTATTCAATGTTTCATATACTCTGGTGTTCTTTTTGTGACTCTGTGAAGCACCTTGAGTATGGGAAAGGTACTATATAATTAAAATGTATAATAATAATAATAAATTATCTCATCTTTATATATAATACGCTGCTGTGGATGGTCATTTGTCTCTCCAGGATTTTAAATCACCTGTAGCTCGCAAACTGTTTGAACTATTGACCTGAAATTTGGTACACATATACATATACGTCTACTATCCGCTTTTGGGGTGATCTTTGACCCCCAAGGTTATTCCTCTTTTTATTTTTATTTTATTTTATTGTAGAATCAACACTCGGCAGCAGCTAGTAGGGCGCCCGTGCGGCACATGTGTACAGGTGCCGTTCTCATCCCTACCACCTTTGCCATCATTTCCCCTACCTCTTCATATCTTAAATTATTCTTAAGGCAGATTGAAGACTTAAGTGAAAAATTAAAGAAAATGTACTAAGTAATTGCAACACAAACACTGACTTACTCAGTTTTAAAGTGAAAAGATGCCGACGGAAGAAGAGAAGAAGCAGGCCGCTAGGGTGGAGAAAAGAAGAGCTGCTCAGGAAGCAGCAAGCGCATCAACCTCTGAGCAAACGAATGGTAAACGTACAGAGAAAGAGGATGAAAAGTAGGAATGCTCAAGTCAAGTGTATTCACTGCACGTTATCGTACAGTGCACCGTTACTAGTACAGTATAAATGCTAAAAACAAGAGCTATGCATAAATGAGCAAAACATAACATCTTTTCTTACCTTTATGATCTGAAAAGATTAACCTATTAGGGTTTGTTTCCATTGGCTTTACATCATCATTGACTGTTGACTCTGTCATGCTATAAGGAGGAGGTGGAGTTTCGGCTGGTGGTAAAGAATTTTAGACAAACTGTATTAAAATTACAAAATACAGAGATCATTTTTACAATAACATTCATACTCTTACAGTGCCTGTGCAATAACATCCCAAAATGTTCTTTTCTTTTTGCTATTAATATAACTCACTGCAAAAATAATCTGTCCATCCACCCATTTTGATGCCTGCTTAGTCCAGTTCTGAGTCACAAATAGCTGGAGCTTAAAGTAGAAGCTCAACTAAGATGACATAACAGATGAAGGGTTCTATGTTTAAAAAGAATTTACAGTTTTTAAAAATGACCTGCATTTATTTATTACCTGCTAGCTGATAAGGACTCCCAGGGTCTCTGGGACTCCCTGGAGAGCTAGGATAACTTATAGTTCTAGGAGACTGGGAGAAAGTGCTATCTGGAGATGAAGAAAAAGAGGTACATGCTGCTTGCTGGAAGGACTCTGGGTATGTTGCATTGTGTGGCATGAGGGGTTCACTCTGAAGAGAGGCATTCCGGAACTTAGCCAAGAGGCTGTGCTGAGGGTTGAATTCACTGTGACGAGGTACCAAAACAGGAGGAAGGACTAGAAAGGAAATAGAAAACTAATGAGCAATGAATAATGATGACTTAATGTCAAGAATTAAAGAGAAAATACACATAACAAATGGTATTGGACAAAGAAAATAGCAAAAGATTCAACAGAAATTTCAAATCATTTTTTTGACAACAGTCATAACATTCATTTACTGATTTATCAGAATGTTACATTATTCTGTCTGTTCATCAAAACAAAAAATAATCAGAATGTTGAATGTGTTAATGTTCATCTGTTTGTATGACTGATAGTTCTCAAATGTGTTAGTAATTATGGATCATGTAACAATATTTTAAATATACAGAGGGACTCAAAACTTTTATTTAACTTTTAACTTAAATTAATTTTATTTATTTTACATCTTACAATATACTAAGCTACTAAAACCTTCATTTATTTTTTCACTTGTTTGCTCTAGTCCAGGATCACGGGATGGCAGCGTCTAAACCAGCACAGATAGACGCAGTGCAGTACATTGCCAACCAAACTGAACTTTAGCCCAATGAAAGGGGTTAATGGTCAAATATATTGTCACTTATCAACATAGCTGCATATTTCACTAAAACACACACTTTCAGGATCAATTTTACACAAGCATTTGAAAAAATAATGTGAACATTGACAATAACATCTAAGGCTTATTATGAATCTGAGGCCCAAGAACAAAAATGAACCAATACTAACCACTATGCTAAATTTTTTTAATTTTACTGTTATTAAGCTTCAGCACACCACTCTGCTGGTTAATATGTTGGTTAACTTGAAATAGAGGTGTTGACCATTAACCACTGATAAATTATCTTATGTTAAAAGTTTAAAGTTATATGTCTTACTGATTATACACTTAGTTTAAATTTGAGTTGAAAACTGTAAGTGCCTTGTTGCACTATAACCACTAATATGGAATTATGTTTAGATGTTTTATTAATTTAAGTAAACACATTATGGCAGTTTTTTTACATGCAAAATCATTTTTCACCTAGATGCAGAAGAGATTTCTACAGCAAAAATGATGCATGATAACCACAGTTTGATTTAGGAGCACATCCCATGGTGTTTCAAAGTACTCATTCACAGCACAAAAAGGAGGTCTCACAGTAAACCAGTAGAAAGAGACCAAACCTTTTTTCCAGTTCAACATCTTAACCTATACTTCAAGCTGCTTGCCCATGCATAGAATTTACTGTCCTTCACACGTACACACACAGTTCAGGTCTGTTCTACCCCTCTTACAGTCAATCATCCCTCCCTTACACAAAAAATATTCACAAAAATGTGTTTTTACTTGTAAGTGATATTCATTTATGACTGCAAGTGGAAACTAATGAGAAGATGATTGCAGGCATAAGCTGAAAACAGTTTCAAATTCAAAATGTATCCGTATGAAGCAGAGGAGTGGCAGGTTAAGTTGATGAGCCTAACTACCCTTAGCTAGTTTTGCTTCGTATCAGCATGTAATTGTGAATGTGCAAGCGGTGAATATTCAGATTTTCTTGCAGCAAGAGAGAACTGTTTAAACATAACTGTTAAAAAAAAGGGAAAAAAAGTTCATGCTTTTATCAGCATTGTTTGCATCTACTATGATATTAAATATACAAAGTGGGTAATTCATAACAAATGTCAAAACGGCCTTAATTTTTCAGGGCCTAGACTTCAAAAAAGTATCAGAAGTACAGCACTAGGACACGGGTGCAGGTCAGCTTCAGCTGCTGGTGGCAGACCTCTATGCCAAACAGTTTTTTCATGCTTTCAGATTCTCAAATAATTGGGAAACTGGTTACTGGAGATGCCCTTGCATTATGATGAACTCAATTAAATGTTTCTAGAATAATTCTAGTACTTTACTGGAACTGTAGCATGGGCCGTTAGTCTACTGAAAAGAAAACTCCATTTCAGAGGAGTCCATTGTTGCACTGAAAAGGATGGATGCACCCAAATAAACAACAATTTTTAAATATTCTGCAGTATTACTTTATTAAGGGACCTAATATACTCTGTAAAACACACCACACCACTCTATCACCACCACCAGCCTGCCCTGTTGATATCCAGTCAATCTATTGCCAACATATAAAGTGCCTCCAATTAGTATGAAGCTGTAAGTTCTACTTATTTTTTAAAATCAGGAAATATTTTGGTGACCATCTAGTGTCTATGGAATGTGCTTCTTAGTGCACAATATCCATCTTCCTTTTTTTAACTAGGAGGAGTGTCACTTTGTTGTCAGTTGCCATACCCCATTTGTTACAACCTACAAATAAGCATGCATTCTTAAATTCTTCTATTAGCACCACTGCCATATTGCGATCTTAGCTAACTAAATGTGGACTGTCTGTTAATCTACAGATGCCGTGTTAGCCTCCATTGGCTCCTTCACCAGCATTCCTTTTCTGATCACATGTCATGCATTAGTTAAAATGTTATTTTGGGTGGTGGCCCATTGTCAAAAACACTATAGTTATGCATGAAAAACCCAAAATGCATTGCTTTTTATGATACAATCACAGTAGTGTGCCTATCTCTGACTTCCTTATTGCTTCCAAAGCCTGTTAAGTCTTTCACCTTGTTAATTTTCAGCTTAAATTGCATACATACTATTCTGTGGATGCTTGTATACCTGCTTTTTATCATCTTCTCTGCACACATTCCTTTGTCATTAAGCAGTCAGTTTATATGAGAATGACACATCAACAAGTTATACATTCTAACTCCTATTGAGTATGGGGTACTAACATATTTTATTCATAAATGATATAGTGAAATTCTCAGACAGACAGACAGACACACAGATAAGATAGATAGATAGATAGATAGTGTCAGGGATGCCAGGGGCCATGACCCGTCAGGGATGCCAGGGGCCATGAGGGACCGGATGAGTGACGGTCTGTGCCCACCCTGGATCACGTGGGGGTCGCCTTCCTGGTTGTTTTGGGGGCCACTGGTACAGGGCATGGAAACTCCACCCTGTAGGGGCCCGTGGTCACCGCCAATGCCTTGGGGACCTGTTACCCCAGCACTTCCGCCACACCAGGAAGTGCTGGGGGGAAGAATTAGGACGGCGCCCGGAGAGCTGCCGGGAGGACAGCCGGCACTTCCGCCACACTGGGGCGTGGCTAGAAGAGGAATGCCGGGAACACCTGGGGCTCATCTGGGGACTCTATAAAAGGGGCCGTCTACCATCATTCGAGGCTGGAGTCGGGAGGTGGAAGGACGAAGCTCAGGAGAGCTGTGGAGGCGGCCCGAAGAAAGGCATTGTGGCCAGGACTGTGTGTGATTGGGGTAATTGTGCACGTGACTGGGGTCTGAGTGACCAATGAACTGGGGTCTTTGTGACAAATTATTGTATATAGTGTAAATAAACATGTGGTGGTGTTTTAACAACATGTCCGACCTGTCTGTGTCCGGGCTGGGTTCACAATAGATAGATAGATAGACTTTATTTGTCCTTGGGTTATTTAAATCAAGTCAACTATTACCTTCATGCATTTTGATTATCTCAATGTACTACTGTAAGAATGGAGCATCTGTTTAAAAATGTAAAATCAGGTGAGAATGTCTATGTATAAGTTTAGCTTTCTGCATCATTACAATAGTACTGTAAGTGACACAAATGAAGAAGATTATTATTCTTTCGCTTTCACTCTGCAACTTTTTAAGAAAAATGCCAAACCCTAAACAATTAAAACATCAGATTCTTGATGACTATAAAAATGTTTTCACAGTACTCAATTTTGTTATTAATTTTTCATATAAAATATCATTTTGTCATGCCTTGTGAGCTTTCCAGTGATACAGAATTAGAGAAAACCAATAATATGTGTATTTAAGAGAGAGGTGTTTTTCAATCTTTAAAAAACATTTCATCCATGCTCGGTCAATTCAATTCTGGCTGAGAGTTCCCATGGAAAAAGCAAGAAAAAACAAATCACTTTAAGGCTGTTGCAGTCGATGTGAAACTTAATTCCACACTGAAGAAAAAAAATAACTTCTGCTGATCAGCCCTCATCAAGTTTATATATAGTGAGTCAGTCATTCATCGTCCAACCCGCTATATCCTAACACAGGGTCACAGGGGTCTGCTGGAGCCAATCCCAGCCAGCACAGGGCGCAAGGCAGGAATAAATCCCAGGCAGGGCACCAGCCCACCGCAGGACACACACACACACACACCAAGCGCACACACACTAGGGAGAATTTAGAATCGCCAATACATGCACCTAACCTGCATGTCTTTGGACTGTGGGAGGAAACCACGCACACACGGGGAGAACATGAAAACTCCACGCAGGTCTCCTTACTGCGAGGCAGCAGTGCTACCACTGCGCCACAATCCCACCCTAGTTTATATATATTCATGGTTTAAATTCAAAGCCTAATATGCATGTCTATTTTTAGCTTTTCTGTTTGTTATGTTGGTGACACAAAGTTACATTTTATATTCATTTTCACTGGATATTTCAGCACTGAAGAGTGTCGTCAATGTTTGATCCTTAAAAATGTGAGAAAACAAAAACCTTTGAAAACACAACTGCCTAAATGAATGAGACAATCAGCAAGCTTAGCAGCTCATTGTGCATTTTGATTTGTTATACAAGGTCACAATTAAAATTGAAGTAAATTATATTTATATTAAGGAAGCATGTTTGTGGAATTATATGCAATGTGTTTGTGGCATTACATTAACTGAATTACCTCAACTTGACAAATGCTGTCAAATAAAAGTGTGCATTTGTGGTTTACAATATGAAATGTAATTTGTGAGGCTCAGATAACTGCTAATAGCCAAGGTTTGTAAGCATCGAACTGTGTGCCAAGTATATTCCAGACTGCAATGTTTCAATCTCTTTGCCAACCGAAACACTAGGTTTATATTCATTAACAATTAAATCATTCCAATTTTTTCTTCACATGCCAAAAATGTCAAAAACAGCAGCTACAGTGTTTTATTCCAAAATTCAATTGAGGTCCTCAAATTTTCAGATACAAAATCATAAAAAAATGTAGGCTTTGATGAAGATAATTATGACACACAGCTGTTGTTGTGCCAGGGTGACATATAAAGCCCAGAAGGGGGGTGGGGGGTTATATCTGGTGTCAAAAGGGTGGCCCAGGAGTGTAGCTAACAAGGACTCTGGCTTAAATATGTGAACAGAAAAACACAGCAGATGTGTATGTAGTGTTCGCTTAGGATGCTGAGAGGCAGCTGCCTAGTTGACTAGATCTTATTTTAGGTGAAAGTAGTGACAGAAATGACAATATCATCTTGGGCACAAAGTCTCAGAAGTGTTTATATCACCATACATCCATTTTTCATTGTCAGGGAGATGCTTTGGAGTCATGACCCTATGGACTTATTTGTGGATCCAGGCTAGTAGGAAAATCATTTCATAACTTGAAAGTAGCTCCAGGAAAAACCACAAGTAATTCCAGAAGGGACTATTATCCTGCCTTAAAAGATAAGTCCAGAGGGTATGCAATCAGGAGCAGAGTTTGGAGTTAGCACTTAGATAGATGCCAGGAAGAAAAAGACCAAAAATATAAGATGAAATATGGATGAATCATACATAATTATGGATATTTCTTTTGTTCACCTTCCCCTTTGTATGAAATTTCCTTTGTTGTGTGGCATTTTAGTTACCCTAAAATTCTTGAAACAGAGTGACTCATGAATGTCCCTTACTTCTACACATTTGACCGTACGAGTGAAATACAGTGGTGTGAAAAACTATTTGCCCCCTTCCTGATTTCTTATTCTTTTGCATGTTTGTCACACAAAATGTTTCTGATCATCAAACACATTTAACCATTAGTCAAATATAACACAAGTAAACACAAAATGCAGTTTTTAAATGATGGTTTTATTATTTAGGGAGAAAAAATCCAAACCTACATGGCCCTGTGTGAAAAACTAATTGCCCCCTGAACCTAATAACTGGTTGGGCCACCCTTAGCAGCAATAACTGCAATCAAGCGTTTGCGATAACTTGCAATGAGTCTTTTACAGCGCTCTGGAGGAATTTTGGCCCACTCATCTTTGCAGAATTGTTGTAATTCAGCTTTATTTGAGGGTTTTCTAGCATGAACCGCCTTTTTAAGGTCATGCCATAGCATCTCAATTGGATTCAGGTCAGGACTTTGACTAGGCCACTCCAAAGTCTTAATTTTGTTTTTCTTCAGCCATTCAGAGGTGGATTTGCTGGTGTGTTTTGGGTCATTGTCCTGTTGCAGCACCCAAGATCGCTTCAGCTTGAGTTGACGAACAGATGGCCGGACATTCTCCTTCAGGATTTTTTGGTAGACAGTAGAATTCATGGTTCCATCTATCACAGCAAGCCTTCCAGGTCCTGAAGCAGCAAACAACCCCAGACCATCACACTACCACCACCATATTTTACTGTTGGTATGATGTTCTTTTTCTGAAATGCTGTGTTCCTTTTACGCCAGATGTAACGGGACATTTGCCTTCCAAACAGTTCAACTTTTGTCTCATCAGTCCACAAGGTATTTTCCCAAAAGTCTTGGCAATCATTGAGATGTTTCTTAGCAAAATTGAGACGAGCCCTAATGTTCTTTTGCTTAACAGTGGTTTGCGTCTTGGAAATCTTCCATGCAGGCCGTTTTTGCCCAGTCTCTTTCTTATGGTGGAGTCATGAACACTGACCTTAATTGAGGCAAGAGAGGCCTGCAGTTCTTTAGACGTTGTCCTGGGGTCTTTTGTGACCTCTCGGATGAGTCGCCTCTGCGCTCTTGAGGTAATTTTGGTCGGCCGGCCACTCCTGGGAAGGTTCACCAATGCTCCATGTTTTTGCCATTTGTGGATAATGGCTCTCACTGTGGTTCGCTGGAGTCCCAAAGCTTTAGAAATGGCTTTATAACCTTTACCACACTGATAGATCTCAATTACTTCTGTTCTCATTTGTTCCTGAATTTCTTTGGATCTTGGCATGATGTCTAGCTTTTGAGGTGCTTTTGGTCTACTTCTCTGTGTCAGGCAGCTCCTATTTAAGTAATTTCTTGATTGAAACAGGTGTGGCAGTAATCAGGCCTGGGGGTGGCTACGGAAATTGAACTCGGGTGTGATACACCACAGTTAGGTTATTTTTTAACAAGGGGGCAATTACTTTTTCACACAGGGCCATGTAGGTTTGAATTTTTTTTCTCCCTAAATAATAAAAACCATCATTTAAAAACTGCACTTTGTGTTTACTTGTGTTATATTTGACTAATGGTTAAATGTGTTTGATGATCAGAAACATTTTGTGTGACAAACATGCAAAAGAATAAGAAATCAGGAAGGGGGCAAATAGTTTTTCACACCACTGTATATCTCTTGATTAAACCACAGACAGTGTGAAAGATCTGCTACACTGTAAAGGATTATACTGCAAGATTAGTCCTCCAGCTCTGTCTCCTGCTTTCTGGTCAGTGCCACCGTCTGCAAACCATATAACATAGCTGGTCTCACTCTTTCCCTTGCCGCAGCCATTTACTCTCAGACAGAGCCCCGCATTTTCAATGATTCCTTTAGGCGTCACTCACTAAACTGAAAATGTAATGGAAATCACTATCGCAGGCTTGGTTTAGTAACTCTAACCTAGATGCGTTGGAGCTTTGGTTTTCTGATGTGCGCATCTATTTATCATTAATTTCACTCATCCATTGCCCACCATATGAAGTTATCAGTCATTAGTATTACAGCTATAAACATCGCTTGCTTGACCCAAGAGGGTACCAGAAAGTTATTATCACACTGAATTATAACACTGGACAACAGAACAGGCAGATAACAATAACAACAACATTTATTAATATAACACATTTTCATACAAATTGTGTAGCTCAAAGTGCTTTACAAGATGAAGATAGAAAAGAGAAAAATGTAAAAATAAAATTAGGCAATACTAAGTAACAAAGAATAAAGTAAGATCTGATGGCTAGGAGGACAGAAAAAAAAATAAACTCCAGAGGGCTGGCGAAAAAAAAAAACTAAATCTGCAGGGGTTCAGCAGCCACGAGACCACCCAGCCACCCCCACTGGACATTCTACCTAACATAAATGATTTCAATCAGTTCTCATGGTTTTCAGGCTTCACGTGGAAGAGTTAGATGATGATGGTTATCAATGTAAGGACTCTATGGTGATAATGATAACATTTATATATACTGTATATACACTGTATATACTGTATATACATGTGTGTATATATATATGTATATATATATAAAACTAAATATAATATAATGATGAGGCCAATGTGTTTATTTTTAGATGCTTACTCTGTATTTTTATTACCATTTGTGATTCTTTTTTTACCATTCTTTTACGTATTTTGCCTAATTTTTAATTTTTCTTTCTAACTGTATGTACTGGACGGAAACACAAACACATACACACACAGACACTTCTTTTATTAAGGTAGCTTCTGTATGCATGGCAGTACTACTACTACTACTAGTACTACTACTACTACTACTAGGGTACCAACAGGATGGCAAATGGGAATATTTGTTTGGGCCCCCTGGGCTACTGGGGGGCCCAGGATGGTGTGTGCACAAATTTGCTGTTTTTGCACCAGCAACATTTTTAACAATGTACAGTGATTTGATAACTGCATTGATGTCAAATTAAGCCTCTGATATACTTTAACTAGCCATGTGCGCCCAACTACGTTGCGCGTGTTAAAGTTGTCTGTGAAGGGCTCCCAGTTTAAACACGGCTACCAGTCGCACAGCATTATGATTTTTTATAAGGGAAACAAAATTACAAAAGAAAACCCTTGGACATTGATTTGATAGGAACGGCCTACTCTGAATCGCTGTCCGAATAGTAATTATGTGGTGGTGTAGGAGCATTTCTGCTTCTGTCCGTTCACAGTCCGTCTCGTTTTCACGACGCTGTCATTTCCTCTCACGATGTCTTCTCAACCTTTCTCCAATCTCGCAGGTTACTTTGTGGCAATCCAAAGAGTAAGGCAATATACATGGAACAATGGTTATAAAAAGGGGACACATAGGTATCCAGGCTCTTTAAAGCATAAATAGAGATCACTTCACTGACATGTAAGCAAGCCACGGTACAACTGTGAGACATGCAGCACTCGCCGGCTACAACGTAACAATAATAATTTCCGGAACGTGCTGTTACATTGTCATTCATTTTACCCACTGTCTTTCTTTCATTCATATGTTAAGTAGGCACGTACCTTTTATCTTCGTCAGTCTCATTCTCTAACCAGGCCTCAGGAGCAAACCAGCGTAACACTGTCCACCACGCCTTTCGTTATTCCGGCACATTGTTGACATCCGTAAGTAACAACAACGTACTAAACTGGAAGGTGGTCTACGCATGCGTGGAATTCGCGGACAAACAAAGATCAAGATCTAAATGAAGATCTCTGTAGTTAATTTAAAGCACAGCAATTTGTTTAGTTTAAATGCCTGTGTTTTGAGGTGTGACTGGAGTACTACAGTCTTCAGTAGTATAAGCCTGGGGGAAGATTCTTAATGCAATGCCTATGTTTTAGCTGTCTCTCTACTGCCATCTAGTGCTTCTTCTTCTAATTCATTTGTGGACAAACAAAGATCAAGATCCAAATGAAGATTATATATAGAGATAATGAACTGGAACATATTGCATTGCTTAAAGCACACACAGAATAATTTATCCAGAAGCGTACTTTGCACTGCATATTTTTTAAAAGTTACACTATGGCTATTTAAGTAAACTGAAATTGCCTAAAAATTAATTAAGAATGCACCAAGAAAGACTGATCAGTCTTGTAATCACGGTCCTTCAAATGAGAATTTTAGTGTCAAGTGAATTTTGCAGATGTTATAAATAACAACCATAACACAGAGATTCTGTAGAAATTAGTGCAGTAAGACATGACCTGTTATTTACTATGCTTGTTTTACATGATGTTAAGAGGTTATTATTTTATACTTGGTTCGTCATGTTAAAAAATATGCACTGAATCTTTTGAATTTTGCTTGAAATATTGAAAAAAGTGCTTGTAATGTTTGGTATTTGGGTTAAAATGTTACAAATATAAATTTATAATGGTGTGCTAGTAATTGCTTTGTCAAATGGCCACTACATTGTTAGGCTGAGGCTGAGGAGGGGCTAATTCGGGCAGCCATAACACGTATAATGACTCCCTTAACTACACCAATACTACTATTACTACTATCATAAAGATGAAATTTTGATAGCCATAGATAAATATTTTAAAATTTTAAAATCCTGCAAGATGTACTCATTTTCTAATTTTAAAATTGTATTAAAAATAAAAAATGTATTAATAACATTCATATGGTATAACAGTGCACTTCTATATTAGACTGGCGGAAAATATAATTGTGACCTTTATAAAAACTTGTTATCCTTCAGTTTAAAAAAATGTCAATCTCAAATTAAATCAGCATAATATCATCTCTTTCAAGTCAACAATAAAAAGCAACCAGATCATCTGAGGTGTAGCATTTAAGAAAACCACTAATGTGACTCTAAATTACCTATCAATTTAGGATGAGGTCAGCAAGACAAGCAAAGAAGCAGCAATTATGTACCTCAGCATTCACAAGCACCATCTAATCTTGAGGCACTTTGCTTTTAAATAAATCTAATTACAGTACCAACTAGGAAAATTCCATTCCTGCTACATATGCAGCAATTGAATTTAGAGGTCATTCTGCCAGGCGGCAAAATAAACTCTAAAATTAATTTAAAGAAAAACAAATGGCTCATTTGTATTTGTCAAACACAGAGGCTGTTCTATTATCTGAGAGGATTCAAATTTTGTTTTGAAAATGTAAAATTTATTGTCATTGAATAAGGCCAGTCAGTCGTCATGCCAGTTGGACCTTTCATTATGAGGTGTTATATTTTTCATGTCTTCTATTTGTTTACAGGGAAAAAATTTCATTACACTTTTCCTCCTCCATATTTTCCCAAGGAATAAAGAGGTGCATGTTTAATGACATCATTCACCTGTGATCCTAATTCCCATGGATCACATCCACTCAAAGATGTGGATGTGAGCCCAGCGTATAAGCGCCTAATGTCAGCCTTCTTTATTTATCTTTATCAATCTGTTCTCATTTTTTCTTAGTAGAAATCATTGAATTTTTATTGCCTTTTTTTAGCCTTTTATAAGGGTTCTCTTATTTTACAAGAGTGTAATAGGAGAACATTGTCCACATATCAACTGTTCATCCAGATAATGATAATAATAACAATAATATGTCTTATTTAGATAGTGTATCTTATTCAATGGCTTATATTAAACCACACACCTCTCTAACACTGTGCTCATAATTTCTTTCTGCCTGTGCCTCAGTTCTGTTCATAACTCCACAGTCAGGAGGTGTTGATATCATTTGTGATTAGGAGCTAAGGTGGCACTTAGTATGCCTCATTTTAACGAACTTTTTAAAAATTCAGTATACAATAATAATTAATTTATATTTTACTAAAGATTAACAACGAATCCTATTATCTAAACTTTGTAATCACTAGGCGGTGCTGTTGCAGCATCTTTTCACCTAGAGTAATGGTAAAGATGCTAACTGGCAGGTAACCGCCAAAAGAATCAGATTTCAGACATAAGAATGTAATACTCCAAACTTCACCCTATCAAATAAGTGAAGCAGCCGTGGTGGCGCAACATCAGAGGCTTCACCTCAGGCGCTGATATACGATGCAGAGTGGATGCAAAAGTGTCTACACCTGACAAGCCCCAATAAGGTAAAAATACATGTTGTGTACTCTTGTATTGTTTGGCAGGTACTGCATCACATATGTATGATCTATTTCTCTTAACTGAGAGGACAACTTGGATGTTTGCCGACCAGCCACAAATATTACCTGGTAGGTAACCACCCAAATTATCAGATTGCGATTCAGACCTAAGAATATATATATATATATACATGAAATTGTATTTAAAAGCTCAACATTAATTTCATGAAAGCCAAAGGAAATGTAAGTTTAAACATAACAAAGGAAAACAGTAACCCCTGTACCTGCACCTTGCCTACCTCAATGGTTTGAAGTCTCTAAGTGGAGTTCAGATGATTTGTCTCCTAGAAAGGCATGCCCTTTCTAAAATGACATCTCTTCCTCTCAGTCAGTGCTCACTTTCTCCCACATGTTTAGTACTTGCTCTACCAAACACCCAGGTCCCTCTAGTGTCCAGTAACGTCCCTGCCTACTGCTCTCCCTTGGACATAGCATGCATATAAGACACATCACATCCCAGTGGTGCCACTCTTCCAGTTAGAGCAGGACAACGTAGGTCATCCCTTTCAGTATCCACCTTTCTCATCTTCTTAGGGTCTTCCTTGGGCCTGCCCCTGAGGTGACCCCCTTTCCAGTATATATAAGTCTTTCTGTTTACTAGGACACCCATTACAACCCACATACACAGTAGGAGAACATGTAAAGACCGAACAGTAGATACACCACCCAAACTTCAGTCTTATAATGCAAGTTCTGTCAGTGCAATACTAAAAGCTAAATTAACATAATTCTCATGTGTATATAGTTTACTTACCTGGTGTTTCTACTCGTCGATAATGATAAGGGTTAATGCAGATGTCTTTCTGTTTTGATCCAAAAGGAAACTCGCAACATTCAAGAGCTTTAAGCTCATGGTGGGACTGCAGGTCTGGCCACCTCCACACCCTGCAATAGATGACATGAGGAAGACCTTTCCTGTGGGATACCTGCAACCTGCCATCAAGGGAGCGTGGGATGGTTACACATTTGCTGGGCTGACCGGGACAACTCAGTGCTTTCTCCAGCTCTTCCATTGCTCCTTTCTTCTTCTTCAGCTTTTTAACAAGTGAATCTACAGCTTTCTCTGCCCATTTTTCCTCCTCATCCCCTTGTTTCCAGCCCAGCAGTCTCTTTACTGCTGGGCTGGTGAAGGAAAAGAGAGATGTGATAGATGCGCTGGAGTACATGGGAGTTGTCAGGATTATTATAACTGGATGTCTTTTAGACAACTTTACAAATGTTCGTCTTACTCTTCATAGAAGGTTAGATCACTCTGCAGTCTAGATTTTGTTTTCCTTTTTAAAATAGTTGCTGATTTCTGTCAAATTAAGAACAAAATATCTTCGGTTAACATTATCATCATAAACATGTAAATCAATTAACCAATAACTTTACACTTTATTCAAAGCTGATCTAAAGGAGTCAAAGGGATTGAGGGATTCATATTTCTATTTGTCCTCAATGTGATGTGTAGAAGCAGTTTTAAAAAGTGACCAAAATATGCTATATTGCAATATCTTACTTCATTTTCCAACCATTTATTCGATTGAGGTATTGTGAGGATAGCAGTCTACCCTGGAAGCATCATGTTTAGGGGAGGAACCAATTATGGATAGACTGCCAGTCCATGATAAGGCACACTACCTCAAACATAAGAACATAAGTTTTACAAACAAGAGGGCATCACTCAACCTGTCAAGCTTATTTGGTTATTTAATAGCCAAGATGCTTATAAGTCATACCCAGGCACTTCTTTACAGCTACCAAATCTCTGATTTAATTCCATGATTTGCTATTACATTCCATATTCAGTAGTGTTTCATGGTTTCGATCTTCAATGCATTTCGCCCTAATTTCCACCGGTGTCCATATGATTCATTAATTATCTGTATATACTGTAATCTGACAGATGAACTTTATCAAAGTATTCTGCATTTGGACATTATGCTCTAGGGTATTAATAAATATTAGAGGTTTGATTCTCTGAGCCTTTCAGGGTAGGACATCCTCGTTAGGTGAAGGTTGGAGTTCATTGACAACTGGTTGTTTTTCTCTGCACAAATATTAGTGCTAGTGCATCTACCTTTTTAGAATTGTTTTGTCAAGAACTTCACATAGGACTCAATGTGTGGTCTCACTAGTTTATTTTACTTTCTAATTATAATGTTCCTTATATATAGATTACAGGTTATAGTTACAGTTGTTACTATTATG
Source organism: Polypterus senegalus (assembly GCF_016835505.1). Classification (NCBI taxonomy): domain Eukaryota; kingdom Metazoa; phylum Chordata; class Cladistia; order Polypteriformes; family Polypteridae; genus Polypterus; species Polypterus senegalus. The sequence goes on from NC_053155.1 coordinate 295,486,158, forward strand.
TGTGCAGAGTACAGTGAAATTCTTACTTGCATGAATCCTGAAATTTCTGAATTTCCCCATGAGATTAATAAAGTTTATCTAATCTCATGTGCTAATCAATATGCAACATTTACATTCATGTTTTATAGCTGTAGACACAAGGGGGCATCACAGGTCCCATCCTCAGACCACAACTTAACAGATAGACGTCCCATGTTCAAACAGACTCGTTTTTATTAAATAGGCTTCTGGGTCAGTAAACTTCACACAGAATAAACCTTTTTCTTCCCCAGTCTTCAATCCAGGCGAGTGTTGCCCTTCTCTACTTCTGACTCTGACTCACCTGGGTGAAGCGGAGGGCTCTGTTTTAAGCTTGACCTGGAAACACTTCTGGCAAATCAGTGTTGCAGCCAAACTGTACTTTCACACCTGTCGCAGCACTTCCCCACAGCTCCCTCCAGTGGCACCCATGGACCCCAGTAGGGTTGCTCTCTCAACAGTGTTGCTGGAATCTAAAGAGGAATTCTCTAAGACATGTGTTGGGGTGAATTCTCTAAAGAGGAGCCTCTATTCTCAGTCACTACTCGGGGAGTGGAAGTGGAGGGGCTATACTGCTAAAGTACTGTGGGGTCCACATCAATGGCAGGGTAGAGGAACTATATAAGAAAGGGCAGAGCGGGCTCTTTTCTTAGGAAACTGGGCTACTTCAACGTGGACAGTGACATGCTTTATTGTTCTACAACTCTATCCTGTAGTGTGTTGGGTCAGTAACATCACTCCAAGCCAGACCTGGCAATTTAACAAGTTAAGATGGAAGGCATAATTATTGGATGCTCTCTACTCCCCTGTACGTAGTAGTAGAGTAGAAAATGCAGAAGAAAATGATGTCCATTGTGAACAATGCTGCACAACCTCTTTTTGACACACCATCATTAAATACTTCCAGTCAACAAATTATTCAAAAGAGATTGGTCAAAAAACACTGCTGGGGCTTCTTCATACTCACGGCAATGTCTATACATATAATTCACTAAGGCAAGACAACCATGGAAAGCACGCCGGAAGGGGCGTGGATTCACTGAGCCGCTGACAAGTAAGATACCTATGGTGCACGCAAGAAGGAACCACGCCCACCAACTCCTGGCACCTCCGAGCCACATTGACTGTTCATAGAGGCATGTTTCTCGCGGAGGTGAGTCGCCATATGCAGCATGTAAAACGGTTTGCGAGGGGTATCCCATGGGATCCTTAAAACAATCCTTTCCAACTGAGGTTAAAACACAATGAAGTAAGCAGTCTTTAAAAACCGAGTTTTCGGTTACGACGCACGACCGCGTGCACCATAGCAAACTGTTTTACACGCTACATACAGCAATTCGCATCCGCGAAAAACATGCGTCTTCTTCACTCACGGACAATTATATGTTGCTCTCTCCAGAGTTCCATCTTTTCATTCACTTTCTGTTGTATCCTCAAACCCTCCCTTTTTTAGACAACTGTGTCTTTCCAGAAGTGTTCAATCATCAATAAATAATTATGCAGTCTTTGTTATGCCGCGGCTTCACTATTGTGTTGTATTTTGCTCTCTCCAGAGTTCCATCTTTTCATTCACTTACTGTTGTATTCTCACACCAACCTGTTTTAGACAACCGTGTCTTTCCAGAAGTGTTTAGCATTCAATTAATAATTATGCATGAGATTGAGCGTGTGTCTACCAGGCACAGAGAGGCGTGGGTAAGCCGTTGAACCCCATTCGGGCTGCAAACCATGGAATTCCCACTAGGTGCGACTCATACGCTCCCACTGGTTGCGTCCCTACCCTTTGTGCACTCGCGACTACCGTGGTCGGGTGTCTTGGTGGATTATATATACAAAACCGCACAGAGCAATGAAACATCTACGTGAGTCACAGATGCATCTGGAACTGTGTAAACACGACAGAGACTCCAGTGATGAGTTGGAGGTGGGCACATGAGCGGGTAGTGCATACTGAACGAGAAATCAGCAGACTAGCATGACGGAGGGAGCTGAGTGGACGTCCTTCTCCTCTCCTGCCGTTCCACACTCCGCGCCTGAGCACAGTGCACTCCTCCGTCTGGCAGGAGAAGGCACGATGAGGGTCCGCCAGTTTTCAGTCACGGACGATTGTGTGTTGGTTTGTTCCGTGCATTGTTACAATGTTGCTTTTCTTGCTGATTTATTACATTACCGATTTTTCAAATGTTAATTTTCTCCCTGTGCTTAAAAATCATTAAAAAAATCGGCCTGATTATGATTATGTATGGTACGCCGCGGGTTGGCTAGTACCTTTATAATGCCTCAATGTGACTTTTCTTTAGCCAAGTCAGAAATTTTTTGAAACTCTTTTGTGTTTTGAGAGGGGAGGATTGCTGCTATTGTTGTTTGGTGAATTTCTTGAGGTTTTATAGTGAAAAGTCAAGCAAAATGACACCTTTTATTGGCTAACTAAAATGTTTACAATATTTAAGCTTTTGAGGCAACCCAGGCCCCTTTTTCAGGCAAGATGTAAGGTTTTGTAAAAAGCTAAATTTTCTCCTTGAGACAAATAAAGATCTACCTATCATATAGTGCCTTTTCTATCTATCTATCTATCTATCTATCTATCTATCTATCTATCTATCTATCTATCTATCTATCTATCTATCTACTGCATTACTGTGTTACTATAAGTCATTTGCCAGTCAATCTTTAATTTTTCTCACAGGTCATTAGGTTTTAAAATAAGTCACCATTCTTTATTTCAAAACTGAAAATCAATCTTTTTCTTTTTTATTACAGAACACACTTCATCCATCCATTCATTCTCAAACCAACTTAATCCAGCTCATGAGTACAGGAGCTAGTGTCTGTTGCAAGGCAGGAACATAATAAGTGCAGGGCATTCTAACACACACTCACTCATTAATGTCACCAATTAATCTAACATCTTTATGTTGAGGAAGAAAGCCTAAATTATTATTGTATTACTGTTATTTCTTCGTTTTCATTGACCTTTTTTTTTTTCAAACTTAAAATCAAGTATAAAGTGATGAATGAGTGTAGTACAAGTATGATATGAGTAAGATCTAAGGTCATGACTGTTACAACATTACAACATTGTGTGTTCTTTAATTGACACCTTAATATACAGCTGAATCACTACTTGGATCTTTGATGTATCAGACATGAAAGAAAGTGATAAATCAAACTCTGAGAAGACAGAAAACAAACTTTGCATGCGAAAATTGATGGGTGAATGTTTAAAGAATGTAAAGCTTTTTAGTGTTTTTTGCACGTACGTTTTAAGAACAAGTTGGAGACTGGACTTTCCCTGCAGAGTCAGATGATAGTTTATTGTGAAGAAGCACAAAAGGGAGAATCACTGGTGTGTGTGATAACTATACACCAAGGAGTAGCCACCAGCTTGATTTCTGTCGACTACATGTTTTTTTTCTCTCAGTCTTGACTACTTAACATCTGCCTTTACTCAATGCAACTTACAATAAATCAGAATGCATACTGTACATTACATAAGAGTGCCTGGAAAGACAGCACAAAGTTAGCAGTCAATTGAATAGCAAAGTCTGGACAAGAATGATACAAGTAGTTTGACAAAGGACTATGCTCTGTTAGGGTGATAAAGAAAAAATATTTTTTATGGGTTTTTGCACTACATATTATAAAATAACATTGGTTTAGAATTAATAAAGCTGGGAAGAGCAATAAAACTCTTGGAATCTTTGCAGGCATTCACAATACAGTAATCCCTCGCTATATCGCACTTCGACTTTCGTGGCTTCATTCTATTGCGGATTTTATATGTAAGCATATCTAAATATATAATGCAGATTTTTCGCTGCTTCGCGGGTTCTGCGGACAATGGGTCTTTTCACTTCCTGTACATGCTTCCTCAGTTGGTTTGCCCAATTGATTTCATACAAGGGACGCTATTGGAGGATGGCTGAGAAGCTAACCAATCAGAGCACACAGTTAAGTTCCTGTGTGCTGAATAGCTCAGCAACGGAGCGCCAAATTCGATTCTGCTGCATTAACCAAGAAGTCTCATCTCACTCATTCAGTATCAACGTGTTTCGCTGTGTAAAGAGTTAACTTTTGTGCTCTTTTGTGTTTATCTTTCTGCATAGTCAAGCCCTTCATTATGGCTCCAAAACGATCTGCTACTGCTTCAGGGGCCGTGCCCAAGCGCCAATGGAAGATGTTAACGATTGCGAAAAGGTAAACGTTTTGGATATGTTGAAGGAAGGGAAAAGCTACACCGCTGTAGGACGCCATTATGGCATCAATGAGGCTACGATTCTTTTTATTTAAAAAGTAGGAAAGGAATATAAGATCTACGGCCGCAGTGTCCTTTTAACCAGGGTGCAAAATGAGTTGTAAGTGGATGTAATAAGGCAGTAGTCTGGATGGAATCTGCTTTAGGGATTTAGATTGAAGACTGCCAGAAGAAGAACAACGGCGGTGCTACACAGTCGCCTGAAGAGGCTCCTTTAGAAGAGCTGTAACGCTCTCCTTTGTTGTGCAGCAAAATTAAACTCATCGTTATCGGAAAAGTCATCGTGTCATTGTTGGTAAGTAACCATAATTAATTTTCTACTTACAGTACTTAGTACATGTACGTACGTTTAGTGTCACTGTACACACATTTACTGTATACAATTTTTCTTGCATTGTACGCATTTATTGCTGGTGGCCTGTCTATCGTAATGGCTGTAACATATATGATATCAGAGACGCTCGATATCTTTAAAATAATATTTAGGTTTTACTGTATATAAACAATGTGTTTACATACATAAGTTCAATTAATCTTACCTAATATCTAAGAGAATACAAAGGGTTTATGCTGTATAACTGTGCGGGGAATATTTATAAACAGTGTGGGAGAGTTTATAAGGGCTTAAAATATATAGAAATAACCATACAAACATATGGTTTCTACTTTGCGGATTTTCACCTATCGCGGGGGGGTCTGAAAAGCAACCCCCGCGATCGAGGAGGGATTATTGTATAATAAAAGCTTTCCATATCATGGCATTACAAAATCAGAAACCTGTAAAATATAATTTTAAAATAAATGCAGTGCAAAACAAGAGTAACTTCTTTCTTAAAATTAAGTAAACAAGTTATTGTTGGTAATTCATGATCCCAAATGTCTAAAAATGTTAATCAGTTTTAAACTGCAATGATCATAATGGTTGCTCTATTTCAATTCAATATATGTAATTTGAGCGAAGGAGAACAAGTGACAAAATAAATACTACAGGAATGCAGTGATATTACCAGGATAAAAGATACCTGCATAGAATGCATTTTGAAAAGAAGCAAATATTTTAAATACTGACCTTTTACATTTGAAATTCATTAGTAGGTATCATTTGCTGCGAAGCAACTTGTACCTCTTACTCAATAGTCTTATACCTGTACCAGTAACGGCACACTGCAGAATACACTTGACTTCAGCATTCCTAGTTTTCATCCTCTTTCTCTGTCTCTGTTTAGCATTCGTTTGCTCAGAGGTTAATGCGCTTGCTACTTCCTGAGCAGCTTTTCTTTCCTCCAACCTAACGGCCCGCTTCTTCTCTTCTTTCATTGGCATCTTTTCACGTTAAAACTGTCAGTGTTTGTGTTGCAATTACTTAGTATTTTTCCTTAATTTTTCACTTAAAAGTCTTCAATCTGCCTAAAGAATGATTTAAGATATGAAGAGTTAGGGGAAGTGACAGCGAAGGTGGTAGGAAGGAGAAAGGCGCCTGTACACATGTGCCGCACGGCCACCCTGTTGGCAGTTGCCGAGAGCTGATTCTACAATAAAATAGAATAAAAATAAAAAGATGAATATCCTTGGAGGTCAATCATCACCTCAAAAGTGGACAGTAGTACCGTAGTATATGTGTACCAAATTTCAGGACAATAGTTCAAACGATTTGCAAGCTACAGGTGATTTAAAAGTCTGGACAGACAAACGGACAGCCACGGTAGCTTATTATACTGTATAAGAAGATTAATTAATTTACAAAACACAATATAATTTTCTAAAACTACAGTATCTTAAACTCATTAAGAGTTTCAAAGGGCCCACACCTATTTCATTAGCAACAGGCTCAGGGCAGGAATCAACTCTGGACAGGATGCTAGTCAACATAACATGCATGATTTTATATCTACAGACATAAGGAGAAAATGCTAACTAAAGTGCTAACAGTGACTGGGAGATGGATCCATGAAGAAGCAGTGCTAACCACTGCATCACCTTTAATTGCTTTAATACATTATCAATACACTAGCCAATCTGCGGCGTACCATACTCTGCATAATCAGGCCATTTTTTAATGATTTTTAAGCACAGGGAGAAAATTAACATTTGAAAAATCGGAAATGTAATAAATCAGCAAGAAAAGCAACATTGTAACAATGCACGGAACGAACCAACACACAATCTTCCGTGCGGCGCTCAGGCGCGGAGGGTGGAACGGGAGGAGAGGAGAAGGACGTCCATTCCGTTCCCTCCGTCATGCTAGTGTGCTGATTTCTCGTTCAGTATGCACTGCCTGCTCATGTGCCCACCTCCAACTTGTCACTCGAGTCGTTGTTGTCTTTGCACAGTCCAGATGCACCTGTGACTCATGTAGACTTCATTGCTCTGTGCGGTTTTGGCTGCCTTTCTATATATAATCCACCAAAACACCTGACCACAGTAGTAGCGAGGTGGGAGGGGGGTGTGTACAAAGTGCAGGAGCATCTAAGAAGACGCATGTTTGTTGCGGATGCGAATTGCTGTATGTAGCGTGTAAAACAGTTTGCTATGGTGCACGCGGTCGTGCGTCGTAACCGAAAACTCGGTTTTTAAAGACTGCTTATTTCATTGTGTATATGACTGTAGGTGAATGAAAAGATGAAACTCTGGAGAGGGCAACATATAATACAGCATTTTAAACGCTGCATACAGCTATTCACATTCGCGACTTATTGTTTTACACGCTGCATACAGCGATTCACATCCGCGATAAATATGATTCTTCTTAGATGGTGCTGTCGCATCCACCCACGCTCTCGAAGCATACACACTGCCTGGTCATGTGCCTGCTTGCAACAGCAACTAACAGAGACTCGCCCACCAACTGTAACACCATGGGATACCCCTCGCAAACTGTTCTACACGCCGCATACAGCGATTCACATCTGCGACAAACAAACTGTTTTACACACTACATACAGCGATTCAGATCCGCGACATGATTTTTCTTAGATGGTCCTGTTGCGTCCACCCTCGCACTCGAAGCATACACACTGCCTGGTCATGTGCCCGGTCGCAAGAGCAACTGACAGAGACCCGGCCACCAAGTCTAAGACCATGGGAAACCCCTCGAAAACTGTTTTACACGCTGCATACAGCGATTCACATCCGCGACAAACAAACTGTTTTACACGCCGCATACAGCGATTTACCGTGACAAACATGCCTCTTCTTAGATAGTCCTGCCGTGTCCACCCTCATTCTCGAAGCATACACACCACCTGGTCATGTGGTGCCTCTGTGTGAACCAGTCAGGCACAGAGAAGGCCAGGTGCTGAGAGAGCGTCTCGACTGTTGCAGGGCCTGCATTGGTGAAGCAGGTGAGACGGTAATGAAACAGAGGCACAGGTCTTATTGGTTTTTAAAGACTGCTTCCTTCATTGTGTTTTAACCTCAGTTTTAAAGGATTGTTTTAAGGATCCCATGGGATAGCCCTTGCAAACTGTTTTACACGCTGCATATGGCGATTCACTTCCTCGAGAAACATGCCTCTATGAACAGTCAACGTGGCTCAGAGGTGCATGTGGACTATACAACAGACGAAACATAAATGACGGCATTTGTCCGAACGTTGGTGGGCATGGTTCGGCATTTTATCCAATGGTCTTAGATCCATGGGCGTCTTACTTGTTTTAGTGAATCCACGCCTCTTCCGGCGTGCTTTCCATGGGTGTCTTGCCTTTCCATGGGTGTCTTACCTTAGTGAATTATTATATAAATTATATGCTAATGATGAAAATGAAATGTAGGCCCCCATACATAGACTGCAATGCCATACATACTTTATTAAATCCAGTTAAGCCAATTCAGAGTTAAATCCAAAAAATCCAAAACACCACAACACCACAACACCAAAGGCCTAATACTCTACCCAGAGATCAGTTTTATTTGTGATATCACAAATTGGTGAACTGTTGGTAGATTTACTCCCATTTTTATAGTATTAGACCAATTTTCATAAACCCAGTTATTTACAGTATGGAATTACAGTCTGTTTACAAGAATAAGTAAACAACAAAATATGTAAACACAGATTTGTAAAAAATTCCAAAATAATAAATACATGATTGTGTAAAAGAAATCTTTAAACAAAACTGTCAGCATTGTGTATTTTCATCTGTTCACACATGTTTCTCCTGCTACACAAGACCCTATATCTTACCCTCACTCAATCTGCCACCTTTCACTCCTCTGCCTACACTACATTATCTAGTGGTACATCACTTATGAAGTTCACTTGATATTCAGCACTAAAGTCAATAATGGAAGGTATGTGCTACATGAATGCATTAAAATGCTATGTACCTTTAATTTTGCACTGCTGGCTTTACACAGTGTAGACCTCTCTGCTATGCACATGCTTCACCAGGCATGCATACAATTTAAGATGGACAAAGGACCCAGGAACATAACTCTCAAGCATCTTGTAAATATACTGAAGTGAAAAACAACTCACATTGGGATAGCTAAACCAAGTAAGCAGTATTCTGAAAATAAAAAAAAGACTAAATGGCTCCTAGAATTGTATTGATGGTCCTAAGAAACAAAAGAATCTTTTAGGTGCACAAGGCCTAATTACAAATTGTATATGAAGGTCCTTTCATAAAATGTCATGTCAAACTTACACTTATGGTTTATGTTAAAAACATGCACTAGTTTCACATAAGAACACATCTAAAACCACTGCGTCATGGGGTTTTCCTTCCCAACTCATTCATCAATTACTTAACAACTCAATTATAAGATTAAAATAAAGCTCTACGCAAACCCACAGAAGGCATTAAACTAAGAACAAGTACAGCTGACAAGATTTTAAAAGCACCAAATAAATGCAGCACAGTGGCGCCAGTTGATCAAATCAGCTCAGGTTCTCTTTTGTTTTTTCAATTCCTCCAGCCTTCTAAAAGAAAATAAAGGTAACTAAATATTGCATCACACATTGAAATGTTACTGAAAGCAATGGCGTCTATACCATTTTCTTTTGGCAATTGGAAATGAGCCGTAAACAGATTTGTGGTCCTATTTTCATAGTGTATCCTATCTTCTGACTATAAAAACATTAAACAAAAATGTCTTTTCTTTCTAAAATAAGATTTGCCAGAGAAAATATCTGGCACAAAGCCACTTAGTACAAGTAACCACTTTACTCATGGCCCTTCTTGTCAATGGAACATGTTGACAGCTTGGCAAAATAACCTTCAGGAAGCACAATGACAACAACAAATTTTAGTGCTTGTGAAAAGGAAAAAAAAATGTTCATTACGTACGAGCAAACTGTGATTTATGAGGTCTCAGCTCCTTTATTCAGCATTTTTACAAGGTCATTATTGCACTATTACAAAGCGTAAAGTTTAAACAAAGCGAGTCAAGTTCTGACAACTGTCGATACCGTTCCCTTTTCATAAATAAATGTCTTCTATTAGGAAAGCCAGTCAATGCTAAATATGACACAATTTCATTACACTGTAAAGTTATAGGAAGTAACTAAAACACATGTGCAGCTCATTAGCCATTTCCCAGATCTGCGTCCGTCCAAAATCAAATCTAATTTTTCTACCTTCCAGCTTGTGGGGATGGCAGTTTAATATTCATAGTCACTGGTGCCAGAATAACTTAAGAGTCTCCATTCACCCCAACACACATGTCTTTGGGTAGGTATGTGGAGTATGTGGAGAACAAATACATATATACCATCCAAGGCTGGCTTAAAAAGGAGCTAGCTGACACACTGAGTCAGAAGGCAGTGGGCAACACTTAGCAGAGGTGGAGGAGGAGGAAGAATTTGTGATTACTGTGACTGTAAAAGTCAAAAAAAGTGCCTTGAGGAATAAAAGTCCTTTATTTTATTCATATATTGTGTGCTATATTGCTGTGATTTGGGGCGCTCTGATGCCCCCTTGTGGTCACAGCTGATATGAATTTATAAGTACTTGACACTCTATGATGCACCAACACTGAACAGTCTTGTGATTCTGTGCATCAAATGGGAACTTACATGTTAAGTGTATTTTGCAGGTGATATTAATGACTTTGCAAAAGTGAAAGCATGGAGGTTGATTATGTAGAAATTAGAATTGGGTAGGACCTGTCATTTATTATATTCATTGAAGATAAAAAAATATTTGACTGTATTTGTTCTGCAGTGTTAAAATATATTCACTAATAATCTTTTGAATCTGTCTTGAATTAATAAAGCAAAACAAAACAAAACACAAAGCATTGGCTATGTTTTGCCTTTGGCTTGAAATGCAACAAAATACATATTGATATACAGTGCATCTGGAAAGTATTCACAGCGCATCACTTTTTCCACATTTTGTTATGTTACAGCCTTATTCCAAAATGGATTAAATTCATTTTTTTCCTCAGAATTCTACACACAACACCCCATAATGACAATGTGAAAAATGTTTACTTGAGGTTTTTGCAAATTTATTAAAAGTAAAAAACTGAGAAATCACATGTACATAAGTATTCACAGCCTTTGTTCAATACTTTGTCGATGCACCTTTGGCAGCAATTACAGCCTCAAGTCTTTTTGAATATGATGCCACAAGCTTGGCACACCTATCCTTGGCCAGTTTCGCCCATTCCTCTTTGCAGCACCTCTCAAGCTCCATCAGGTTGGATGGGAAGCGTCGGTGCACAGCCATTTTAAGATCTCTCCAGAGATGTTCAATCAGTTTCAAGTCTGAGCTCTGGCTGGGCCACTCAAGGACATTCACAGAGGTGTCCTGAAGCCACTCCTTTGATATCTTGGCTGTGTGCTTAGGGTCGTTGTCCTGCTGAAAGATGAACCGTCGCCCTAGTCTGAGGTCAAGAGCGCGCTGGAGCAGGTTTTCATCCAGGATGTCTCTGTACATTGCTGCAGTCATCTTTCCCTTTATCCTGACTAGTCTCCCGTTCCTGCCACTGTAAAACATCCCCACAGCATGATGCTGCCACCACCATGCTTCACTGTAGGGATGGTATTGGCCTGGTGATGAGCGGTGCCTGGTTTCCTCCAAAAGTGACGCCTGGCATTCACACCAAACAGTTCAATCTTTGTCTCAGTAGACCAGAGAATTTTGTTTCTCATGGTCTGAGAGTCCTTCAGGTGCCTTTTGGCAAACTCCAGGCGGGCTGCCATGTGCCTTTTACTAGGGAGTGGCTTCTGTCTGGCCACTCTACCATACAGACCTAATTGGTGGATTGCTGCAGAGATGGTTGTCCTTCTGGAAGGTTCTCCTCTCTCCACAGATGACCTCTGGAGCTCTGACAGAGTGACCATCGGGTTCTTGGTCACCTCCCTGACTAAGGCCGTTCTCCCTCGATCGCTCAGTTTAGATGGCCGGCCAGCTCTAGGAAGAGTCCTGGTGGTTTCAAACTTCTTCCACTTACGGATGATGGAGGCCACTGTGCTCATTGGGACCTTCAAAGCAGCAGACATGTTTCTGTAACCTTCCCCAGATTTGTGCCTCGAGACAATCCTGTCTCAGAGGTCTACAGACAATTCCTTTGACTTCATGCTTGGTTTGTGCTCTGACATGAACTGTCAACTATGGGACCTTATATAGACAGGTGTATGCCTTTCTAAATCATGTCCAATCAACTGAATTTACCACAGGTGGACTCCAATTAAGCTGCAGAAACATCTCAAGGATGATCAGGGGAAACAGGATACACCTGAACGCAATTTGGAGCTTCATGGCAAAGGCTGTGAATACTTATGTACATGTGCTTTCTCAATTTTTTTTATTTTTAATAAATTTGCAAAAATCTCAAGTAAACCTTTTTCACATTGTCATTATAGGGTGTTGTGTGTAGAATTCTGAGGGAAAAAATTAATTGAATCCATTTTGGAATAAGGCTGTAACATAACAAAATGTGGAAAAAGTGAAATACTTTCCAGATGCACTGTATTTCTCAGTTTTGTTAAATGGTTGTGAGGCTGATGCATTTAGGGCAGTACTGTCCCATGGCCTGATATTTATAACAGCTCACCTGCATGTAATCAATCAAATTTGATATGCAGCACAGTCAACAGCACTTGCAAAAGCACTTGGAAAATTTTGGTACTTTTAGAGTCAAAGTTGGAAATTCACAATTAAGGCACAGTCACGCACGTGTGCTTGGGAGACAGCTTAAGGGCTCTGATGATGGGAATTTTTATGCTGAACTAGTGATGGGTGCTGTCGTCTAATGCCTTCTCTCCTCATCCCTCTGCAGAACGGAGCAGTGACAGCCTTTCCACCGCTGACATCACTTCCATTGTCCACCTTCCTGGGTCGCAGACATGCCCCAAACCTTTCTCTGTGCCGTCTTTTTTTACAGCACATGTTAGTTTCCTACATGAAATTGTGTTCTTAAGTTAAGCATTTTTTTATTTAAAAAAATATAGCACATACGCAGGCTACTCTTGCATTTTATAATGGAGGAGAAGGGTACCGGGGTATACCTAAATTCCAGAATTTAGGTGGAATATGTTAGTCTCTGCCTTGCACCAGATGCCCTTAGGATAGGTTCTATAGCATGCAATAAATATAATTAATGATAAGTACAACACTGTAATTCGTTCTTTAAACGAATGGGTAGTGCAGCATACTGTAGCAGACTCAGGAGAAAGGTAAGAAATGGCCCTGAGTAAAGTACCAGTTCATCACAAGTTATTCCTACTCACATTGTGCCAATTAACTTAAACTGTAAATGTCTGAGATATGAGTTTCAGATGTCAAGGGGAAACTGAGAATCCAGAGAAAAAAAAAAACACATATGCATTGGAAAAACATGTAAACTGCAAACAGACACAGATCAAGCTGGGAACTGAAGTCAGGACTCTGAGGGCACGAGGCTTCAGTGTTAACACAGAGTGAGCGTTTAGCAACCATAAATCACCCATCCATCCATTATCCAACCCACTATATCCTAAGTACAGCGTCACAAGGGACTGCAGGAGCCAATCCCAGCCAAAACAGGGTGCAAGGCAGGAAACAAACCCTGGGCAGGGCGCCAGCCTACTGCAGACCATAAATCATATATTTTCTAAATTTTGTGATCATGCTAAACTTACTGCTTATTTGTTGACATTGATTAAAATAAAACCATTATTCTGGTTTCTGTTCATTGATTTTTAAGCATTGTTCCAATTCTTAATTATTAGTTTTTATTTTAATAATAAGCCTATCGCATCAGAAATGATAAGCATTAGTCATCCTAAGGTTTGATTTGGTCTCAGAAAAATACAGCACCTCATACTGCTTTCTGCTGGTCTGTAGGTTAGTACAATATGAGAATTTTAAAAGGAATACTTTATTTATGATGTTCAATGTAAAAGAGCAATTTCTTGGAATAAAAATCAATTTAATTTATTCTTATAAAGTGCAGCCAAAACAAGAACATAATGTTGAATGCAGAATGTAGAATGCAGCAATGGTGTGAGGCAGGCCCATTTTTATTTTTCCAGGCCAATATAAGTTTATGAGTATTGACACTAAAAGGGAATGATCACTCACTGGCATGTTGACTGGGATGTGTTTTTTTTTTCTTTTTTACAGCATGTGCATTTCCTGCCAAGAAAAACCATGAATGGATTTATGGGCTGGATACTGAAAAGCAAGGCGTACCGCATTGATCATGGACTGCACATTATGTCAACACAAATTCTTTTAAAGGACTTGCAGAGATATAGTGTAGTACAATCATAACAAATCTGTGGCTTCAGAAATACATCTTCTCTCAGGATGAGGACAAAGGTCACATTTCCTTAACAAGCATTATCCACCAGCATTAACAGCTAAGCAGTTCAACTATTCCATTAAACCTATCGGTATTATCAATTCAACAGTAAACAAAATGAAAATATAAAATGTTTCACATGCATATAAATAAATACACTGACTGTGAAGGTTACGGAATCAATGAAGTTATCTGTGGGTTCAAGTATCCTGCACCAAAGATGAATTAGGACTCTCAAGGGGAAAAGTGATATAAATATCTGATGTAACTAAATCAAACTTCAGCATTTAATAGAGGTCAGAATGTAAGATGAGCCCCCGAGGAATTACCTGCATGACACTTTAATGATCTGCAAAAGCAAGGACCATATCAATCTACAGTTGCTGATCTACTGCACTCTTATTTTTGATATTCTGTATAGTTCTAAATCATGACAGATACACGTTTGCTTCCAAATATATTTTTAGCATTGAATAAAACACAACACACTATGGAGGCTATGTTTATTCTGCTTATTCCATCTTTTTTTGACATGTCTGACAAAGACCTCACTTTTTTAAACACACACGCACACACACACATATATATATTGTAACAAAGGCACTATACAGCCGCCGACCCGACACAGATTAACACCGGAGGCACGTCATGTATAAAAGCAAAATAAACTTTTATTTTTCTTCACCTGTGGGGCACGTCTTCCCAAAGTCCCACAAGCAGTACACCGTCCCAAAAGCACAAACCAAAACAAAAGGCACGTTACTCTTTTCACCACCACTCCTCCCGGCAAACGTTCTCCTCCTCCTCCCAACATAGGCTCCTGGAGTGATGGCTGCTGGCCCCTTTTTTAGCTCACCCGGAAATGCTTCAGGTGCTTGACCACCTGCCCCCGATTGCAACTCCGGGTGTGGCTGAACTACGGCCCAGTCTGGCCCAGGAACCTCTGCATTGCCTCCTGGTGGCCAACCCAGATCCCAAAAGGGCTGAGGAGAAGTCCATTTCCAATGGAGCCCTGTGGGTATCTGAGGCACCACAGTCACCCAGGGGAGCTGCCACCAAGTGGTCCGGGGAAGGTACTGCACAGCCCATGCTTGCTCCCCTGCAACATATACAGAAGGGCATAGGCCCTGGCCATCCATCACAATATATATATATATATATATATACAGTAAACCCTCGTTTATCGTGTTTAATCCGTTCCAGACTCTGCTGCGATGAATTCTTCATTTATAAATCGAATATTTTCACAGTTAGAGCATAGAAAACCTGTTTACGACCTTCTAAATACATTTTCTAGCATTATTAGAGCCCCCTAGACATGAAATAACACCCTTTAGTCAAAAGTTTAAACTGTGCTCCATGACAAGACAAAGATGACAGTTCCGTCTCACAATTAAAACAATGCAAACATATCTTGCTCTTTAAAGGAGTGTGCGTCAGGAGCAGAGAATGTCAGAGAGAGAGAGAGACAGAAAAGAAAAGAATCAAAAATCAGTAGGGCTGTTTGGGCTTTTAAGTATGTGAGGCACCGCCGGTCAAAGCAGCTGCAAGGAAGGCAGCAATGTGAAGGTGTTCTTTCAGCATTTTTTAGAGGAGCGTCCATATCCTCCAGGCCAGTGTGCGAACAGCCCCTCTGCTCACACCCCTTCAGTCAAGAGCAGAGAATGTCAGAGAGAGAGAGAGAGAGAGGCAGAGACAAGCAAACAATCAAAAATCAAATCAGGCTGTTTAGGCTATCAAGTATGCGAAGCACCGCACGGGAAGCATATCGTATATCATGGAGGAGTTTTATTTAATACGTAATACATGCTCTGATTGGGTAGCTTCTCAGCCATCTGCCAATAGCGTCCCTTGTATGAAATCAACTGGGTAAACCAATTGAGGAAGCATGTACCATAAATTAAAAGACCCATTGTCCGCAGAAATCCAAGAACCAGCGAAAAATCCGTGATATATATTTAGATATGCTTACATTTAAAATCCGAAATGGAGTGAAGCCGCGAAAGTTGAAGCGCGATATAGCGAGGGATCACTATATACAGTATATATATATATACACTCACCTAAAGGATTATTAGGAACACCTGTTCAATTTCTCATTAATGCAATTATCTAATCAACCAATCACATGGCAGTTGCTTCAATGCATTTAGGGGTGTGGTCCTGGTCAAGACAATCTCCTGAACTCCAAACTGAATGTCAGAATGGGAAAGAAAGGTCATTTAAGCAATTTTGAGCGTGGCATGGTTGTTGGTGCCAGACGGGCTGGTCTGAGTATTTCACAATCTGCTCAGTTACTGGGATTTTCAAGCACAACCATTTCTAGGGTTTACAAAGAATGGTTGTGGAAAGGGAAAAACATCCAGTATGCGTCAGTCCTGTGGGCGAAAATGCCTTGTTGATGCTAGAAGTCAGAGGAGAATGGGCCGACTGATTCAAGCTGATAGAAGAGCAACTTTGACTGAAATAACCACTCGTTACAACCGAGGTATGCAGCAAAGCATTTGTGAAGCCACAACACACACAACCTTGAGGCGGATGGGCTACAACAGCAGAAGACCCCACCGGGTACCACTCATCTCCACTACAAATAGGAAAAAGAGGCTACAATTTGCACAAGCTCACCAAAATTGGACAGCTGAAGACTGGAAAAATGTTGCCTGGTCTGATGAGTCTTGATTTCTGTTGAGACATTCAAATGGTAGAGTCAAAATTTGGCGTAAACAGAATGAGAACATGGATCCATCATGCCTTGTTACCACTGTGCAGGCTGGTGGTGGTGGTGTGATGGTGTGGGGGATGTTTTCTTGGCACACTTTAGGCCCCTTAGTGCCAATTGGGCATCGTTTAAATGCCATGGGCTACCTGAGCATTGTTTCTGACCATGGCCATCCCTTCATGACCACCATGTACCCATCCTCTGATGGCTACTTCCAGCAGGATAATGCACCATGTCACAAAGCTCGAATCATTTCAATTTGGTTTCTTGAACATGACAATGAGTTCACTGTACTAAAATGGCCCCCACAGTCACCAGATCTCAACCCAATAGAGCATCTTTGGGATGTGGTGGAACGGGAGCTTCGTGCCCTGGGTGTGCATCCCACAAATCTCCATCAACTGCAAGATGCTATCCTATCAATATGGGCCAACATATCTAAAGAATGCTTTCAGCACCTTGTTGAATCAATGCCACATAGAATTAAGGCAGTTCTGAAGGCGAAAGGGGGTCAAACACCGTATTAGTATGGTGTTCCTAATAATCCTTTAGGTGAGTGTGTATATATATATATATATATATATATATATATATATATATATATATATATATATATATATATATATATATATAAACACCTTATTTTTGACAAAAAAACAAAACTACAGCTTCTTTAAGCAGTTAAACTGCATACATAATAAATAAAGTCCATTTTCAAACCAATTTAAGGTTGCAAGGTGCCAGACCCTACCCCAGCAACCTTGGGATTGCAAGGCATAAAAAAACTCATAGTGGGGTACCTGATCTACATATGCACCATCTCGCACAAACATGGATAATTTATAGTGTTTACTTAACCTAACAGAACATTTTTCAGAACTGGAACAAAAGCAATACTTTCCAGAGAAAAAAAAAATAGAGATAAGTAGTAATAACACCAAAAGTTTACTTTACTAGCCACACTGTAGGTTGACCAGAGTTAAACTGATCACTGTGTTTTAGCCATAAAGGAGACATAAAGCTTTTTAACCATACTAAAGCGAAGTACCTGGTATCGCCCAGGTATATTTGCAGAATGGGTTAAGGAAAGTAAGCAAAGTTTTATGTTTTTTAAATGGTGACCCCGATTGCTATTTCTAGCTGTTCTACATGTCATACACACTGCCTTTCTATCAATGTCTCTGCTCTCATAAGTTGAAAATTTATTTGTTTTGGATCTGACTGGTTTCCGTAAGTGTGGTAATTCCATGCTGGGTTGTAACCACAAACGCTATCATGTCTGACTTGTCCTATTAGTTCAAGGTGGGCAGTTCATAGTGCTTAAATTATGAAGAAAAACCAACAAAGCAGCAGCTAAGCAACAACTTTTTGATTTTCCTTTGTGTTGCGCTACAATTCCATTCTCGATAAAGCCTCACCCAACAGCTCCCTACAAAATGCATAATACTCCATTTTATGCTACAGTAGATAGAAGCAGCACATAGCATTGCCCAAGTAAACAATGTTAAGCTCTGGTCATTTTGTCTGCTAGTCTGGATTCATTGTTTTCGGATGCTTCAGTTGTTCTGAGCCAGATGGTGGCACTGGTGTGCATACTGTAGCACACGGGAAAAAAATCTACTGAGACTCCCAATTTTGGTTTTCAAAATCATATCCATATTGTCTATGAGAGTATTTATGTAAAATGTGGTCCAGATTGGTAAAAAGGTGTAGGATTGTATATGGAACAGACTGACATTCTGTTATGTATATTATAAGGTTTCTAAACTGTTTTGGGACTCCCCACAACGGGATGGCATGCCAAAGAGCGCCCAAAAGCGTGATCTCCGTGTCTGTGGAAGACAGCTTCTCCATTGCTGGGGAAACTACAGGCTCCCGGCGCTGCAGCGGCTCACCCTGAAAGCAATTCCAAGCTGACCACAGTCGCACTATAAGCACCTGTCGTTGACGGGTGATGTAATGAACATTATGAATGCAGGGGACAGTATTACTTGGTCCCGACCCTGCCCATTTGCTGTGTCTGTGTATAGCAGAGTGGTAGATCCCACTACAATAAATAACCGTGCGGTTCCTGTTTCAAGCTGAATAAAGGTAGTTTTGCTAAAGTACTGAGACTCAGCCACGTGTTTTGGGGTGCAAGACAGGGACTCACACGTCACTCACTATATATATATATAGATCATATTGTAAAAATATCTACCTGCATATCTAAAAGGAAACATAATAAAGCTAAAAGAATCCAAGTCATCTATAAAACAGGGATAAACTGAACTGAAATAAAAGCAATGTGGGCTATGTTAAAAACATACAGAATGTATAACTTTTCCCCCATATTAACAAAGAATCACAGAATTATTAACACAGAATATTAGCAAATTCAAATCAAATCAATAATATTGTTGTTATGGATTGAAGGTGGAGATGACTACCACCAAACCAGGAATTTTTGGCTATTTCCTTCCAAAATATGCATCCTGTTGGGCATTTGGAATAGCACATCAGGATGGATTTAAAGAGGGGATGGCCAGCACAAGACATCTTTAATTTACAAATTAGTGATTGAGATTGTCAATAAATAGTTGGTGATTGTCAAACAACAAATCAGTGATGAAAAATGGCAAAAAATAGAATAAGGCCAAAATCCGAACCTGTAAAGAAAATGAAAAGTACCTTAGTGAGTGGGAGGAGGTTGTTTAGGCGGGCTGTATTAATAACTTACGTGACTGTGAGATACTTGGCATGGCCACACAAAACAATTGTCGAAGACTGCATGCAGTATGATAAAAACAAGAAAAAAGTTTTACACAACTACAATAGCAGTCAGTACAGTTTTCCAACATATAGGGGTGGGCAAACGTAGGTTTACAGTTGTGAGTTTATTCTTGCATTATTATTTATTTATTTATTAATTATTGTATTATTTACTTGAATTATTTGTCTTTGTCTTCTTCTTATTATTATTGTTATTATTTTGCACTCTTACTTAGCAAGTAGACTAGAAGAATGAGTAAATAATGAAGGGCGGCAATCTGAGCACTTACGAGATTGTACCTAAGTGCACTATGCTATCGTAATAATCATAATTTGTATGTCTTTTACCATACGAACAACTGCAAATGTACTTTGGGCCACTCCTGTACAGAGTTTATGAGTACAACTGGAAGAATGAACTACTGAAAAATGTACAACAAAGTTTTTGATTATATTTTAGAATATTTGCATAATAAAATTCTGGTTGATTACAAATTCAAGGATTCAACTTCATTTTAGCAAAGCAAATATATTAATCAAAACGATAAAGTTTTTATGTTATTTTCTATCGTTTTTATGCAACAACATGAATATTTGGTAAAGTATAAGCATATTATTAAACACCAGTAACGGTGGACTGCATGATAACGTGCAGTGAATACACTTGACTTGAGTATCCCTAGTTTTCTACTCCTTCTCTGTACGTTTAGCATTCATTTGCTTAGAGGTTGATGCGCTCACTGCTTCCTGAGCAGTTCTTGTTTTGTCCACACTAGCGGCCTGCTTCTTCTCTTCTTTCGTTTGTATCTTTTTGCATTAAAACTGATCAGTGTTTATGCTGCAATTACTTGGTAACTTTTTCTTAATTTTTCACTTAAGCTGACACTTAAGTCTTCAATCTGCCTTAAGAGTGATTTAAGATATGAAGAGGTAGGGGAAGTGATGGCGAAGGTGGTAGGGATGAGAGCGGTGCCCTGCAGCCGAGAGTTGATTCTACAATAAAAAAAAAAATAAAAAGAGGAAGAAAAATCATCACCCCGAAAGCAGACAGTAGAGGTCACGTAGTATATCTGCACCAAATTTCAGGTGAATAGGTGAAACGGTTTGTGAGCTACAGGTGATGTAAAATCCTGGACAGACAAACAGACAGCCATTGTAGCGTATTATATAAGAAGATTCCATTTATTTTAGGTATAGGTCCATTTTCCACCAATTTAATTTCAGCTGGAATTAAGCAAGGTCCCCTGCACAACACAGAATCGTATAGTAAAATTTACTCCAATAAAGATTACAATATGAATATATAATTATAAATCTTATATTTTGTCTTAAATAGTGGCCAGCATACTTGGGTCATAATAATAATCTTAGCCTAATCATCTAAAGTAGGTCTTTTCAAACTCTCACATGATGGACCCTTGCAGTTACTCATTTATACTTCAACCAATTATCCTCTTCATTAGGCCATAGCATTCATTGAGCTGATCGGCTCATTTAATTAGAAAATGACTGCTTACAGTTGTTAAAAGGAGAAATATGGCATAATGCGTGTTTTACTCTCCTAAGTAATTGAGTAATCTATGCACTGCTGAGCTATTCTTTTTAGAACCTAAAGCATGTTTAGCTACTAACCCTTTAAGGTTGCTATTATTGTATCCTCTTTTTTTACTTCACTAACTTTCTCTTTTTATAGGTTCTTAATAACAAATTGATCTTGGAAAAAAATAAAGTCTTCCATAGAGGCACAGCTAAAATTGATGTCACAGCAGGGCACATTCCTCATAAAATGTCAGGATTAAAAATGTATGTATTGACTTACTGGCTGCATCACAATACCAGGGACCCAAATTCAGTTGTTAACCAGTTCACTGTTTGCATGGAATTTTGTTTAAGTGCCATAGTTTTCTTCCAATCCTGAAGATGTGTGTGTGAGACTTATAATTCTAAATTGCCGCTTAGGGTAATATAAATGCGCGCAGTGCTGAATAGTTCTCACATTGCGCCAAACAGGCTTGTATATGTATGCAACACTGATTGGAACAAGCATATCCAGAACTCAGATGTCTAGATACTGTATGTACAGTATAGACAGAATAAAAGGACAGAAAAATCCTACTGCTGCCGCACTTTTTCCTGTTTTCAAAATACATTTTTTTCCCAATTTCAGATTGAGAATATCTCATAGTATTTCAGAATATGTTCCATTTCCAAATACAGTACCATATTGCTGCAGACAATGTTAAATGATTGTGAAAAGTTTCAAGCTAGTTGCAAGGTTATATAGAATAGTGCTTTGTACCTTACATAAGGCTGTCTTGAACTTATGGGTGCTGGACCCTGAACTAGCACATCCAAACTGACTTCTGGTCCAATTATAACTAGTTTTTAGAACATTGTTACTGATTTACAAATCTATTTGTTCTAAAATACACTCTTTACACTATATACAGTAAAACAATCAAATAATTAAGATCTTTTGATGCTGGCCTTTTCCTCTTCTAACATTCCATCTAACAACACTGGGCAAATGTTCATTCAGAATGTTGTGACTCCTACACTCTGGAATACTTAAAAATTGAAATTCAAACTGAAGACCCACCTGTTCTCCCTGGCTTATTTTAACTGTTGAACCATTTTAATACCTTGCTGGGCAGTATTATCTGCTTGCCGGAAACTGCAGTGTTTTTTCAGTTTACCCTGTTGTATTACTTTGTACCCTATTTGGAAGTTTTGCTCTCTAGCTATACTTGATCTGTTTATTTCTGCATGCTACTTTTTCCATCACCAACTGCCACATTTTGAATTTTTATACCAACCTATCCTAGAATTGTACAGCTTTTCTCACCACCTACTAATTCAATGCAGTTATACATTTTACAAAGTCATCTTGATATTTACAAGTAAAATTCTTATATCAGCTACTGTATATGTGTATTTATTTCTAATATTTTACTGTTCAATTAAAAATCTGGATATAGTATTGTAATTGTATTAGGCCAGTAAAAAGCTTTCTTAAGGTGCACTTTGTTTATGATGCTATATAAATCAAAGACTGATTGATTGACTCAGTATTTTATAGCATCATTCATATATATATTGTGGCAGGAGGACCGGAGGAGGGCTTGCGCCTTCTCCAGACCATGAGGGGGCGACCGCCCTGGTTGCTTTGGGGGCCACGGGTGCAGTACTTTGAAGCTCAACCCTGTAAGGGCCTGTGGAAACCACCAGGGGGAGCCCCAATGCCTGGAGAGCCCTGGACCTCAGCACTTCCGCCACACCAGTAAGTGCTGGGGGGAAGAGGAGCAGGGACACCCGGAGTGCTTCTGGGAATACAGCCGGCACTTCTGCCACACTGGGGCGCTGCGGCACTTTGTTTGTGCACTAATTTATCTATACTAATAAAAGGCAAAGCCCTCACTCACTCACTGACTGACTGACTCACTCATCACTAATTCTCCAAGTTCCCGTGTAGGTGGAAGGCTGAAATTTGGCAGGCTCATTCCTTACATCTTACTTACAAAAGTTGGGCAGGTTTCATTTCGAAATTCTACACGTAATGGTCATAACTGGAAGCTATTTTTCTACATATACTGTAATGGAGTTGAGCTCGATGGCCGTGGGGGGCAGAGTTTCGTGTGACATCATCACACCTCCCATGTAATCACGTGAACTGACTGTTAACGCAGTACGTAGAAAACCAGGAAGAGCTCCAAAAAGCGCTCAAGAAAACATGCATTATACAATTGAGAAGGCAGCGAAACAATAAAAAGCGAGCGACTGACATTTACAACCATATTCATGAGTGCTGCTACTTCGGAAACAAAGCACGGTGTAAACCTAAAGTTTAAATTAAGTTCATAGACAGGCTGCTGCTGGCGTTTGTCATGCCCACGGGTAATGCGGGATACAAGTTTAATGAGAGGACGCAGGGCATAAACGAGAGTTTTGATCACTTTGTAACTAAGTTAAAATTGCTGGTGAGGGGCTGTGCCTATGCAAATTCTGAGAGACTGTGTTTGTGGGGGGATTGACAGTTAAGGTGGGTGGGGGAGTGACGTCATCATCTCCCCTCCCATTCACCTCATTTCGCTCTGAGCTGAGCTCCGCGGCTAATGCGGTCTTGGAAGCAACTTCGTCACGCTGCCACCAAATACAGAAAAATCCACAAGTTAATAAACACACTGTCCCTAGAGTTTCTCCACACTCAATGTATTCCTCGCGTACCCTTTATACCCTCTGATCTCCCATTTCAATTCAGATGCCTCCAATTTCCAGTAAGGCTCTGCTGCGCGATGACAAGTAATAAGTCTCAGGGACAGACCCTACAAAACGATGCCATTGATTTCAGGCAAGATTGCTTTTCTCCTGGACAACTATACGTTGCATTCTCAAGAGTGAGCTCGCGCAGCTTCGTCATATTACAACTGGAGTGCAGCCAGAAACTTTTAAGTGCCGGGTCTTAGCTAACATTAAATTAAGCCGTGGACATCGCAACATCACACAAAAGAGCAGCTCACGTGAACTTACTGAACACAGTACGAGTGATCGCTTCCATGAATCAATGTTTAAAAAACGCATTACACAATTGACAAGGTGATGGCTTTATATGTCGTTCGTTTATAAAAGAGCGGAGAAGCTGTGTAAAGGCTGTTTCACAAAAAACCAGCGGAGCGTCTTATATGAGCAGGCAGTCAGCTAAAGAAGGGAATCAATAAATATCTATATAATCGTAATATACGAACAAAAAATAACATACAAGCCGCGGATTAAATAAAGGAAATGGGTACCTGAACAGTAAAATAAGTCTCGAATAGCTACACAATAACTATAAGAATCGTAATAACCGCACAATAAAACAGTACAGAACCGCAAAGCAAGGAGAAACAACTTCCTTATATGGCGTTCATTTATAAAGCAGCGGAGAAGCTGTGTGAAGGCAGCTACACAAAAAAACAGCAGAGCGCCACACTCTGAATGTATTCCTGGCATCACCGTTATACTCTCTGATCTCCCATTTGAATTGAAATGCCTCAAATTTCCAGTAAGGCTCTGCTTTGCGATGACAATTAATAAGTCTCAGGGACAGACCCTACAAAAGGTTGCCATTGATTTGAGGCAACATTGCTTTCCTCCTGGACAAAACTATATATATATACACACAAGCACCCCGATCTACATACTGTCAAATAAACAAACCACACACCCTGGCGCTGACGTCCAAGGTTCGATTCCCGAGAGGGGGTGCAGTGAGTGTGTACTGCCTGATGAGCCCAGAATTAGGGCAAAACACGTGCCGCGTACTGTTTGCATTATTTGACAATAAAACTATTTCAATATATTCAATATATATATATCAGCGCTTCCCGATTCATTTTACCCTCGCACCCCCTTGGTTTCAGAAGAAGTATGAAAAAATATGAGGTTAACGCAGAAAAACAGATCACCAATTGAAGCTTTATGAATAATGGATACTTAATTCGCAATGAAAAATTGTTTTGGTAAAGCCATACTCAGTGTATTCCTCCTTCCATGTTATAATTTTTCCGCGACTAGCCATGATTAAATGAACGGTAAAAAAGTAAGAGCGCGAGGGTGACTTATTCGGGCAGGCAGGCGACAGCTCAATAGCTCAAATTTGGATATAAGTAGGTTCTATTTAGTCGCCAGAAATATCTTTGGTAGGAATGGAAGTTGAATATAGTCTTTAAATTTCTATGGTGAAGAAAAATTTATGCAATGATGACTACATTCCTACTAAACATATTTCTGTTGACCAAATAAAAATTACTTATATTTAAAATTTAAATAGAGCTTAAACAGATACGATAGTTCATAATACCCATGCAGCACTAAGTGCACGTAAGAGCAGGAGTCATCCATTTTAACAAACAGCTTATTGCACTCATACGAAATAGCCTGCACATTTAATTATTTAGGAATGGATAGATAAATTAAAATTTTGTACAAATAATGTTTTTAATTTTTCTTCCTCGATGGATTCTGGCACCCCCAGCTACAGCTGCTTGCACCCCAAAGGATATATATATATATATAGATATACATATACATAGATAGATAGATAGATAGATAGATAGATAGATAGATAGATAGATAGATAGATAGATAGATAGATAGATAGATAGATAGATAGATAGATGGATGTGTGTGTGTACATGTGTGTGTATATATGTAGATATGTATATATATATATATATATATATATATATATGCCAGCAACACTCATGACAATGACAAAACAATTACATTGTCAATCATGTTACGTTATTATTAGAGGGGACTGGGCAGTCTAATGGTCTGGAATACCTACAGATTTTATTTTTTCTCCAGCCGTCTGGAGTTTTTTTGTTTTTTCTGTCCCCCCTGGCCATTGAACCTTACTCTTATTCGATGTTAATTAATGTTGATTTATTTTGTTTTCTTATTGTGTCTTTTATTTTTCTATTCTTTATTATGTAAAGCACTTTGAGCTACTGTTTGTATGAAAATGTGCTATATAAATAAATATTGTTGTTGTTGTTATTATTAAAATGTTTCCTTTTCTTTTTCATTAATTCTTTAACACGCTACTTTTCCGCTGCGAAGTATTTTGCTAGTTGTGTAAATAAATGTTTGTTGGACTTGAAATGATGTCCGTCTGTGTCCGGGCTGCTTCCCACTATATATATATACTAGCAAAATACCCGCGCTTCGCAGCGGAGAAGTAGTGTGTTAAAGAAGTAATGAAAAAGAAAAGGAAACATTTTAATAATAACGTAACATGATTGACAATGTAATTGTGTTGTCATTGTCATGAGTGTTACATATATATATATATAAATATATATATATATATATATATATATATATATATATATACACACACATATAAACATATATATAAACATATCCATACATATATACATATACACATATACACATATATATATATACACACACACATATATTCAGTGTGGAGAAACTCTAGACACAGCGTGTGTATTAACTTGTGGATTTTTCTGTGAGTATTTGGTGGCAGCGTCACAAAGTCGTAACACTGCGTTAGCTGCGGAGCGCAGCTCAGCGAAATGAGGTGAATGGGAGATGATGACGTGACTCCCCCACCGCCTTAACTGTCAATCCCCCACAAACACAGTCTCTCGGAATTTGCATAAGCACAGCCCCTCACCTGCAATTTTAACTTAGTTACAAAGTGATCAAAACTCTCGTTTATATCCTGCGTCCTCTCATTAAACTTGTATCCTGCATTACCCGTGGGCATGACAAACACCAGCAGCAGCCTGTCTATGAACTTAATTTAAACTTTAGGTTTACAGCGTGCTTTGTTTCCGAAGTAGCAGCACTCATGAATATGGTTGTATATGTCACTCGCTCGCTTCTTATTGTTTCACTGCCTTGTGAATTATATAATGCATGTTTTCTTCAGCGCTTTTTGGAGCTCTTCCTGGTTTTCTACGTACTGCGTTGACAGTCAGTTCACGTGATTACGTGGGAGGCGTGATGATGTCACACGAAACTCCGCCCCCACGGCTTTCGAGCTCAACTCCATTACAGTATATGTAGAAAAATAGCTTCCAGTTATGACCATTACGCGTAGAATTTCGAAATGAAACCTGTACAACTTTTGTAAGTAAGCTGTTAGGAATGAGCCTGCCAAATTTCAGCCTTCTACCTACACGGGAAGTTGGAGAATTAGTGATGAGTGAGTGAGTGAGTGAGTGAGTGAGTGAGTGAGTGAGTGAGTGAGTGAGTCAGTCAGTCAGTGTCAGTCAGTCAGTCAGTCAGTCAGTGAGGGCTTTGCCTTTTATTAGTATATATATATATATATATATATATATATATATATATATATATATATTATATATATATATATATATAGCATCCGTAGTCTAAATCTCAATCTGATTGTATGAGTGGTGACCTACCAGGTATCGCATGTGGTTGGTCTGCCAGTCGGCAAACATCTGCCATGGGCCATCTCAGTTGCGAGAAGCAGATCATAGAATGTTACATAGTTTACTGTCAAATAATTCAAAGAGTACATGACATGTGTTTCACTCTTATTTGTATATATATCTATACTAATAAAGGGCAAAGCCCTCACTGACTGACTGACTCACTCACTGACTCATCACTAATTCTCCAACTTCCTGTGTAGGTAGAAGGCTGAAATTTGGCAGGCTTATTCCTTACAGCTTACTTACAAACGTTAAGCAGGTTTAATTTCGAAATTCTACACGTTACGGTCATAATGGTCGACAACATCCGCCATGTTGAACCTTCTTATTTATGGCCCCATCTTCACGAAATTTGGTAGGCGGCTTCCCTGCGCTAACCAAAACCGATGTATGTACTTATTTCGGTGGTATGACGCCACTGTCGGCCGCCATATTGAACTTT
Source organism: Polypterus senegalus (assembly GCF_016835505.1). Classification (NCBI taxonomy): domain Eukaryota; kingdom Metazoa; phylum Chordata; class Cladistia; order Polypteriformes; family Polypteridae; genus Polypterus; species Polypterus senegalus. Next base: position 295,514,054 of record NC_053155.1, read on the forward strand.
CCAATGTCACTAATTCTCCAACTTCCCGTGTAGGTAGAAGGCTGACCCCATCTTCACGAAATTTGGTAGGCGGCTTCCTTGTGCTAACCGAAACCTATGTACATACTGTGGACGCGGCCCGGACACAGACAGGCGGACATGTTGTTCAATACCACCACACGTGTTTATTTACAACTTATTTACAATTAAATGTCACAAAGACTCAGTTCATTAGTGCACAAACCCCAACTCTCAGTCCTGGCCACTCAAATGCCTTTCTTCGGGCCGCCTCCACTCTCCTCTCTTGCCTCGTCCTCTTCCACCCGACTCTAGCCTCGAATGAAGGGAGACGGCCCCTTTATATATGCTCCCAGATGAGCTCCAGGTGGTTCTGACATTCCCCCGTTGGCCACGCCCCAGCATGGCGGAAGTGCCGGCTGTTCTCCCGGCAGCTCTCCGGGTGTCCTCCTAAGTCTTCTCCCCAGCACTTCCGGGTATGGCGGAAGTGCTGAGGTACCAGGTCCCCAAGGCATTGGGGCGACTCCTGGCAGTGACCACGGGCCCCTACAGGGTGGAGCTTCCATGCTCTCAACCTGTGGCCCCCAAAGCAACCAGGAAGGCAGCCCCCACGTGATCCACGGTGGGCCTTGACCCTCTTCCGGTCCCTCACGGCGTCCTGGCCGGGTCGTTGCCCCTGGCATCCCTGACAATAATTATTTCAGTGGTATGACACCACTTTCGGCTGCCATATTGAACTTTCCAACGTCACTAATTCTCCAACTTCCCGTGTAGGTAGAAGGCTTAAATTTGGCAGACTCATTCCTTACATTTTACTTACAAAAGTTAAGCAGGTTTCATATCGAATTCTACATGTAACGGTCATAACGATCGACAACGTCCGCCATGTTGAACTTTCTTATTTATGGCCCCATCTTCACGAAATGTGGTAGGCAGGTTCCCTGCGCTAACCGAAACCAATGTACATGCTTATTTAGGTGGTTTTTATTTAATCCACGGCTTCTCCGCTGTTTTATTGTTCGTTTATTACGATTATAGTTATTGTGTAGGTATTTTAGACTTACTTTACATTGTTCAGGTACCCATTTCCTTTATCATTCCAACCATACCCCTATTAACATGTCTATCGAGGTGATCACCATCGATCAAAGAACTGTCACTTACCGAGTGGTTTCCATGCCCAGAGATGGCACCTACCTTTTCCATTCTCTTTGTTACATATTGCACGGCCATATCAGGCTCACTCTTGATACCCGGAGGAACATTGTGTCTTATGTATTGAATGACTAGGACAGGTTCAAGGTGTGGACTGATGACGGTACAGGAGATAATTATACTACACAGGAGCACTAGAAGAGTGAAATGCTTAAACCCTTCACCTATGGATCTGCATGAGAGTTGATGGCTGCCGCTGAATTGTACGGTTGTCGCTTTCAAGTGTACCGAAATGGCCAAATATTTTACACCTTTCAACAACCGCCAATGCCTCTTAAACATCTTAGATTCACAGGTGACGATTTCAGTAGTGGACACTTTGATGTTTATGAATGTTTAAACTCTCAACTGCTGGATGTGAAGTTATTGATGAAACCGGTTGTATGCTTACAACCCTTGACAGATGCCGAATGTCACTTCAACACAAGTCCTTCAAATACTGTTGTAATTGAAACAAACCATGAAACTCAAACCAATTATGACAGCAGCAATTCAAGCTGTGAGATTTGAAACAAGATTACTGTTCACATGGCCAACTGTACATTGCATGCTCAAGAGTAAGCTCAGCGCACAGTTTGGTCATATTACAACCAGAGGGCGAAATGACAATGTGGTATACAAAGAGATCCTTAACAAATAATTATTGGTATATTTTCCCTCAGTTTAAAAAGATTTAATTTTCTTCTTAATAAAAATTTTAAAGCAGTACTGCGCGGGTATTTTGCTAGTATACTGTATATATATATATATATATATATATATATATATATATATATATATATATATATATATATATATATATATATATATATATATATATATATATATATATATATATATATATATATATATATATGAAACTCAATGTTTGTATGTAAGTATGTATGATTGTCCGGTTTTGAAAAAGCAACTTCGAAATGGGTTAGAAAGTTGAAATTTGGAACATTGCTTTGTAATGCTAACACCTTTCTGGAAAAAATCCAAAACTACTACAGCTATGGCTTCTCTGAATCAGCTTATTTTATTCAATCGTTGGCTTCCGATAAGATTCAAATTGGTTTAGTTTAGTCATTTGTACAATTAATTCTTATTTTTAATTAAGTTCTTCCGTACCATTTTCCATCTCTTTCCAGCGTATTGTGCCGTGTATATCTCTTACTCTTTCTAAACACACCTATATTGCGCTTCAGAAAAATGTGAATTAAATACCAAAGTGCCAAATGTGCGTCATTTAGGTAAGTTTTTATTTAATTAATCCTATTCTTGGTTAAGTTTTTCCATACAGTTCATTTTCCGTTTTTTTTCCTAGTTTAGGAAGTTTGGAGTTATAATTGAATCCCATTATTCACATAGATATAGTATTTTTGTTTGTATATAAAATAAATCGATTATTGTTTAATTCTTTGTTCCATTACATTGTTACATTTTTTGTTAATATTTTTTATTTTATGTAGGTTAAATATTACCTTTATCAGAATCTGCAATTGATGAGATGATCAACAATGATTATTTGTCAACAGATTATATAAGTAAATTCAATGAAATATTAACTGCACATACTGGATTTATACCACAACAGGTGTTATTTATGTGAAATCTTAATGATATGGATATTAAACCAATTTCACAAAATCATAAACAAATATTGCCTTCTGCTTCTACAGAACATGACACCCACTAGATTTGTACCTGCTGCAGTGGTAGTATAATGTGTATGATAGCTCCAATGCTAATAAAAATTTTAATATTACTGATGAACAATCAAAGTTTCTTTGTGGTTTATTTCCATTCAAACCTCCCATTGTTTCCAACGATATTCAACAACAGTTAATTAGGACTGATTGTGGTGTCTTCTCAATTGCATTTGCAGTATGTATTGCCTTGAGTATTAACCCAAAGGTTAAACTTTTGACATATCTTTGATGCAAACTCATCTTAAACTCATTTTTGACTCATTTTTCCTTTGCAAAATCTTTTGTCTGATAAGTTTAGGAAATGAGGTAGACTAAGCAAGATCTAAAGAGGTACACCGAAAATCCATGAAAATGAAGCTGGCAGAAAGCTTTTGGACAGGCCTTTTGAAACAGAAGAACGTGCCCAAGAAAGACAAAATAAGGTTAGTGACAGGGTTTCTCAAATTAGAACAGCTAAGTCTGAGAAAAAATGGAATTCTAGATTGGTAACAATGTGATCAATCGCTAAAAAGAGACGATCAAAAGAATCTGAGGAGGAACAAGCAGCAAGATTGCAAAAAATGCAATCAAGTGCTAAAAGCAGGAGGTTAAATGAATCGCAAGAAGAGAGGAATGCCAGATTAGAAAGTTTACGCTCAGCCGCTAAAAAAAGACGATCGAAAGGATCTGAAGTGGATAGAACTGATAGATTAAAAAAATGCAATCAAGTGCTGAAAACACAAAGTTCAGCAAATCACAAGAAGAAAGAGCTTCAAGGTTGGAAACTACTGTATACATTCAAAAGCTACATCAATGTGGCAATTTTCCTGCAGTTGCAAGGAAAATTCTGGTTTTAAGTATAATCCAACTACATTGTACAAAGCAGACACTGATATAATGATTGGGTCCATGTCAATAATATGTAATCACTGTAAAGTGCTTGGATGGAAAGGAGAGAGTTCTGGCATATGCTGTAATAATGGTAAAGTCAAACTGGAATCATTTAAAGATCCTCCACAACCACTAAAAGGGCTTCTAATCAGCTCAGATTTTAAAACAAAAATACTTCTCTCCTCAGTTAGAAATTACAATAATGCCTTTCAAATGACTTCCTCTGGTGCAACAAATATTGTGTCTGATGGTAATTATATACCTACTTTTCAAATTCAGGGTCAGGTTTACCATTTAATTGGTTCACTTCTTCCTGAAAATAATGAGGAGTCGAAATTCCTCCAGCTATATTTTATGGGAGATGACAACACTGAAGTAACATTAAGAATACAATAACTATCCAGGTCTTAAAAGATGTTAAACTTGGAAAATACCTATGTCAATAGCTTTAAAACAGCATTAGAACAGCATACTGATGATGAAAATAACAATTTTAAACGTATTATTCTCACTGACAAAATACATTTTTGAAATCACAAGGAAAAGTACAACGCACCTGTTAATGATGACGTTGCTGTATTAATTGTGGATTTTGTGGATTTTGAAAAGAGAGACATTATTTTACATTCCAGAAGTAACCAACTTCAATGAATATCTGAGATTCATACATCGTACAATGCTTTTCAATATCCTCTGATGTTTCCTTAAGGGAAAGATGGTTACCATACTAATATAAAACAATCTAATTTATCTAAAAATGTTTCTGTAATGAATTTCTACAGTTATTGTGTCATGGCTAGAGAAAATAAATAAATTACTTACATTACTTTTGACAGCTTTACAATCAATATTTAGTTGATATGTATGTAAAAATAAAATCAGAGCATCTTGCTTTTACCCACAATAACCAAAACAAACAGAGTAGACAATTACATTCATCTTAAACATGCGATAAACAATGATGGAGACATTCGAAATTTAGGTTAAATAGTGATCTTGCCTTCATCGTTTACAGGAAGTCCCCATTATATGTACAAAAAGACTATGCTATGACATATATGAGGAAATTTGGCAGACTCGATTTATTTATAACTTTTACAATTACAGTGGACCCTTGACTTACGAACTCAATTCATTCGTGAGGGCTGGTTGTAACTCAACTTGGTTGTAAGTCAAGACTATTTTTCCCATAAGAAATAATAGAAATACCCATAATGCGTTTCGAACCTCCCACAGCAACACTTACTTAACCTTTTCATAATAAAAAAGGGTTGTAATGTGCATAATTTACCAAAACACCAATAATTTTTCTAATGTACTAACCAAAAAGTTATAAAAAGTGCCTAGCCTACCAGAAACAACAATTTCACACTGTACTCACCATTTAATTTTACATCTTTGGGCTGCAGGAAGCGAGGAGGAGGAGAATGAAACGGAAGTGGTTATTGTTTAGATGGAGCCTCCTTATGCAAATCTTTTCGTTGTAAAATTGTCAAGATGGTGAATTTTGACATGCTGTACATATTAGCGAGATCGGTCACACAAACACCACTCTCATATTTCCGCACAATTTCCTTTTTCGTTTCGATTGTGATCGATGTTTCTCAAGTTATTAATGACAGTAGTCGAGCACTCAGTTCAAAGCTGGTCGTGTTGTGAACTGCTGTAATAATACACTCCAAAGCAAGCCGGTGCTGACTCAGCCTGATGACATCATCAGGTGCCGTGCCAGCCCGCTAGCTAACATCCCTTAACAATCGCTTTCTTTACCTTTGTTACCTTGTCTTCCTTCCTTAGCAATTATGTGTCTTACTTGCCATGGTCTTAGTGAATTATATATATAGATAAATCACTGCACTGACTGAAATTATGTCCACAAACACATGTATCTGAGCTCTGACTGATGCCTACAAACGCTCTCGGCTGTTTGTTTACAATCGCACAAGCGGATACACGTGACCGCATTCGGGTCATAATGCAAGATGTTGGTCGTAAATCAAAACAAAAATTTTGGTCGTAAATCAAGTTGTCCGCATGTCAGGCCGGTCGTATATCAAGGGTCGACTGTAATCCAAAATGGCCAGAAATATCTGATTTGTTATTAGATGGTCAACAAGCTCACAACAGACATGTTATTATTTGCAGAGTTTTTAACTTGAAGGTTAAAAAACTAATGTATTTGTTTACAAGAGGGAAAATCTTTAGCATAACAATTTGTCATATGTATTCAATTGAATGGCAAAAACGAGGCTTACCGCATGTACACATATTACTGTGGTTGGACAAAAAAATTATTCCTAATGAAACAGATTCAATTATCAGTGCGGAATTTCCAGACAAGCATCAAGACCCATTATTGTTTTCTATTGTCATATCCAATATGGTTCATGATTCATGCGGGTTACTGAACCTTAAATCTCCTTGCATGAAAGATAGTAAGTGTACAAACAGATATCCAAGGCCTATTGTAAGTTAGACTGTGACTGGACAAGACGTATATACAACATACAAACAGCGATCACCTGAAGAAGGGGGATCAGTCACTGAAATTAAAGTGGGCAGAATGGCTTTGACAATTGACAATCGATGGGTAGTACCTTATTGTCCTCTTTTTTGTAAAACTTTTAACGCTCACATTAACGTTGAATTTTGCAATTCGGTTAATTGATTAAATATATCTGTAAATATATAAATAAAGGAACTGGTCAAGCTACTTTTGCTATTGTTAATAAAGAAAATGATGAGATGTACCATTTCCAATCAGGACACTATATAAGTTCTTCTGAACCGCCATGGAGGATTTTGTTCTTCCCTATATATGAGAGATATCCTCCTGTTATACACTTAGCCGTTCATTTAGAAAATGGTCAGTGTGTTTACTTTACAACAAGCAATATTTCAGAACAAATCAATGAACCACCTATTATCACTCTTACAGCATTTTTTGAATTGTGTTTGCAGGATGATTTTGCCAAGACTTTATTATACAACAAAGTACCATCTTATTATACATGGAATGGGAAAACATTTGAAGAAAGCAGGGATCACCTGTACAAGGTTTTCCAGATATCAGAAAAAGCAGTGCACTCTGTTGTGTGTATGCTGTCAATCCAAATAATAAAGAATGTTATTATTTATATATTCCATTACATAATGTTAGAGGGCCTACATTGTTCAATCAACTAAAACAAATCAGGAAAGGAGTATTCTACTTTTGAAGTAGCGTGTCATGCTCTACGTCTGATAGAAGATGACTCTCATTGGGACAAAACTATTGAAGAAGCTTCTTTGACAGATTCACCAAAAATACTGAGGGATTTGTTTGTTGTCATGTTAGCTTTTTGTAATCTTTCAGATCCTTTTGGTATGTGGCAAAAATATAAAAACAGTTTAACTGAAGACATTTACCGTACAGAACAAAGATTGTTGCCAGATCTTAACGTGACAAATAATGACTTCCTCTATAATGAAGTGCTAAAAAACTTCATGACAAATTACAATTACAGGCTATGTGTGAGAAAACTCTTGAGGATTCTGATCTCCCCACACCACATCTTCTTAATAATACTTCAATTAACACTATGTATACGAGACAAACACTGCGGTGGGCTGGCAACCTGCCCGGGGTTTGTTTCCTGCCTTGGGCCCTGTGTTGGCTGGGATTGGCTCCAGCAGACCCCTGTAGTTAGGATATAGTGGGTTGGATAATGGATGGATGGATGGATACAAGACAAACATCATATAACACAAACAGACTTCAAACTTATGTAAGAGACAATGAAATGCTGTTAGTGAATGATCAGAAAAAGGTTATAATGAAATTTTGAAAAGTATCTACAAGAATTATGGAAAAAATATGTTCTCTGGACACACCAGGGGGAACAGGCTAAACATTTGTAATCAATGTAATATTGGCTAAAATTAGATCAGATTATAAAATCACAATAGTTGTAGCATTGCTGCCACTTTATTGGAGGGAGGGAAAACCACTCATTCAGCTTTTAAGTTGCCATTAAACCTAACTTACAGTGAAGTTCCTGTTTGTAATATCAAGAAAAGGATTCCTTTAGCTCAACTGTTAAATTATTGTGTTGTTATTATTTGGGATGAGTGTACTATGTCTCATAAAGGAGGAATAGAAGCTCTGAGCAGAACACTTAAAGATGTAAGAAACAATGACAATTTAATGGCCGGAGTAACTGTTCTGTTTTCAGGCGATTTAAGACAAACTCTTCCAGTAATTCAAAGAGGTACTACAGGAGATATAGATATAGTATCAACAAAATCTTCCTTAATATGGAGCAAAATTCACAAATTAACGACTAACAAGAGAGTATTGTTGAAAGGAGATTGTTTAGCTGGAGAGTTTGCACAATTGCTTTTGAGAATAGATAATGAGCAAATAAAAGGGACTTCTAATGGAGATATTGAAATTCCGAACAATCTTGGAATCTTAGTTAAATCCATTAAAGAACTGGTTGGAAAAGTTTACACGATGTGATAAATTTATATGAAAAAAGTGATTCATGGTTGTGTGAAAGAGCAATACTGTCACCTAAAAATGATACTGCAGATTAAATAAATCATTATCTGCTTGATAAAATATATGGTGATAAAAAAACATACTCTTCTGTTGATTCTGTTTTGGATAATGAAGAAGCTGTGCACTTTCCCATTGAATTCCTACATTCTCTTAATCCTCCCGGAATGGCCCCTAATAAACTCAGTTGGTACACCAATCATGTTATTACGAAATCTAAATGCTCCTCAACTATGTAACAGTGACTGCATTGCAATCTAAATAATAACAGGCTGTGCAAAAGGTGAAAAAATATTCATTCCTCGGATTCCAATGCACTCCAGTAACTATTCTTTTGAGTTTAAAAGATTGCAATTCCCTATAAGAGTTTGCTTTCCTTTAACTATAAACAAAGCACAAGGGCAAACGCTATTGGTTGCTGGCATTGATTTGCACATGTCTTGGTTTTTGCATAGTCTGTTTTATGTTGCATGCTCCAGAGTCAGTCAAAGGGACAATTTGCATATTTTGAACTAGAAATGTAGTATAAAACGCATTTTTAAAATTTTAAAAGGATCCAGCAGACACCACTCTGGGAGCCAGAGTTGGGAGAAGGGAGATGAAGCTCACCTTGAGGAGTGGAAGAGAAAAAAGGAGAAAGAGGAAATGAATTGTGTTGTGTGCTGGGGATTGTGTTTGGCTTGTGGGAAATGGGGAAAGGTGTTTCCCACAAGAGAAAAAAGAAAATAAATATTGTGTGTGCTTTGAAGTTGTGTCCTATGCCTGACTGTGTCGGGGTGACAAGGTGACAGATTCCCAGACATCATAATTAGTCTTAAAATGAGAAATCACCACATTGACTTTCCCATAATATTGACACTAGCTTTCATTCACACACAGCTTTGACCCAATAATTTACTGGTAAATTTCTGGTACCGCCTACATGTTTGGAACGGACTCATACAACAACATACATCCACTGATGCCTCTCCACTTTATTTTGTGATGCACAGAAAAGTCACCATCACTAGATCTGTTCAACAACAATTTTTTTGGAGTTCTTACAAATATTTCATAGGCAAGGTCAATAACTTCAATATGTATAACACATGCAGTATAGAGTAAGAATGTTCATCCATCTATTTTTTGACGTAATTAGCCAGTTTAGATTCATGGGGAGCTGGCATCATGTGGAACGGGAGCCAATGCATTTACATCCACACACAAAATCAGTTTAAGGTAAGTAACTTGGTTATGGTTCTGGAATTTTTGTTTGGCAAAATCCTCCAATGTCATTAAACTACACAAAAGTTAAATGTCATCCTTAGCCACAGTGAATCTAAAAACAAGCACGAAGCATGTGATGATTTTCTTGTGTTTTAGAAAAACAAAACCTTTTTCTTGTGCTGTTAAGCAAATAACATCCATCCCATTTTAACATCCTTGATCTGAGCCACTGACAATTTGTGGTATAAACACTGGCCACTGTGTCATCCGATCACACTGTTTCAACATGTCCATAGCAAGCAGCTGGATAAAAATTAAACAAATTCTTTATTTATAAGTTTCTGTTGCTGGATTGCATGCAGCACACTCTTCTGCTTAGCTGTGCGATTGAGCCCTGCAACTCACTGGCATACCGGTGCGTGTGGTTCTTGCCTTACATCCAGTGCTGATGGAATAATTATAGTGCAGGTATTTTACTTCAGTAAAATAAGTATTGAATTAGGTTACTTGTTTCTTTAAAAAGTAATCTGATTACGTAACTTACATTACTTTTAACGTATTGCCCCAAATTCTGCTCCCGAGATTGTGCTGCTGAGCTAAGCACTGTATGTTTGTTCTTCAACGTAAATTTAACCATATCTCAAGAATAATGCAATTTTCCGAGTATTTTCCCAAAGAAATTTATCTTGTGGACGCTTTACCAGTGGCTGCTGAAAGCATGTGCAAAGGTAAGAAAGTGAACAGAGTAGACTACAAAAATCCTTAACTCAAACCTGGTTAAAGTTTTACTTGGCCACATAACCAGGTTACTCGTAGTGAAATCTGCCTCTGTTAACCAGAATTCTCTGAGAAGAATAACCCAGGGTTTACATGGCATTTTAGAAACCAGGCTTCTGTGAATAACCAGGAGCCTTAGGTATAACAGCATGCGTCGAATTAACAGTAAAACATGGCATACCGGACAAAAGCAGAAATGTGCGTACACACAAAAAAATCCAGATGCATAAATCTGTGCGAAAGCCAGCTTCCACGTTCTTCCGCTATGTAAATCCCAGTCAGCATGAAATGTAATGCATGTGCACACACCTGCCACACCACCCCGACTCCACCCAGATTTACACCTCTTTGAATATGCAAATCAATATAGCCTCTTAAGTTCAGCGTTCTGTGAAAAGACAATGGCAAAAGCAAGGGGCGAAAAAAGAATTTCAGTGAATACCAAGTGGAGGCAAGGAAAATGTACTATTTGTTGGTTTAAGCAGTGGTATAAACAAAAAAAGAAAGTTGATTGAGTGACATAGAGTGGTGAAAAAAATTGAAAGTTCAAGCTCAGAAAGTTACACAGTGCCCGAAATAAAAAGAAATGGTCAGATATCAAAATTGCCGAAAGGCAAGCAGTAGCCCACCATCTGAGTGTCATATGGAAGCATATTAGGGTACAGAGAAAAGAATAAAACAGGGACACACTGGAAAAAAAGGTAGAAATTTCTACTTAATAAAGTATCTATCTATCTATCTATCTATCTATCTATCGTAGTTCATTTTGTCATTAAAGTAGAACGTCATAAGCTTCATGTTAAAATAGTTTAATTTATAAGTTTCTCAAATCCCATCGTAACTAAAGTAGCATGTTAAGTGCTTCGTATTCTATGCGTTCTTCTATGTACTCTTTGTGTGTTAATCACTATATGCTTCTTAAACGGGCTTTCTCTTATGCCGACAGGACACAGAATACATTACATTCATGATATTACAGCTCTCTGAACAATTTAAACACTAAAATGTATACTTGATGTAATTTCATGATGATAGGAATTAAATCATGTATAAAACATGGGGGCACGGTGGCACATTGGTAGCGATGAGCTGACCGCCCTGTCCAGAGATTGTTCCTGCCTCACGCAAGATGCTTGCTGCGCTCTGTGCGACCCTCGATAAAATAATTTATTGCAGGAGTACTGTCTCTTTCAAACGTACTAACTCCCAATTCCTGTCCTTGCTTTTTTTTCTCCAAGTAACCAATCGCCACACAATCAGCTCTTTAGTAAATGTCAAGCCATCTGTAAGCTTAGAACGCAGATTCTTCAAAACCTTTTAGGAACACTGAAATATTTTATTATTTAATTATTCCATCCATCTGTCCATCCAGGGTCACACCTGTTCCAGCAAGCATACAGTGTGAGGCAGGAACAATCCCTGAATATGGCACCAGTTCATCGCTACCACTGTCCAACGTGTCCACATGTTTAATTATTTAAAGTATACATTATTTAAATGAAGTTAAAAATGTATCTGTATAATGTAATATACATATTTTACTGCATTTTATCTTAAAAATTATATCAAGAGCTCCAAGAAGACAGCGCCTGGAAATCTAAATTGACTTAGAAGCCAGTCGTCAACATCTGTAAATACACGCTCTCTTCTTTTGAATTGAATTGAATTCTTTTAATTGTTATTGTATGGTAAAATGAGATTCAATATGCAAATCCTCCAGAAACTTATTTTCCTATTAAATGGTACAATATCAACAACAACAACAATAATATTATAAAAAACAATGAAAAATACACAATATGAAAGCATAAGTGGCTCGGGTTGTGCAATATTATAACTATAATGCAAGTTTACAGTGAGGTAATTGTACTTATAAGTACAAACAGTTCTACAAGGAGCACTTGATAGACTGATTGAGTGTGTTTATAGCTCTTGGGATGAAACTGTTTCTGAACTGCGAGGTCCCTACAGGAAAAGCTCTGAAGCATTTGTGGAATGGGAGTAGTTCAAATAGACTGTGTCCATGGCTAAAGCAGCATGTGCCGAAGCTGTACCCCAATAATTCTCTCCGCTCTTGACACAATCTGCCGTAGAGCTTTCTGATCAGCTACTGTATATCTGTGATTCCACATTCAGATACAGTGGGCTAAAATACTTTTGAGTGGTGCACTGACAGTGACAACACTAAGGCAGCTATGGTATTTGGAATAGTTTGGCCATTCTGTGCACCATTATATTGTTATAGGTTGATTACAATCAGATGCCTTAAACTAAAAAATGATATGCGGTTAATTTCAGTTTATTTGATAAAGTCACATCAGGGATGTGAATTTAAAAAATAAAGGGAAACCTCACAGGAACAGTAGCACTGCTTTGATGCTGGGTGCTGCCAGTTTGCAAATCCAAGCTAAAAATTTGCGTACACCTGGGCCATTCTTAGCAGTTTGGGGGCCCTACGTGATTCAGAAATGTGCAATCCCCCCCAGAGCTCAGGAAGGTGTTCTAATAAAACGTCCAGAAAAGAATGATAAAAATTAGGATGAGGAGAGTATTGTGACACACAACGTGAGGGACTGGCACAGATGGCTGCAGTGCCAGGGGCATGACAGAGGCTCCAGGCCCACAGCCCAACAACAACAAAAAAAAAATTGTAAGTCGGTGCCAGGCCGGGGGCCCCCCTCACGGTCGGGGCCCTACGCGGATGCGTAGATCGCGTATGCCTAAGAACGTACCTGAGTACGTAATGGTCTGAGCTGGCATGAGAATGTGTGGGGTTTTACGCCAAGTTTAGTTTTTATACACAACTTTTTTGTGCGTACACACCATTTATACATGAGGCCCCAGGTTATTAAGGCACATGTACACACACTCAATGAGCCAATTTTGGGTGATCAATTAACTTCCTAAAATATGCAACCATTTGGTATACTGGAAGAAAACCAGATTACCCAGAGAAAAACTCATAAAGAAATGGGAAAATATGTAGGCAAATCTCATATTGACATTAACCCTCCCGGTGATTCCTTCAAGAATTTGTTTGCAGTAGAACTGATGTAGCAATTGTGATTTTGCTGTGCGGTACACACTGCATATGTTTCTTTTAACTATTATACCTGAAGTTTAGGTGCTTTCAGCCAATCTTACACTGACATTTCTGCTTTTTGAAGCATGGTCTAAATCTGCCTACAACAAGACCACATATGCACCAGCTCAAGATGTAATATAAATCTAACTACATAGAAGTAGTTAATGTTCCATTGTCAACAATTAATCTGTTACAAGTCATACTATATGATATCTTTGACACACATATACATTAGTATTAAAAATTTTCTTTCCTGAAACAAATCAATCAAGAGTGATTATTTGTTAAACAATCTTCTTCCATCCTAAATAAAAATAGCATGCTGTAGGTATTTCAAATAAAACTGCAAAGAAATTACACAAATGCTCAGTTTATGTAACCAGCCATATGTAAGACTACTACTAATCTACTACAGCACAATGTCAACATATTTATAAGAGTAAAATTTGACAAGATGAACAACACAGATCATTTTTTCTTTCAGTTATACTCTTCTACACCAGGCCTTTGCATGCTTTCCTCAGTGTGTGTGTATGTGTGCTTTTTTCAGGTTCTCATGTTTCCTCTCACACCCCAAAGACGTGCATGTTAGGCTAGCTGCCAGCTCTAATTTGGCTTCATGTGAGTATGAGAGAGAAAGTCTGTGTCCTATGATAGACTAGTATTGCTTCCAAGGATGATTTCTGTCTTGACACAAGGGCTGTCAGAAGACACTTAAGTTCTCATGGCCCTGTTCTGAAATAAGAAAGTGAACTGAAGGAATATCAAAATGTGAATATGAAAGTGGGGCTTGCTTGCGACCTTTGGGACTAAATTGAGCAGGCTGGCTTTTCCACTTCTAGTTTTGATTCCTTAGGTGTACTGCCTTTGTTAAACTGCTCTTTGAAATGACTAAAGAAAGAATTCTTGAAGAAAACATGAAACTTTGAAAGAAGTCTAAGGAAATACCCAAAAGAACATGCACCTGAAATAATTCTATTCCATTTCCACAAGAGAAAAAGGAAAGATGTAAAGTAGCCAGGCATGCCTTACTGGTTAGGATGCAGATGGAGTGTAATAATAATATAGAGGGTCTTGGAATGTGTGTAAGAAATGTAGAATTTCTTCATATACATTCCCATGTAAAACATGAGAATAGATGACACATTAATGGTATTTTTAAAAGAACTGACAGATATAGAGTTGGTACATACTGTATAGCAATAAAGATTTGTATACCTAAAGTTGTTCCAAGATGGTCTGTGAAACGTTCACCTTCAAGTATCACTTAATATCAGGAGAACGTAGAGAAAAGCCAAGCAAAATTACACCTTTTATTGGCTAACTAAAAATATTGCAATATGCAAGCTTTCAGGCCCCTTATTCAGGCAAGATGTAAGCTTGCATATTACAATCTTTTTAGTTAGCCATTAAAAGGTGTCATTTTGCTTGGTTTTTCTCTGCATTCATAATGGCTAGCACAGTACAACACCCTAGTACTATCAGGAGAATAGAAACAGTTTCGATAGTAATGGACATGTCCTTGTGCTATTTTGGGTGTAAGAAATCAAACAGCAAATATTTTTGGATTGTCTGAATAGTCTGAAAGGACATTTAGTAAGCAGGTTGAGAGTGCTGTCCCAAATATCATGGCTGAGTCATACATTTACTGGGTAGGTGCTGAAAAATCTGTGTTTCAAGCTTACTTTGCGTTTCTTACTCGATAATAGGTAGCAATTTTGAGATAAACAAACTGAATGAATTGAGTAGTATGTAATCCTGTACAACTGCAAACAGCAACTATCTGGTTTACAAAGAATCACAAAGAAGTCAAACATAATGGGGCTGTATTAAAAGGAAAACAGTGGAAACTGAAATTAGCTGTTCTCCAAGTTGGAGCCGTAATACGAGGCGCTGTGGTTTGAAAATTGGTCCGCCTCCGCATCCCCCTAGCAGACAGGCAACACGGCCACTTCTTCCTCCCTCTCACATTCTGTCTGTCGCTTTCGCTGCAATGAAACTGGCGTCACAAAGTCTCGTGGTCTTTGTAAATGCGTCTACTTTGTAATGTTTATTTTTTCCTGCCTTTTGCATATAATCACCTGCAATAAGAGTACTGTCTTGGTCAGGCAGGGGTCACTTATCCGTAACACCGCACTTGATCGAACGACCAAAGTACAACATCACAGGGTCGGCCAATCCCTAATAATTCCGCAAATATATCAAACTCACTCCGGTAAAATTAATTTATAAACGGGTGCACAAATAACCTTCTTTATAAATATTTAACTCGTTAGCTTAGATATTTCATACTTCTTGCATCTTGTTACACATTATATCCATCCTTATGTCGTCAATGGAGTCGTGGAGAAGATGCATCCCATGCTGACAGCGTCTGGCGGAAGACAGGAATCACACCAGATCAGATTCCCAATCCATTAAAGACATTTAACAGTCAAATGAGCTAATTTATTAGCCAATGGTATTTATTCATAAAGTCTGACTGTCGCGTGATGTCAAAGCCCATTGCTGAAGAAATTCTCCGCAAAAAAAAATCGCTCCGAACGATTCACTTTTTTAACACACCTGGGACTATATTCCGCATCCGTATCTGCTAGTCGAGTAAATTGGATTTGGAAAAAAAACCCGCCCAGATACGGGAAAAAGCTGCTAACTCCACACTCGAAAGGGCTCCAATACGGGTCCTGAAGCTTTGCGGTAACAGTACTAACCACTACGCCACCCACAATATAACAATTAGCGAGTTGTTCATTTCGTTCTTAAATAAAACATCGTTTTAAGTGGTTAAGTTTCTGAGTTTCTCTTTTGTACTCCGACTATACTCAGTACTGTAAACGTATTTATTCCATATAAACCCCAGTAAAATCTGCGCAAAAGACCGTTAAATGAATGAAGTGAAATCCCGCTACTACTACTACCACGTCTGCTGCTACTACTACTACTACAACTAATAATAATAATAATAATAATAATAATAATAATACAGGCATTACATAAGTTCATTTATTTTCGGAACCTTTTTTTCACTTGTCGCAAGGAACAGGAGCCTACATCTTCCAATACGAATTTCAGTTCCAATCGCCGATTATTTAAAATGCCTCTTATTGGAAAAAAGTAGGAAATCGATGCACCTTAAGGACACCAAAGGAACACGTGTATAATTTCTAAGCCTGTTTCGGTCTGCATCGACTTAAACATTTAAGTCCGTTATTAAAAGATAAATTGAAAACAGGATGAACAATTTATTTTATAATACCAAACAACGAACTGTTCTCGGTTGCTTTCTGTTGATTGTTATTATAGAAGCACAGTGAGCAGTTGTCGATGACCTGTGGGACTAGTGTTAAATTTAAAAAGGTCAAAGAAAGGGAAACGTCATTTACTGAAAGGGAAGTGCATTTCTGGAAAACAAGTCACTGGATAGTCTGGTGTATAAATAAGCCTGTGTAAGTACAGAAGTAACAATAAAGCATTACAGCTTCAAGTAAGTAATGTCTCATGCACTGCGGAATTTGTACAAAGCATACTTCACAATCACGCGCATTTACAGTACATGAAATGTTTCCAGTATGGACATCAAAACATTTTATTTAACTTTCATACGTTTTCTACACCCGTTTTCTACACCGTAGCCGTGTCGGGTGCTAATCAAAAACGGCCAACAACAACCATCACTTGTTGGGATGCCCGTGCATCTAAGGAAAAACATAAGAACAAACCGATGTTCAATCTAGTTACTCCAATTTTAAGTCACCAATTAAGTTTTTGTGCACCTTGTTATGTTGCGTGAGAAAAACAAATTAGCAAGTGACACTCCCCACAATCCGATGCATAAAGTCCACAAGGTCGTTTACTCAAGTTGGAATCGACCCCCATGTCTGTTATTGTACGACGCTAACCACTGCGTCATCGCGCTTCAAATATGTCTGTCTCAAAAGATTTGATGATTTCAAATCAATTTAGAACAGAAGAAAAGTTTCAGTTAACTTTTCACTATCCTGTGCATCCGTACACATACAATTACAATGAATCAAAAACTGTAGACAAAGCACCTGCATGTCACCTTGTGACCCACCTAATTCCAGTAAATAAATAAATAAATCAAAGACCCCCCAAAGCCACCGTCATAATCACAGACGTCGCGCTCTCCCTTACCTTGACAGACCGCGCGCTTCACTGTGTAGTGCGGAGGTGAGCCGCTGCTCTTCTCGGGCGGCGCAGCGGCTCAGTCTCGGCGTCAGTCAGGCTGGAGCCTCAGTGCCTCGGTGCTTGGATCCCTCCGCTGAGCTGGAACTCATCCAGGCATTCTGAATCAGTTACTACTACAAGTGCACTAAACCCCCAAGCGGGGCAGGGCGCAGACAGGAGACTTGACTAATTATTATTTGGGTTGGGAAATGGTGAACACAAATTCACAAGGCTAAAAAAAGCTGGGGAAGTAGGTGTTTTTATAATATTTTACATCTCTGTCAACTTAATGTTCACTAATGAGTTAAACTGGACTTTTGGAAAGGCTTCATTGTCGTGCAGATACATTTACTGTAATTTGTACAGTGTCCAAACGTGACTCCGAAAGATACAGTAACGTGCCCAGCTGCACCATAAATTCCAGGTCCATCATTAATTCATCAGTCAATGGAGACCTGCGCCAACCTCTCAGTTGTTCTAACGTCTTGAAGAAGCCGGTCCTCGACTCAATGTTGGCCGCTGCGTTCAGATATTTAGGACACCAATGATTTCTGGTGCTATGTAAACTCAGCGATGACGGGTATTTAGAAATCTAAACCGTGTGCTTCCCAGCTGCCTGACCCAAGCTATGTATTCCTAACATAACTGTGTCACTTATAAATTAGTGATATTTTTAAACGAAATTAGATCTTTAGAAGCGCTAAAGTGTTAAGCAATCTGTAGACATATACAATTACTATGTGGCTTGATCTTTTACCTCAATATGTTATAATCTGCTTTACTCAACATTTGCTTTCTAATAAAGGTATAAGTACTGATTAAGTGGTATAAGACAATCAAAGGGAAAAAAAAAAACAGTTTCCTGAAAAGATAGTACTCGCTACTAAGTCTATAGCTACACTTTCTCAAGCAATAAATGTTGCTATGTGCTGAACCCACCCAAGGTTACCATCTGTTCAACACTACACCTGCTCACACATTTGGTTTATATCCATATAATCTTACAAAGCATCGCTTCCATATATAAACTGATAATAAATTATAAATACAGCATACCAGGGAATAACATTTAATTATATACTCCATGTCAGAATTACTGGGTACATTAAAATGCTTCTAAAGTGGATTTTTTTTGTATTGATAATGTTTGCCAGTTTTGGATAGATACAGCTTTCAGTTTTAATTATGAATCCATTTTCTGTATAAAACATCTATATATTTATCCTTTGAGCATCCTCCTATCCTGAGGGCCATAGTAATTGAATGTTTATGCCAGGAACATTGGGAGAAAGCCTGGAACCAACTCTGATCAAAGTGCCACTCTACTGCAAACAGCCCAGTTTTTCAAAGGACACATAGTCCATGCTGATGTTGTTCACTACATAAAAGAACCAAATCTGGATGGGATGTAAGTCCATCACAGGGCAGGGAGGACATGCTTACACATACACACACAAACAAGGCTAATGTAGAGGTGCAGGTTAAGATAATGTGTGTCTTTGCAATGTGGGACAGAAAACTTACATGGACTGTGAAGCTGAAGCAGTAACTTTGGGCCACCATCTTTACCCATTTTCAAATTCTCTAGTCAAAAACAAGTGCAAAGCAGTGTGAAAAGGAACACACTCCGACACACGTAAAAAAAGTTTGAGGCAGCCTCCCGTATAATATTCCTGGCTGCAAATGTTTTTTTCAAATGATACAGAACAGTTGACAGTACCGAGTCCAAGACAGAACTGATGAGGGTTGGGAAAGACGTCAGCTTTAAGGGATCAGACCGGAAGTGATGTAGGGTAACTGGAAGTGATGTCCTTCTAACATCACTCTGTGCACCGGAAACGGAAGTGACATTCTTCTGGGCGCCAGAACCGGAAGTGTCATCACTGACTCAGATAGGTCTTCCCGCGGCTGGTCTGTAGAGATAACAGGAGAAGGTTTAGTGCACCCCGCCCTCCCCTGGCCTGGCGTGGAATTACCTTTACTCGGCCCACACAACGTCCCCCTACTCGCGTGTGTGTGACAGCAGTAACCAACCATGTATGAGATATTGGACCACACTCACACAAAAACAACCTCTCACTTGGTCATTTTCAGCTAGTAAATTAACCTAAAAAATACATTATATTCTTAGAATGCAGAAAGAAACTTGAGTACCTTGAAGCAGTGGCATAGCCAGAAATTGCAAAGTGGGAAGGCCTGGAAACAATTGGGCCAACAAGCCATAATCGGTTTTTACAATCAGAAACCTTTATCGGCTGGGGGTGAGTTCCTGGGGTGGTGTTAGGGAAGGATCTACTTGGAGATTAGTGGGGCTTGATGTATTGCCATTTGATCTAAGGTCCACTGTCTCCCTTGGACATGAGCTATGAGATAAGAGCACTATCTCACCTTCAAATATCCAACCAAAACCCCATGGACTGAACTTCTTTGTGTTCATTGCAGGATCAAAGAGAGAGCTAAAGCACACACTGGAGTTATAAGCCAGATGCCAGTCTATCATAGGACTGTTATACACACACAATCATATGACATAGAGCCATCAGTTAACAAAAGATGAACATCTTTGGGGTGTGTGGGAAGAAACCAGAATGTCTAAAGAAACTCCAATCTAACATTAGGTAGCATGTGTAGACTCCACGTCGATAAGAACAGGACTGAAAATTGAATCTGCAGCTACAGCATGAGGCAGTGGCCCGAACAACTTCAAAACTGTGTTGCGCCAGTATTTAATGTAATTAATCATTTTATTTCCGCCACAGTAATGCAGTTGGTAGGACTGCCACAGGACAGATACAGAGTCCTGGGTTTAAATCTTACATTTGGTCATTATTTGCGTGGAATTTGCACATTCTCAAGAGTGTGTGCATTTTCCTACCACATCCTTAAACACATACTGAATCAGTTAACTGGCAACTCAAAATTGGCCCTGTGTGTGTGTGGTTCTGGCATGAGTGAGCCTTGTGATGGACTGGTGCCCTGTCCAGTGCTGTATTCATGCCAAGTGCTGCCAATATAGGCTCCAGCATACTGAGAACATGAATGGGATTAAACAGGTTAGAATATGTTGCAAATGTTATTTTAGTTTCAGGTTTTTATGGACTTTTCATTCTCAAAACACAATAAATAATATTTTAAGTTTATTGGTTTGGAGAGCACAATGTTGATTAGGGCTGAGCAGGGAAAAAATGAAAAATGAATAGTGTAAAAAGTTGCTTTGGCCAAATACTTTGCTCCTGGAGAATATACTGTAGTTTTCTGACATGATAAGGCTACTGGAACTCTCTGGGCAAATTTGTTCATGCTAAATGGATTTGTGTTTCTTTCTGGGCATGGCATTTTATTTTCATGTAGTCTGTGAAGTTATTTTGCAGTGTTAAGCATTGTAGTGTGCGATATTCATTATTATAGAGTAACACTGATTTTATGCTTTAAATGATCATGTAGAAATAGAGTATATGTCATTTATCTGATATATTTACATGTATAGACATAGATTTTGCCTAGATATATACAGACACACATAATTTGTTTAAGGCTGTATTGGGAATATGAGACATTAAATGAGCTGCTGACCAAAGACCTTTTGTAACACAAACATTCAGAGACAAACTAGAAAACTGAATTACATATGAAGGCCAAGAAACTGCCAGAATATTTCTGATTATAGGGGGAACAGTAAGAGGAAAAGGCACATACTGTACAGAAGAGTATCATTTATTCAGAAAATGTTTTATATAATATTTCAATAAGAGAATTAAAAGCAGGCAGATACCACACACTGGTGCTGCTCTCTGTTTGTCATAATGGTATAACATCTTAGTGAAGACTTGTTAAAAATCATCAAGCCATCCCACCTTAGAAACATTTCACTAACTCAAGTCACCTGGACCCAGGTGGTTCCACAAAGCCTGGGTCTCTGACAAAATACTGGCCCTTCTTTTTGTTATGTGAGAGACACTTGCTGGATGACAATGATGTAGTGCCTTCACAGCTCTTTATTAAAACCTTAAATCAGCATTACAAATTTAGCTAAGTGGTAGTTTTTTCACTAACATTCTAGTATGTTGTGCTTTTCTGCCTGATTTGAGCTGTATGTGTGTTTTTGCAATAGCATTAGGCCACAATATTAAAATCTGTTTTACAGTGATTGTATGCCCATAGCAATGTGTAAATTGGACATGTAGGAGTAAGTGAGGACTTAGGTTAAAAACAAAAAAAGCTCCAAGTTAGAGTAGGTCTAAACCAGGGATCTTCTTTAAGCTCTTACCTACTAAATTTGGTTATGGATGTCAATGTTTTTTGCTAAAGACATTATTCTACATAACACAAAAAAGGAGCAAGTGGGGAGGCATTTGGAAGAATGGAAAAGAGCATTAGATGATAGAGGATTGAATAGAGGATTGAAGTTTTAATTTGGGTCAGGAATCAGAATTTTGCCTGCAGGGAAAACTATTGAAAAGAGTGGATACATTTGTATATGAAGGATCAGTGGTAGCCCAAGATGGAGAACTGGGTGCAGAGATAATTCTTACAGTGCAGTGTAGATTGCACAATTGTAGAAAGGTATCAGTAGTATTGTGCGATTGAAGAATTAAAGTGAATTTAAAAAATACAATTTTTTAGACACTGGTAAGACCAGCAATGATATATGGAGCTGAGACATAGCCAGTAAAGGGAAAGCAGGAGAAGAAACTGGATGTGGAAGAAATGACAATGTTGGGATGGATGTGTGCACTTACAGTGAAGGACAGAATAAGAAATGAGAAGGTTCAAAAAAAGTAGGAGAGATATCTAAAAGTACAGGAAAGTAGGTTGGAGTGCTATGAACATGTGATGAGGAGAGATAATGAATATTTAGGTAAAAGAGTAATGAAAATGGAAGTACAAGGGAGAGAATTAAATTAAGTTGAAGTGGAGGTGAATGGATAAAGTAAATGAATATTTGAAGAAAGCAGCTCTGGCTGGGGAGGATATGCAGGACTGAGCTGTATGGAGCGGATTGATCAAACACATCAACCCCACATAGAACTGGGAAAAGATGAAGAGGAAAAAAAGAAGAAGAAGAAGTATGCCATAGCAGAATACAAGTTTTTCATTATTTCTGAGATGAAGATTGCATTTGAAGTTTACTTGCCTTTACCACAAATGTCTGGTGTGTAATTTAGACAAACACAGAAATGATAAGCTGGAGAGCTTCATGTAAAGTTGTTATAATTCTCAATTTCAATAGTAACTGAAAGTCTCGCTTTTCAAAAATGTACTCTCATGTCAATTTTACTGGTATAGTCCAGAGAAAACAGTGCAAATTTGATTTTTAATAGAAAAACAAAAAAGACTGTCTAAAGAATGGAGAAAATGTGGCAAATTATTTGGGGTCTCAAAGACTGAACAAATCCTGCAGTGAAGATAAAACCAAAATGAGCTATGTCGTATGAGTGTGAAAACAAATGGTTGGACAGAGTGCCTTTTGACTTAATAAAGCTCCACTTACAGTACATGAGGCATGTTTTGACTGACAGCACTGGTGAAGGCAATCCTGCTGTTGTACTTCTGATGATGAGGTGGCCCAGGTGGGGTTCTGGAAAAGGAATACACAAAATGTAAATGGATGTGAAGAGGGCCTGCCAGAGTAAAAGAGCTGAATTGGAGCTAATTGAAAGACATTCACCTCCACTTAAAAGCCTTTTTAAACAGACATTTAAAACAATGGCAATTTCATTTATGGACACAAGATAAATATGGCTGTCTGGGTGCTATGTTTAACTGAAAATCAATGCAATTCCAGGACATAAGATTCAAAAGGCAATTACTGGCTGGGTAGAAGCAGCATTCAAGTGGGCACACTGTGGACTGCTATAGATGACACTGAAGGCAAGATCTGAGGCCACGATGTTCACACTAGTATTAATCATTTACTGCACAAAATACAAATATTGTGAAAAATCTAAAGGAAAAACACACAATATGTGATCTGCAGTTTTAAATTATTTGCATTTATATTCAATTAATTTTACATGCAATACTTACAATAATCAATTTTAATAATTCTTCTAAGCAAACTTCATTTACAAAGTAATATACACAAATATTAATTAGTCAAAAGTAAAAGAGAGACTTGCAGTAAAGTTAATTTGTCTGCCATCTTCTACATCAGTCAGTAACACTGTGGCCTGTAGCCACAGCACCAGTCTTTTAATATTATTGTCATACAAACCATTTTATATGGGATGCTGCGGTGGAAAGACCAGCAGGGGTCTGCGGTAGAGAAACAAGAAAGGCAGGATGTGGGGGGAGCTTTTACAGGGTGAGGTGTTACAGAGCGGGGAAGATGTTCCAACTTCATACTTTTCTTTGTATCTGCATATAATATGCAACAAGACACGGGTGATTGAATGCTTTTATTGCACTGAGCAGCAATAAACTAAAATAACGTTATCAGAAGATATGAAATCACCACAAGCTTTATTCTCCCTTCTCTTTAGAAAACGTATTGATGCTGAATCTTCAGAGTGTACATTGTGTTTAAAAGAGAATATCATTTTACACTTCAAAGTTAAGAAAATGTAACAACAGGCAGTGCCTTTAGCTACCAGGCTTTCCGATTTGGAGACAGTCTGTCTGCTATTATTGGAATGTCCCAATGGTCTGAGCATTTAAATTCAAGCTAATGTGCTATTACCTAAACATTGCATTCTTTTATCATAGCTTCAGCTCTATTAATTACTAGGCAAAACTAAAATATAACATTTGCAGCCATCAGGATTGGTTGTTCTTTTCCCATTTGGATTGCTTATTGCTATCTCACTGTAGCATATGGCACTACTCCTTCCTTGACCCCACTACCACCTTTACAAGGAATGAAATGTCAGAGTGATGGAGAAACAATGTCATCAATGGTGAAGATAATCATCAGACCAGTTTATGATGTAATCACAATTATGGAAACCAAAGTGTAGCATTGCATTCACAATGAGCTTTTAAACAATTTGGCCTAAATCAGCTAGATTTTGACTTTATTAAAATAATCTGAAAATATCTAGGACTCTAGAAGCTTATTACCTTCATGAATGGTTGAAAATGAATTTGAAAATGGTTATATCTTATAATTTATTCTATTAGTTTAAACTAACTTTCCTGGGAACATTATGAAAAAAGAATATTCAACTTTAAACTTTTGATTTGATTACTATCTATTTACATACAGTAGGTGTGTGTATATTGTGGCGGATGCCTGGACAGACCCCGAGAGGGACAATACCTCTCTTGGGCTATGAGAGGGCAGCTGCCCTGGTCTGCAGGGGGGCCACGGGAGCAGAGCTGGGAAGCTCATCCTTGTTGGGGCCAGTGGACACCGCTAGGGGGCGACCGGAGGATTAAGGAGCCCTGGAATACAGCACTTCCACCACAACCTGAAGTGCTGCCGGAAGTAATTCCAGGTACACCCGGAAGCTGGGTGCTTGTACTGCACTTCCGCCACCCCAGGAAGTGCCATCAGAAGACTATCAGGAAACACCTGGAGCACATCTGGGGCACTATAAAAGGGGCCGCCTCACTCCATTAGAGAAGCCGGATTCGGGAGGAAGGAGACGGAGCCTGTGAGGAGGGTGGTGGAGGTGAGAGAAGAGAAAGAGAATAGAGAGAGAAGAGAGACTATTGGGGTTTGTGCACTATATTGTGGGTGCAGACGTATTTAAAAGAAATAAACATGTGTGTTTCTGGACATTTGGTGTGTGTCTGTTTGTGCCCGGGGGCTGTCTTTCCACAGTATATATGCAGATATTCCATGGTGTTGTTTTTCATAGTATTTTTATAATTGTAAACCTTCAGTGTCTGGAGACTGTCATTTGAGGAATAGTGCTATATGCAGTAAGAATAAATTTAACTGAACTGAACTGAACTGGAACAATAATGCCAGGAAGAATTTCTGGATGAGACAAAAATAGAGTACAACTCTTTTGAAGCTGCTTTCATTTTTGCAAAACTAACATGTAAAAATGACATGTCCAGTGGGGAATTATAATTGTATTTTAGTGCTACATAAATGAGTGACCACTTAATTCATTCAGATAATTTTGTCATTCTCTTAAGCTTTAGCCACTACGCTGTCTCCTACAACATAAGCATAGGGATTCACACACACTTGTTTTGTCAAATAAAAGTCACAGTGCTGGACTTGATGGTAACCGTGGTCTGTGCCAACAAGTGAGAAAGGCAGCTGTAAGGTTTCTGAGGGAAGATAAGGAGGCATTTATTAAAGGAATTTGTGAGCAGGTAACACACCATCTATGGTCTAGTGACCCACGTCCTGCTAACAGAGGAATCAAAGCATTATGCACACCTGAATCTGTTCCTCAGAGAGGCACAGTCAGGACAGGTGATGGAATGTTTCTTATGGTGATGCTGCAATTGTGACCTGCTAGGCGACTACTTTGACCAGCTGTTTAAAGCTGATCCTCCAGCTAGGATGTTAGACATCTCTGGTTTCACAGTTCTTGAGGGTGATCCTCCAATTAGGGGTGAATCACACAGTTTCACTGAGATTGCACAGGTGGTGAACCAGCTGAAGGTAGGGAAGGCTGCAGGGATCTGTGGTAACTGGGGTGAACTTCTCCAGGCCCGTGGTAAGGTTGTCCTCCTTGGATTGCAAGCAATCTTTGCTTTCATTTGGGAAATAGGCATCATCCCAAATGACTATAAAACGGGACTTGTCATCCCTATCTGGAAACGGAAGGGTGATCGGCTGGATTGTGGCAACTACAGGGAGATAATACTGTTCTCGGTGCCAGGTAAGTTCCTTGCTAGGGTCATCCTCAATTGGATCCGTGATCACTTGCTCACCTACCAGCAATTGGAGAAGTCTGGTTTAACACCTAAAACACCTACTACTGACCACATCCTGGCACTGAGGGTTCTCATGGAGGGCAAATGCCAATATTAGCAGTATATCTTTACAGCCCTCGTTGATTTTCATAAAGCATTCAACTCACTTGATTGAGCTGCCCTATAGAACATCCTGAAACTTCACAGGATCTCCAGCCTGTACACTGGTACTGTGAATACTGTGCAGAGTGGAGGCAGAACCTCTGCATTTTTTCTCATTTGGTTCTGGAGTTCATCGGCGGGGTGTTCTTGATCAAACTCTGCTCAATGCTTGCATGAACTGGGTGTTGGGCAAGGTCATGGAGTCCAGCAGCTGTGGAACATCTGTCGGTGAAGATTCACTAATCTTGATTTTGTCAATGGTGCTTCGTGGAGTCCATGGAAGCTCTGATCGGACCACATGGAGCGAGGAGTCCGAGGGTCTGGGTTTGTGAATGTCCTGGATAAAAACCAATATCCAGGCCTTTAACGACCTCTTGGGCACCGCCACCAGCAGAAGGTCTGTCTGTGGAGAGAGTGTTGATTTTGTTGAGAGGTTTACTTACCTTGGCAGTGACATTCATGTCTCTGGTGACTCTTACTATGAAGTCAGTAGACGGAAGTTGGTCCAAGCCTTTAGAGTCCTAATGTTTACTGTTTTGCTATATGGTTGGGAGACATGGACGCTATCCAGTGACCTGAGACAAAGATTGGACTCCTTTGGTACTGTGTCAAAACAGAGAATCCTTGGGTACCGCTGGCTTGATTTTGTGTTGAACGAGCGGTTGTTCATAGAGTCTCGAATGAGGCCCATTACCTGCATTGTGAGGGAGCATCAGTTATGGCACTATGGCCATGTGGCACGATTACCGAAGTGTGATCAGGCTCACAGCATCCTCATTGTTGAGGACCTGAGTGGCTAGACCATCCCAAGGGGATGCCCATGTAATACCTGACTTAGGAAGATAAATCATAATTTCCTGACTTGGGGGTTGCCAACCAGGATCCCAAGCTGTTCCCATGAGGAGGGTGCAGCAACATGCTTTATTAGAGCATGCTCCCTAATTTCAATTGACTTGATTGTTTCTTCGATACACATTTTTTCAAATTAGGACTTGTGAAGTGATGCAAAGCAAAGAGTGTTGTGACCACAATGTAATGTTTAGCAACACATTTACCAGAAATATAACTATGAATCCACTTGAATTTTAAAAATAGTTTGACCTAAGGAGGTCACAGAAAGCCATCTTACAAGGAATGTGTTATGGCAAAACTTGCGCAGTTTGATCTGGCCAGACAAATATTGACAAGTGATTATTAGATACAGTTATCAAGTTGTTAAAAAGGACACTCCAGAATCCTCTTTTTGCAAATCCTCAGTCAAACAAATCTCAATAGCAATTGGAGGAGTTTGTAAAGAATTACTACAGTGCCCTACATTGTTTCCCTCAGAATGGTGAAGGAATAAATTGTCAAGTGGACTTTTACTCTTTGTAAGATTTCAATGAAACCTGGAAAGAAGAAAAATAAAGATAATCCCACCAGAGGCCTTTCAATTCCTGAGGAATCTGAGCACTTTATGCATCTTAAATTGTTGTTTCCATACCAACAAGGTTTTTCAAAGAAGTATCAGGCGTGCTAATTGATAATGTTCTGGACATAGTAAATTGTCACTAGATACTGGGGTCTTCCCAGACTGTCTTAAGACTGCTGTAGTTAAACCCCTACTTAAGAAACATAATCTCGACCCTCAGCTCTTGAAAATTTTAGACCCATCTCTAACCTGCCTTCTTAAGTAAAGTTCTGGAGAAGGCAGTCATTATGCAGTTAAATGACCACCTAAATAAACATGCTATTCTTGATAAATTTCAGTCGGGTTTTAGAACAAATCACAGCACAGAAACTGCACTCGTTAAAGTAGTAAATGACTTTGGGTAAATGCAGACAGAGGCCATTTATCTGTTCTCATCCTCTTAGATCTGAGTGCTGCATTTGACACCATTGATCACAACATTCTTAGAAATCGCCTTAGTCAATGGGTGGGCCTCTCTGGCAGTGTCTTAAATTGGTTTGAATCCTACCTGACAGGGAGAAAATATTTTGTTAGTTGTGGGAATTACAACTCAAGACACATGATATCCAATATGGTGTTCCACAAGGCTCTATCCTGGGTCCGCTGTTATTCTCAATCTACATGCTTCCGTTAGGTCAGATTATCTCAGGGCACAACGTGAGCTACCACAGCTATGCTGATGACACACAGCTGTACTTATCAATAGCACCTGATGACCCTGATTCTATTGATTCACTAACACAATGTCTGACTAGTATCTCAGAATGGATGAATAGTAATTTTCTCAAGTTAAATAAAGAGAAAACTGAAATTTTAGTGATCAGCAATAATGGATACAATGAGGCTATTAGAAATAAACTGGATACATTAGGATTAAAAATCAAGAAGGAGGTAAAAAGCTTAGGGTGATTGTTGACTGTAATCTGAATTTTAAATCACATATTAATCAGATCATTAGGACAGCATTTTTCACTTAAGAAACATAAGTAAAGTTAGACCTCTTATATCACTGAAAGATGCTGAGAAATTAGTTCACGCGCTTGTTTTCAGTCGACTAGATTACTGTAATGCACTCCTCTCAGGACTACCCAAAAAGATATAAATCGCTTGCAACTAGTGCAGAATGCAGCTGCTAGAATCCTAACTAGGAAAAGAAAATCAGAACACATCACACCAGTCTTATGTCACTACACTGGTTACCTGTGTCATTCAGGATTGACTTTAAAATTCTGCTTATGGTTTATAAAGCCTTAAATAATCTCGCCCCATCTTATATATCGGAATGTCTGACACCTTATATTCCAAATCGTAACCTCAGATCCTCAAATGAGTGTCTCCTTAGAATTCCAAGAACAAAACTTAAAAGAAGTGGTGAGGCGGCCTTCTGCTGTTATGCACCTAAAATCTGGAATAGCCTGCCAATAGGAATTCGCCAGGCTGATACAGTAGAGCACTTTAAAACACTGCTGAAAACACATTACTTTAACATGGCCTTTTATAACTTCACTTTAATCGTAATTTAACTTAATCCTGATACTCTGTATGTTCAATTCATCATAATAACTATTCATGGTGGCTCTAAAATCGGTACTGACCCCTACTCTCTTTTCTGTTTCTTTTTCCGTTTCTTTGTGGTGGTGGCCTGCGCCACCTCCACCTACTCAAAGCTTCATGATGCTCCAACAATGATGGACGGATTAAAAGGAAGAAGTCTACGTGACCATCATCATCATCAAGCCCTTCCGTGAGAACCCTAAATCCAAAGAGGACTGTTTCATTTATGTTAGGTAGAATGCCCAGAGGGGACTGGGCGGTATCATGGTCTGGAATCCCTACAGATTTTATTTTTATCCAGCCGCCTGGAGTTTTTGTTTTTCTGTCCCCTGGCCATTGAACCTTACTCTTATTCGATGTTAATGTTGATTTATTTTGTTTTATAATTGTGTCTTTCATTTTTCTATTCTTTAATATGTAAAGCACTTTGAGCTACTGTTTGTATGAAAATGTGCTATATAAATAAATGTTGTTGTTGTTGTTGTTGTTGTTTCAATACATGAGAACTACAAGATAAATGTGATAAAGCCTTGGAAAGAGAGATACAAAGCAAAGAAACAGCAGAACAGTATACATAGGGATGTCATATTGAATTGACAGAGCCACAACATGAGTTGCAAGATTTTGTAAAGCACTATCTGTTTCAGGCAGATTCACTATCGCAAAGGTTTATAGTCAGACTGTTCAAATCAATCATTTACTACTCTAAAGAAAATTCAAGTCATATAATTAAGAATAACCACTATATAATTTGACTTCTTTAAATATCATCACTACCTTAAATATCAAAACTATATTTAGAATTTTAAAATCTCATAAACAAATCCGTAAATATTTCAGCTCTCCACATCTTACAGAATTCCTCAGTTCCAGTACTCCCAGATGTACATGACAATCTGAAATTGCAGGTTTCCTTTATATGCCAATGATAAACTAATCTAGTGTAGGAGGTGTAGTCTTATCAGTAGGGCATTTAAACTCTGGAATGATTTACCTATGAATATTTTAGGTGCCACATCAGTATCATCATTTAAATCTAGTCTGAATTCTCATTATTTTAGCCAGTGGCGTAGCGGGGGTGTCAGCCGCCCGGGGCAGAGGAAAATTTTGCCGTCCCCTTATTTAGGTATTTCAGTTTAAAAGACTAAAATATACAGTAATTCTTTGCCGCCCCCTAAAAGTGCTTCCCGGGGCGGGCCGCCCCTGCCGCCCCCACTACGCTACGCCACTGATTTTAGCACAACATAATCTTGTTAGAGCTGCATGCTGCTGAGGTTACTTTATGTTACTCCTCTCTATTTCTTTTTAATTATTTGGAATACTTGTATTTGATTTGCCATTACTAATTGATTTCCATTTCCTTTCTCTTCTTGGTGTGTCATCATATATGACAGAGCTGTTTTCAGATCGTTTTGGTGTAAAATATCCTTTTCAGAATGCAACAGACATTGCAGACTTAAAATATCTCTCTCTCTCTCCATATGTAGGGTCAATATATAGCATATACATGTACAGTATATATTGTAAAGGAGGATATGGACGGATGGGCGAATCAGGTTGTTTACTGTTACCTTTTTCAACTGGGAGGCCATCACAGCAAAGGACAAAAGGCGACTGCCTTCTGGAGCCACGTGTTACCCCAAAACACTTGACGGCAGTTTCCCTCTGGTATGGCACCAGCTTGGACTCCTGTAGGGCTTCATGGGAGTGATAGTTCTGGTGGGCTGCCCTGTTACAGTCCTCGGGTGCTACTGTGGCCCAGAAGTGCTTCCAGGTGGCAATCTTGTTGCACTGGAAGTACTCCTGAGTTCAGGTTGAAAAGGAACCGGTCCCTCCCTCAAACCCCATGCCCGATACCCCACCCCCCAAGGTTGAGTCAGAGTTGGATGTGAAGTTATGCAAGGAGTGGAAGAGGGAAAAAAAGCTAAGAATACTTTTTAAAAAATGTTGGCTTTGTATTCTGGAATAAGAAGAACGTGTAAGAAGGTATTTGCTGAATAAATAAATACTTCATTGGCAATTGTGTTTGGGGCACAGTGACACCCTAGTGATGCTCTCTGCAGGCCAATATATATGTAAGTTTTAGTATATACTGCAAGATTGCTTTGTATTTGAGCTGTGATCCATTTTCATATAATATTTGTAAATATTATAGAGTCATGGACTCAGTAGTGGAAGTGTATTCAAATAAGTTTAATAATTGCTGGGCATTTTTAAGCACATGCATGACTTCTGGTAAGTATACAGTAGTATGGGTAATTCATTATTGTCTCTGAGGTGGCACAATGGTTAACGCTGCTGCAACACAGCTTCAGCAACTTGAATTCAGTTCCCAGTCAAAATAGCGACTGTGTGTTTCTAGCACATTCTCCCACTTTCCCTTTAGGGGCTAAATGTCTATAAATACTCAACTTACAACTAGTGTCTTAACCCCCTGTTATTAGAAGATAAAAATGAACAAAAAAAGAAATTATCTCCAATAAGATTGACTATTTTCTGGAGACAAATGAGATACTTGCAGAAAGGGTTAGGGTCCTCTTAAGAGGACAAATTAATTCATACCTCTATCATTAAAATAAACTAGAGACTAGGAAGGCATCAGAACTGACTACAGAGACTTCTAGAATAGATCACAAATATGCAAGATCTCATAGTGTAAGAAAAGACTGGTCTTACAATCAGAATGTATTCTCTTTTGACATTCAACTTAAAAGTCTTTCATCAGTCAGTCAGTCATTCTCCAACCCGTTATATCCTAACACAATCACATTTATCTCATTTACACATGTCCAAAATATATCTAGTGCAAGACCCAACTTTGGAGCGTTGCCATGTACATCACTAAGCCAAATGTTCTGGAAATGCACTAAATTAACATCATTTTAGACAAAAATCTATACATACTTCACAAACAGCCTCAGTGTTACAATTACTCTTAATCCATTAACAGGACAATTTATTGGACTCCTGGATGGCATTAAAGCACGTTGAGCTAAGGGGTTTGTAATAACCTATACTACACTAAAAGCACAGACTTACCTCACTTAACTAGAAAATACCAACCCACCATCTATAACTCAGAGGGTAAGGGATATTCTACATTGTATTGTATATTGTATTAAATTAGATAAAGTTAAATTCTCTCTTAGAGGATATGTACACAATGTTTTTTTTAAATAGTTCAATAGTTAAAAGAGTTCTTTAATGTTATTTTAGAACAAGCATGCTCAGTCTATGAATAATTGTCTCATGTTATGATTTGTTTAATCATATCAAAAAAAATTCTTGTTTTTTGCACTTGTCTCTCTTCTTTCACTTTCTCTTCGATAGGAGTTGATTATTTTGTACTTTATGTTTTTCATACTTTGCCTGTACAAGTAAACAGCTCTATCTGTTAAGTTATTGTTACTTGTTTGACTGAGTATCATAGCATTGTAAAGTTCTGTTTTTTGAAAATGCCTCAAACACTGAATTATCCTTTGGTTGTTTTTGTGTTTTTATCCATCCATTAATTTTCATAACTGCTTAACCCAGTTCACGATTACAAGATCTGAAAACCAATCAAGGAGATAATGGGAGCCATAGTTTAACTGGGCACACCTATCATAAAGCTTAAACTTTCTGATCAAACTTATTGGCTGTGTGCCTCATGTATAAACAGTGTGTGCGCACTAAAATGCTGCACACACCCTTTTCCAAACACACTTTGAGATGTATAAAAACTAAACTTGGCATAAAGCCACACACATTTTCACAGCAGAAACCCCCCTTTGCAAATGCAGATTTCTGCTTAATTTTGAAAACTGGAAGCACCCAGCATCAAAGCAGTGCTACTGTTTCTGTGTGGTCTCCCTTTTTTCAGATTCACATTAATGATGCAGGATTTATAAAATATATTGAAATTAATTGCATATTGTTTACAAGTTTAAGGCACTTGATTGTAATCATTCTGTATCAATATAAAGGTTCATGCAATGGCCAAACTATTCCAAATACCATAGCTGCTTTAGCGTTGTTACTTTCAGTACACCACTTAGAGCATTTTAACCCATTGTATCTGCTATACAGTACCTGATTGGAAAGTTCTGGAGGACAGTTACAGCATATGCTGCCTGAGGAAAGTCACCAGTATCTGCATAAATTCCACTCCGCCATGTGCACAACTTCTCCCATTTGGCAAACACTTCAGAGCTTTTTCTACACCGACTGTGAGGCTCAGAAATAGTTTCATCCCAAAAGCTATAAGCGCACTCAATCAGTCCATCAGGTGCTCCCAGTAGAATTGTTTGTACTTATTAGTATGTAAACTTGCACTACAGCTGTAATCTTGTACAACCTGAGCCATTTCACCATTTCATGAACCATCTGCACTATCTGCACTATATGTACATGTATATTGTACTTATGCTTTCATACCATATATTGTTCATTAGAACATTAGAACACTCTAGACTAGAACAGGCCATTCAGCCCAACAAAGGTCGGCAGTCCTATCCACTTGATTCTTCCAAATAATCATCAATTCGAGTTTTGAAAGTCCCTAAAGTCTTACTGTCTACCACACTACTTGGTAGCTTATTCCAAGTGTTTTCTTTGTGTAAAGAAAAACTCCCAAATGTTTGTGCGAAATTTACCCTTAACAAGTTTTCAACTGTGTCCACATGTTCTTGACGAACTAATTTTAAAATAACAGTCTCAACCCACTTGATTGACTGATTCCCTTCATAATTTAAAACACTTCAATCATGTCACCTCTTCTTTTGCTTAAACTGTATAGGCTCAGCTCTTTTAATCTTTCCTCATAATGCAACCCCTGTAGCCACTGAATCAGCCTAGTCGCTTTTCTCTGGACCTGTTCTAGCGCTGCTTTATGTCCTTTTTGTAGCCTGGAGAACAAAACTGCACACAGTACTCCAGATGAGGCCTCACCAGTGCATTATAAAGGCTGAGCATAACCTCCTTGGACTTGTACTCCACACATTGTGCTATATAACCTAACATTCTGTTTGCCTTCTTAATGGCTTCTGAACACTGTTGGGAAGTTGATAGCTTAGAGTCCACTATGACTCCTAAATCCTTCTCATAAGGTGTACTCTCGATTTTCTGACCACCCATTGTGTATTCAAACCTAACATTTTTACTTCTTATGTGTATAACTTTACATTAGAGTGGAGAAGTGGCTCTGAGGCTAAGGATCTGTGCTGGTATTCCAAAGGGTGCTGGTTCGAATCTCCGTCACTGCCAAAAGAGATCTTACTCTGCTGGGCCCTTGAGCAAGGCCCTTAACCTTCAACTGCTTCAGGGGCGTTGTACAATGGCTGACCCTGTGCTTTGACCTCAAGGGGTATGTGAAAACTAACAAATTCCTAATATGAGAAATTGTATAAGGCGAAATAAAGAACAAAAAAAAAATTTACTGACATTAAATTTCATCTGCCCTATAAAGCATTTTTTTCCTTTGCATCTTCTTTTTTAAATCTTTATTAATTCACTGAGGAGTTTTTTTTAATTTCCTATTAATTCCACATTTAGGCATGTATCTGTCCTGCATAACATGTAAAACAATTTTAAACCTGTTCCAAAGCTCCTGACTGTCTCCACACTTAAAAGCTTATCCCAGTGTATCCTGCTTAGTCTTTGTCGCATCTGGTCACTTGACTCTTGAGGGGTGATTCATCACCAGCCCACCTCGCAGTCACCTCCACTAAAGTATGCTGCCTGCAGCGTACGCCCACTGAGAATGAACACAGTGCGGCCAAAGGCAGATAGTGAATCACCCACCATCACCCCAATTCAACAGGCAGCCATCTGAGGCACACTACAATGCTACTCCCTGCAGCCCCATTCACCGTCAAAGGTCTCTGTTCAGCCACAACCGGGTCGCTGCTTGCAGTATTACCAGCCACCCACTGAGAATGAACCAGGCAGCCGTGTGTGGTGGGTGGGCAGTGAAACCGCTTGCCGCAGGAAGCCGCCCGAGAAACACTACACTGTGCGAGCAGCAAAGTTGCCGCCCTCTAGCCTCCGTCCAGCCACTGCTTGCAGCGTCCCCAGGCTGAAAATGATGGAGCGGCAGTTACTGAGGAGCATGTATCGCAGCTGCGGCCCCGTTCATAAGTCGTAGGTCGGATGTTCGTAACCTGGGGACTACCTTTATTTTCCAGGCAAAGTCACTTGTCCTCACTAAGATGGGGTTCATCGTCCAACTGAAGAGGTCTTACATTTAAATTCTGTTTGGTATAAACAGCAACCCCACCTCCTTTTCTGTTCTGTGTATTCTTCCTAAAAAATGTGTATCCTTCTATGGTACACTCATCCTCATCTTTGTTATTTAGCCAGGTTTCCGTTATTGCTATAATATCATACATACAACTTCAACTCACTTACCTTATTTTTGATACTTCTAGCGTTAAGGCAAACTATTTTTAATGTGTTACTCTTTCTACATTTAAATGTTTGCTTAGAATTTACATTTCTGCGCATTTTTATTTCTACACCATTGTTTGTACCTCCATGCATAGATCTAAACCTGGCCTGTCCTAAACTCTCTGCCCCCCCCCCATTCCCTAGTTTAAACAATCTTCGACTAGCCTACTCATACACCTCCCCAATACATTGGTACCCCTCTGGTTCAGATGTCACAGCAGAACAGGTCCCATCTGTTCCAAAAGGAGTCCAATGCCCCACAAACCTATACCCTTCTACCCTGCACTAAGATTTGAGCCACATGTTAAGCTTTCTAATCTCACTAATCTTAACTAGACTGCCGCGTGTCAGAGGCAGAACTTCGGAGAAGATTTTTTTGTGTTGTATTATTATTATTGTTATTATATAATTTTATAGGTAAAAAAGTTTATAATGGATTTGCATATTGAATCTCATTGTACCATACAATAACTCTAAAGGAGCGTATATTTACAGATGATGATAACTAGCTTTTAAGTTGATTTAGATTTCCAAGAGCTATCCTCATGGTACTGTGTGCTGTTAGAATATTAGGATGTATACTTGATGCCATTTTTATGATGAAATGCATTCAAGTACAGCATGTATATTACATTTTACAGATAAATTGTTAACTTAATTTAAATAATGTATACTGTTAATAATTAAACATGTGGGGGCACAGTGGCGCAGTGGTAGCAAATAGCTGGGTCACCATTCAGGGACTGTTCCTGCCTCATGCTGTATTGCTTGCTGGGACTGGCGCGACCCTGGACTGGTAGATGGATGGAATTAATTAAACATGTTGACGACGGGTGCCTTCCTGCTGTGATAGTGTGTACAGTGCTGTGCAGAAGAGCTCATCTTAACCTTTTGTCTTCACCCTTCAAGAATGTCTCTGAAACACAAATCTGATGCAAGTGCTGGTGATATAGTAAAGAAGAGAAAAACCAAAATAAAGTAGAAATAATAAAAAGGTCAGAGAGAGGTGAAACTCCATCATTCATTGGTAGAGCACGTGGGTTACAGTCGGTTAGATGTTATTATGTTTCTTAAACATTTTGAAGAATCTGCATTCTAAGCTTATAGCTGGTTTTACATTTATTACAGTGCTTATATTGTGGCGTTTGGCTATGTGGAGAAAGAAAATGGAAGGACAGGAATTGTGGGGTGGTACATTTGACAGACACAGTTCTGCTGCAGTAAATGATTTCATCATTTCGTAGGAGGCAGGAACAATCCCTGGACGGGGCTCCAGCTCATTGCTACCACTGGGCCATCGTGTCCCCATGTTCAATATATGCTTTAATGCATTTCATCATGAAAATTATATCAAATATACATTGTAGTATTCTAAAACATTCAGTGAGCTATTAATAACATGACTTTAATGTAGTCTGTGTGTCGAGCACTACTTGTACACTCCTGTCTGCGAAAAAGAAAGCCCATTTAAGAAGCAAATAGTAATTCACACACATAAAACACATAGAATACAAAGCATATAACATGCTACTTTAGTTAGGATGGGATTTGAGAAACTAATGACAAAATAAACTACAAGATTAAAGTGGAAATTTAGAGATTAAAGTCGACATTTCTGCCTTTTTTTTCTTCACTGTGTCCCTATTTTTCTTTCTTTTCTCTATGCTCTAACACACTTCCATATGACATTCAGATGGTGGGGTACGACTTGCGTTTTCATGTCGACTTTGACATCTGGCCAGTTCTTTATTTTGGGCACTGTGTGACCTTTTGAACTTTGAGTGTCATTTCATCAAGTTCCTTTTGTTGCTGACACCACTGCCTAAGCCACCAAAAAATACTTTTTTCCTTGCCTCCACTTCACTGAGTAGAACGTCCACTTCGCATTTGGTAAAATTTTTCTTTTTTATATGCGCTCTTGCCATTGTCTTTTAACAAAACACTAAACTAAAAGGGCTAGTTATATTGTTTTACATACAGTGGTGTGAAAAACTGTTTGCCCCCTTCCTGATTTCTTATTCTTTTGCATGTTTGTCACACAAAATGTTTCTGATCATCAAACACATTTAACCATTAGTCAAATATAACACAAGTAAACACAAAATGCAGTTTGTAAATTATGGTTTTTATTATTTAGGGAGAAAAAAAATCCAAACCCACATGGCCCTGTGTGAAAAAGTAATTGCCCCCTGAACCTAATAACTGGTTGGGCCACACTTAGCAGCAATAACTGCAATCAAGCATTTGTGATAACTTGCAATGAGTCTTTACAGCTCTGGAGGAATTTTGGCCCACTCATCTTTGCAGAATTGTTGTAATTCAGCTTTATTTGAGGGTTTTCTAGCATGAACTGCCTTTTTAAGGTCATGCCATAGCATCTCAATTGGATTCAGGTCAGGACTTTGACTAGGCCACTCCAAAGTCTTCATTTTGTTTTTCTTCAGCCATTCAGAGGTGGATTTGCTGGTGTGTTTTGGGTCATTGTCCTGTTGCAGCACCCAAGATCGCTTCAGCTTCAGTTGACGAACAGATGGCCGGACATTCTCCTTCAGGATTTTTTGGTAGACAGTAGAATTCATGGTTCCATCTATCACAGCAAGCCTTCCAGGTCCTGAAGCAGCAAAACAACCCCAGACCATCACACTACCTCCACCATATTTTACTGTTGGTATGATGTTCTTTTTCTGAAATGCTGTGTTCCTTTTACACCAGATGTAACGGACATTTGCCTTCCAAAAGTTCAACTTTTGTCTCATCAGTCCACAAGGTATTTTCCCAAAAGTCTTGGCAATCATTGAGATGTTTCTTAGCAAAATTGAGACGAGCCCTAATGTTCTTTTGCTTAACAGTGGTTTGCGTCTTGGAAATCTGCCATGCAGGCCATTTTTGCCCAGTCTCTTTCTTATGGTGGAGTCGTGAACACTGACCTTAATTGAGGCAAGTGAGGCCTGCAGTTCTTTAGACGTTGTCCTGGGGTCTTTTGTGACCTCTTGGATGAGTCGTCTCTGCGCTCTTGGGGTAATTTTGGTTGGCCCGCCACTCCTGGGAAGGTTCACCACTGTTCCATGTTTTGCCATTTGTGGATAATGGCTC
This sequence comes from Polypterus senegalus, assembly GCF_016835505.1. NCBI lineage: Eukaryota > Metazoa > Chordata > Cladistia > Polypteriformes > Polypteridae > Polypterus > Polypterus senegalus. The sequence continues at coordinate 295,553,131 of NC_053155.1, forward strand.
TCACTGTGGTTCGCTGGAGTCCCAAAGCTTTAGAAATGGCTTTATAACCTTTACCAGACAGATAGATCTCAATTACTTCTGTTCTCATTTGTTCCTGAATTTCTTTGGATCTTGGCATGATGTCTAGCTTTTGAGGTGCTTTTGGTCTACTTCTCTGTGTCAGGCAGCTCCTATTTAAGTGATTTCTTGATTGAAACAGGTGTGGCAGTAATCAGGCCTGGGGGTGGCCACGGAAACTGAACTCAGGTGTGATACACCACAGTTAGGTTATTTTTTAATAAGGGGGCAATTACTTTTTCACACAAGGCCATGTAGGTTAGGATTTCTTTTCTCCCTAAATAATAAAAACCATCATTTAAAAACTGCATTTTGTGTTTACTTGTGTTATATTTGACTAATGGTTAAATGTTTGATGATCAGAAACATTTTGTGTGACAAACATGCAAAAGAATAAGAAATCAGGAAGGGGGCAAATAGCTTTTCACACCACTGTATTCAAACATGCAAAATTCTGGGAAGAGTCAAGGTGGGGTGGCAGGCACGTGCATGTGCATTGCATTTTATGCTGACCGGGATTTATGGAGTAGAAGTACGTGGAAGTTGGCTTACACACGGTTTTGTGCATCTGAATTTTTTTGTGTGTACGCACATTTCCACTATTGTCTGTACACCATGTTTAAGTGCGAATTCTACACACAGAATATATACATACATGAGCCCCCATCTCTTTGGAATATATGAGGAACTCAAGAGTACCTGCATGGAGACATGGGTACAAAACCTATATAGACAGTGACCTGGGCTGGGATTTGAATCCACCTCCTGACGTGAAGATGGCAGTACTAATTAATACACTACTGTGCCGATCGAAATTTGCTGCTAATGCATATTGTGACTGTGAAAATAAATATACAGTAGGCATCTATTGAAGTCTGAATCTTTACTTTCACTGCCAAATGAGTTTAAATCATTACTGTTTTACACATTTTTATCTTAGTTTTAACTGCTGAACAGCTTCTTGTGTGGCGAGAAGTTCGGGCCTGGTCTTCATACCATTCATGCATGTAGCGGTCTGATTGTGGCTTTGCTTTACTTCAGTTTTATGAATATTTCAAAAGTGCTTCACCACTTATAAGCCCCAGTTTGGATAAGGACAGACTATGACAGTAGAACATAAAAATGATATGCACTAAACTACGCCAGAAATAGCAATGCTACAGAAAAGATTAACACCATGAAACACATTATATGTGAACACATATACTGTATGTGTGTTGAACTTCATAAAGTAGTAAAATTTTGTCAATTACAAATTCCAACCTTCCATATCTGATGCACTCTAAGCTAGATCATACTGCTGTTAAACAATATTCAAAGCAGAATACTTGAAAGGTTGGATGATTAGTCTACAATAGGCAATGACACATCGAATGCAAAATGCCACCACGGAATAAAAAAACTGGGAGAGACTTATTACTATCAGAACAAAACAGATGCTATTATTAATAGAAAAAAAAAAATAAACGAAAAGACTTACCAGCTTTAACAAGAGTATACTAATCAAAAATAAAGATGTTGCACTGTTGTGACTGACAATGATTTTCTAATATTTATAGATAGGTCATTCCAGAATTTGGTGGCAATATAAACTGTAGTTTTATTTGTGCTTTGAACTGTATACACACCTTATTAAGTTATGTTAATGCACACAGGGAGCTAAACCACCTAGAACTTTATTTATGAAAAGGGGATCTTAAAATTATAATTAATCCAACTCTTTTATTAACACAGCAAGTCACAGAAAAGGATATTCCACAATTACACTTTACATACAATTTAGTTTTTCTTTAAAAATGAAAAAGTGATTTTCCTTATACTGTATGTATATAGAAAATACAGAAACATAAACATTAATTTAGTTTTTCATATAAATCATTTTGGGTGGCATGATGATGCAGTGGGTAGCGCTGCTGCCTCACAGTTAGGAGACCTGGGTTCACTTCCCGGGTCCTCCCTGTGTGGAGTTTGCATGTTCTCCCTGTGTCTGCGTGGGTTTCCTCCCACAGTCCAAAGACATGCAGGTTAGGTGCATTGGTGATTCTAAATTGTCCCTAGTGTGTGTGTGGTGCCCTGTCCGGAGTTTGTTTCCTGCCTTGCGCCCTGTGTTGGCTGGGATTGGCTCCAGCAGACCCGTGACCCTGTAGTTAGGATATAGCGAGTTGGATAATGGATGGATGGATAATTTTAGTCTAGTGTGAATTATTTTTCTAGATTGACATTTCACTGAAATCGGTGAATACTTTATTGCAACTAATAAGACACAAACTCCAATAAAGTATGAATTTTCTGATAAAAAAACTCAAATTATGCAGTCTGTTAACAAACTTTGAAGTATGTGAACTTAATATATATATATATATATATATATATATATATATATATATATATATATATATATATATATTACATACGCTGCTCGCTGCCTGTTGTAGAAGAGTACTGTTGTAAAGTAATTTGGAGATTGTTTCTGTGGTGCAATGAATGTTGATATTGTTTAATCGTCTCATTTAGTCCTAGACGTCGCCGCTTTGTTTTCCGCCAGTATTGAGTTTTTTCAAGTATTTGTCCAAAACATGTTTGAAAAAGTCTCACTCATTTTTGTCTTCACGAATAAAAATGTAAACGCTACATGATAAATATCGTTACCTGTCACTTGAAATAAAAGAGACACTTTCATCACCTTTACGCACATTAAGTGCATTTGGACAACATACATCTTGTATTACGCAAGAAAAACTGTTTGGACTGTGGCACCGCTTTTCTGAAACGTTATTTATTACCTCTGTTTTAAATGCTCTTTTTCCTTTTTTCTTAAAGACTATGAGCGCGAAAGCGGACAGACTCGCGACCACAACACTCTCCGGGTAACACTGCCTGTCACTGCCCGCACGCGGCACTTTTCTCCCTTTTTCTCACATCCGCAGAGAGGAGATGCGCGAGCACGAGGGCACCCAGGTCTACAGCCACGCCCACTGCACTTTCTCGAATCGCGTCTACAGCGAGGCGATGCGTGTTCACGGACGCGCTCTTTCTCTTATCCCTCTGCTCGCCACCACTCCCCCACCCCTCCTCACTCTCCTGCTCGGGGGTGTCTTTTACTTTGCGGATGAACACGGCTTGATATCCTACGCTGCGACTTGTCCAAATGATGACGCAAGTTTGTCTGGCGACAGAAAGTCTGGGAGTTTGACATTTTCACGGAGTTTACAGCGGCTGCAACATTAATGCCAGTGCGATGTGCTCCATAACAATACGCGTAATGCACAGCGTGTCCGTCGGAGAGTTCACATCAGATGCATTCTTCATGGAAACTGTCGGCCGCAAATTAGCCCGTCGCGTACTCGACATGTTCCCACATTAAAGTTAAAAGGTACCGTCAATGCCTTAACTGGCCTCTGCACCTGGTGGCTTAAAGGGGCGTGCGATGACTGGAAAATCTATGTGCGCTCTATTTTTATGCGCAATGAGACCAAGTAAAAGTCTTAGGCCTTATTATTCATAAATCCGTTAGCCTTTTGAAGTATTTTAGTTATTATGTCGTCTTGTTAATAGAAACTTTAACTGCTTAAGGTACATGAAGTATGCAAGGGCAACATTATGAAAGCCAAAAGAACAAAAGTTGCAAGCTTTGTTTCCTTTCATGTTTCTTCTAGGATTGTTTTCCCCAAAATGTAGATTAATATCAATGGCATTCAGTATGTGCGTAAATACCAAAAGTTAACAGGTTTCTTAGTAAGCAACAAAATGCAATTTATTCCAATTCCTATACTAATAAAAATGTAAAAACGATTTTACTTTTTTTTTTTTTAAATAATGCCTGGACATGTTATATATAAAGCATACTGCAAAGATCAAGGGTGCGTGACAGACGGAGGAATGCCATTAGCCTCTTTTCTCCGACTACTGGTAAGTGGCCCTAAAAGGACCGTTGGCATCTTCAGTGCCGCTTCCACTATGCCGCTAATATCTTCACTGGCAACCTGCTGCCTCATGCCTTTGTCCACTTACATATGCCATTCAGCTCTGTGTCACTCCACTCACTTGGGGTCAGAGGCAACCTGTATGCCACACTGTTCCAGACTCTGTGTGCCAACCCAAGGACAGAGTCCATATCTGAGACTTGTTGGCTGCTACACATCTGGGTCAATGGGCTTTGGCAGCAAGCAGACACAATCAAAGTGCTCTCTCAAGTGATGTGTCTACGCTCCCACTGTGCTGCATAAGGAGCTGCTTTTTATAGCCAGCTTCTCCGAGTATTCCCACCCCCTCACCTACCAGAGGAGGATGTACCTCTCTGGTCTGGAGTCTGGGGCGCTACAATACATTTATAGAATACTGATGGAAAAAGAATTGCAACCCTTTTTGCACTTCATTTTGTCTCATTTTCTGAAATAACAATCAACATAATCCATAGAAAACAGTACGGCGAAGAAAAAAAGGCAGAAAAATAGCTGTGACCATTAACAACAGTCTTCTTGAAGTATCTAGTGTAGGGATGTTCAATTCCAATCCTGGACGGTCACAGTGGCACTAATTAAGAAAATGGTTAGAATGAAAGCCTGCAGCACTCATTCTAACCATTTTCTTAATTAGTGCCACTGTAACCCTTCAGGATCGGAAGTTGAACATCCCTGATCTCGTGTGACTGCTTCTCACTGCTTCACACCAATGTTACTATTTATGTAGAAGGGCTCATTGAAGTTAAAGAACATTGGCAGGCAGAGGTTCCCACCACCAGATTTATGGGATTAAATTGCTCAGATGGAGCAATGTGTACCCTACTCAGGTGTGGTGTGGTCACCCAAGGGTGAACAGATCTTGAACAGTCACCTGTTCTGCCAGACTGTCGAATCCTTGCCTGCTAGTTTGTTTAGAGTAAAACAGCTTAATTCGTAACATCAAGTAGTATGCCAATGCTTCTGAAGATAATCAATGTATTATTGAATACACAGCACACTGGCCCAAGTGTGTCTTTTGTGTTGCTGTGACCAACAGTAAACCTTGAATTAGTGAATTTTTAAAAGTAACCAGATGATAAATTGTTCCCACTGAACCTATATTGGTAAAAGTGTACCAAATGATATTTGCGTGTCGGCCAAGTTGCAGTGCTTTGTTGCACATGATGTATTACTAATCAGTCTCTAAAACAAACTGACAACTTTTTGGGAAGTACACACACCATAACTAGAGTTTTTGTAACTCCAGAAACTTAATTCTTTTGTTTTGGAATAGTGTGCCATCTTGTAATATTGGACATATATTAATGCGAGTGTCCCATGCTCAACATTTATTTTTATGTAGTACCTTCAACATTAAAACATGCAGATTTTTAATTTTTCTCTGTAAACACATCTTTTATCAATCGGTTTTGCGTACATTACGTCTACATATTATTATAATGAAAGTAAAAAGAGACCACTTCGTAACTGAAGAATTACCAAAACTCAGTGTTTGCTCATTTTTAGGTATCTTTTTCTTCAATATCTATCTATCTTACAGTAAAGTGAAAAATATCTGCCCCCTTCCTGATCTCCTTTATTTCTGCTTATTTATAACACTTCATCATTACTAGTCTTTAAATAAATTTAGTATAATAGAAAAGATGACCTGAGTAAACCCAGTAAACAGCTTTTAAATGATCATTTTATTTATTGGAGGAAAAAATGTTTGCCAACACCTATATTACTTATACGAAAAAGAAGATGCCCTCTTAATCACCCAATTAACCAATATGCCAAGTTTAAATGACAATGGGTTAAATTAGATAAAACAAACCCATGGGTGATTGCTGCCAGCCCTATTGAATCTAAACATAACTTAAGTAGAACCTAAATTGTGATGTGATGTTGGCTAAAAGGTCTCAAAGAGCAGCACACCATGCCTCTATGAAAAGACCTGAGAAAGAAAGTTACTGAAGTTTATCACTGGGGAAAGAGTTACAAAGCAATCTAAAACCTTGGGACTCCAGCAAACCACTCTGACAGCTATCACCTCCAAGTGGAAAAAACTTGAAAAGGTGGTCAATCTTCTAAGGATTGGCCGACCCAGCAAAAGTACTCCAAGAACACATAGAAAACTTGTCCCAGAAGAACTTAAGACAAACATTTAAGGAACTGTAGGTCTCTCTCAGCTCAGTTAATGATTTCACCAGGGGGATAAAATTGATGAACCACAGCATGGTTATGGGAAAAAGTAGTGGAAGCTAGGTAGAAGTGAGGTGATGATTAGTGATCAGCTGTATGGTTTCATGCCAAGAAAGAGCACCACAGATGTGATGTTTGCTCTGAGGATGTTGATGGAGAAGTATATTCTGAAGGCCAGAAGGAGCTGCATTGCGTCTTTGTGGACCTGGAGAAAGCAAATGACAGGGTGTTTCGAGAGGAATTATGGTATTGTATGAGATATTGGTAGTGGCAGAGAAGTACATAAAAGTTCTACAGGATATGTGCGAAGGAAGTGTGACAGTGGTGAGGTCTGCGGTAGGAGTGATGGATGCATTCAGCGTGGAGGTGGGATTACATCAGGGATTGGCTATGAGCCCTTTCTTATTTGCAGTGGTGATGGGACAGGTTGACAGACGAGATTAGACAGGAGTCCCCGTGGACTATGATGTTTGCTGATGACATTGTGATCTGTAGTGATAGTAGGGAGCAGGTTGAGGAGACCCTGGAGAGGTTGAGATATGCTCTAGAGAGGAGAGGAAAGAAGGTCAGTAGGAACAAGACAGGATACATGTGTGTAAATGAGAGGGAGATCAGTAGAATGGTGAGGATGCAGGGAGTAGAGTTGGCGAAGGTGGATGAGTTTAAATACTTGGGATCAACAGTACAGAGTAATGAGGATTGTGGAAGAGAAGTGAAAAAGAGAATGCAGGCAGGGTGGAGAAGAGTGGTAGGAGTGATTTGTGACAGACAGATATCAGCAAGAGTGAAAGAGAAGGTCTACAGGACAGTAGTGAGACCAGCTATAATATACAGTATGGGCTGGAGACGGTGGCACTGACCAGAAAGCAGGAGACAGAGCTGGAGATGGCAAAGTTAAAGATGCTAAGATTTGCATTGGGTGTGACAAGGATGGACAGGATTAGAAATTAGTACATTAGAGGGTCAGATCAGGTTAGACGGTTGGGAGACAAAGTCAAAGAGGCGAGATTGCATTGGTTTGGACATGTGTAGAAAAGGGATGCTGGGTATGTAGGGAGAAGGATTCTAAGGATGCAACTGCCAGGTCAGAGGAAAAGAGGAAGGCCTAAGAGGAGGTTTATGGGTGTGGTGAGAGAGGACATGCAGGTGATGGGTGTAACAAAACAAGATGCAGAGGACAGAAAGAGATGGAAGAAGATCATCCGCTGTGGCAACCCCTAACGGGAGCAGCTGAATGAAGAAGAAGAAGAAGAAAGACACTGGACAAAAATGGTGTCCATGGGAGAGCTGCAAGGTGAAAACCATCGCTAAACAAGAGGAATATAAAGTCTTGTCTAAAATTAGCCAAAAAACTTTTGGGATAATGTTCTGTGGACTGATGAATCAAAAGTGAAATTTTTTAGAAGATATGGGTCCAATTACATTTGGTGTAAAGCTAACAGAGATTTCCAAAATAAGACCATCATGCCCAGAGTCAACCATAGTGGTGGTAATGTGATGATGTGAGAATTACAGTGGTGTGAAAAACTATTTGCCCCCTTCCCGATTTCTTATTCTTTTGCATGTTTGTCACACAAAATGTTTCTGATCATCAAACACATTTAACCATCAGTCAAATACTGAATAACACAAGTAAACACAAAATGCAGTTTTTAAATGATGGTTTTATTATTTAGGGAGAAAAAAAATCCAAACCTACATGACCCTGTGTGAAAAAGTAATTGCCCCCTGAACCTAATAACTGGTTGGGCCACCCTTAGCAGCAATAACTGCAATCAAGCGTTTGCGATAACTTGCAATGAGTCTTTTACAGCGCTCTGGAGGAATTTTGGCCCACTCATCTTTGCAGAATTGTTGTAATTCAGCTTTATTTGAGGGTTTTCTAGCATGAACCGCCTTTTTAAGGTCATGCCATAGCATCTCAATTGGATTCAGGTCAGGACTTTGACTAGGCCACTCCAAAGTCTTCATTTTGTTTTTCTTCAGCCATTCAGAGGTGGATTTGCTGGTGTGTTTCGGGTCATTGTCCTGTTGCAGCACCCAAGATCGCTTCAGCTTGAGTTGACAAACAGATGGCCGGACATTCTCCTTCAGGATTTTTGGTAGACAGTAGAATTCATGGTTCCATCTATCACAGCAAGCCTTCCAGGTCCTGAAGCAGCAAAACAACCCCAGACCATCACACTACCACCACCATATTTTACTGTTGGTATGATGTTCTTTTTCTGAAATGCTGTGTTCCTTTTACGCCAGATGTAACGGGACATTTGCCTTCAGAAAAGTTCAACGTTTGTCTCATCAGTCCACAAGGTATTTTCCCAAAAGTCTTGGCAATCATTGAGATGTTTCTTAGCAAAATTGAGACGAGCCCTAATGTTCTTTTGCTTAACAGTGGTTTGCGTCTTGGAAATCTGCCATGCAGGCCATTTTTGCCCAGTCTCTTTCTTATGGTGGAGTCGTGAACACTGACCTTGAGGCAAGTGAGGCCTGCAGTTCTTTAGACGTTGTCCTGGGGTCTTTTGTGACCTCTCGGATGAGTCGTCTCTGCGCTCTTGGGGTAATTTTGGTCGGCTGGCCACTCCTGGGAAGGTTCACCAATGTTCCATGTTTTTGCCATTTGTTGATAATGGCTCTCACTGTGGTTCGCTGGAGTCCCAAAGCTTTAGAAATGGCTTTATAACCTTTACCAGACTGATAGATCTCAATTACTTCTGTTCTCATTTGTTTCTGAATTTCTTTGGATCTTGGCATGATGTCTACCTTTTGAGGTGCTTTTGGTCTACTTCTCTGTGTCAGGCAGCTCCTATTTAAGTGATTTCTTGATTTAAACAGGTGTGGCAGTAATCAGGCCTGGGGGTGGCTACGGAAACTGAACTCAGGTGTGATACACCACAGTTAGGTTATTTTTTAACAAGGGGCAATTACTTTTTCACACAGGGCCATGTAGGTTTGGATTTTTTTTCTCCCTAAATAATAAAAACCATCATTTAAAAATTGCATTTTGTGTTTACTTGTGTTATATTTGACTAATGGTTAAATGTGTTTGATGATCAGAAACATTTTGTGTGACAAACATGCAAAAGAATAAGAAATCAGAAAGGGGGCAAATAGTTTTTCACACCACTGTATTTGCTGCTTCAGGGCCTGGGTGACTTGCCATAATTGAAGCTGAAGTGCAATTTGGTTATGCAGCAAACAATGATCTAAAGCACAAGTGAAAGACCACATCTGAATGTCTGAGAAGAAAACAAAACCACCAAAGTCCTGACTTAAACTCCATTGGGATGTTCTGGCAGGACCTTAAACTGGCAGTTCATATTCGAAAACTCATCAGTGTGGCTGAATTAAAACAATTCTGTAGAGAAAAGTGGGCCAAAGGTTCTACACAGCAATGCCAATATCTGATCTCCAGGTACAGGAAAGCATAGGATTGCAGTCATCACCATTCAGTAAGTCATTGTCCAACCCGCTATATCCTAACACAGGGTCACAGGGGTCTGCTGGAGCCAATCCCAGCCAACACAGGGCGCAAGCCAGGAAAGAAACCCTGGGCAGGGCGCCAGCCCACCGCAGGGCACACACACCCACACACCAAGTACACACTAGGGACAATTTAGGATCGCCAATGCACCTAACTTGCATGTCTTTGGAGTTGTTGCTGCTAAAAGTGGCACAACCAAGACTTCAGTTTAAGGGGTCATTACTTTTTTCCCTTCAATACTTCATTGATTTAAAAATGTAACCAAGATACTAGAGTTTCTAATGGCCATTACTGCTTGAAACAACAGATTGTTAATTTATTTGTCACATACAGTATGACTACAAAGCCCCATTTTCAGCAGGTAGTCTGTCATTTAGTGTCCTGATGGTCAATTTCCTTAGTTTATTCTTAATTGGTTGTTTAAATGCTAATTGGTTATTAGAAAAACCTTTATAATTGCATTAGCACTGCTGAAACTGGTTACACTGTTCATTTGGGTTGTAAGGTACTGGTATTCCTAATGTTCAGTTCTGGGTAAAAAAAAAAAAATCCAAAGTGAAACAGCTTATTCAAAAAACACGACTTTTTGTTTTTGCAGAATGAAGATTTTTCCATGTAATAGATTGCCAAGAAAATGAAGATTTCATATAAAGATGTTTGCTACTGTTTTATGAGAAGAGGACAAACTGGATCTAACTAGGCCAGAAAAAGAAGGGCAAGGCCCAGGTGGATAACTGCAGAAGAGGATATGGACATAAGAGTCTGTAGAGTGAAAAACAAGCACCTTACACGTTCTCAGTTTGCTTCTTCATGAAATACACGCCAAATATCAGTGCTGTCTAACAGAGATGATTCCAAAATGCTGCACATAATATGCTTTTCCAGTTATCTTCTATCCAATGCCTGTGCTTTTTGCCCATTTTAATCTTTTCTTTTTATTTGACAGTTTTAGATATTGCTTTTTCCTTTAAATAGGCTAGCATCCCATAGTTGTCTTTTTACTGCTGCAGGTGACAAAGTCCTAAAATGGGCACTATATTGGACCTTATTGGTTTACATACATCAGTGCTATAGGTGAGTCAGTTAGGCGAGTCAATATTTATTAAAAGTAAAATTTTCACTAGAAGCATGTGAAAATTATCCAGTCTATGAGTAATTTAGTTATAAAGGTGACTGAATTTTTCAAAAATTAATGTTTCATGCATTTGCTGTGCAGAGTAAAGTTTATGTAACCAAAAACATTCCATATATTTAATTCTTGGGTTGTGTGATTTATTTATTGGTAACATACAATTCCAATGATAAACAAATCCATTTATGCTTTGAATTCTGACAGAAATCTACAAATAATATAAGCAGTGGGATCAAAAACAACTACTCCCTTATTTGTGATACAGTACTTCTTCATTAAACTTTTGTATAAAAGGTAAATAAAAATAACACGTTTTTACTTATATAGCATAAACCCATTTTCCCCTTATATTTCAGTCGTGTTTTTTCTGGCTCTCTAGTGTCCAGGCACCAGTGAGATATCTTAGACGTATGAAAATCAGATCTCTGCCCATTTGTAACCAACTCCAAAATGGGACCAGTTTGGAACCTAGAGGAGAAAAAGAATAAAAAAAAAATTAGACGAAAAATGAAAATTACAGTTATTCTAAATAATCAAAATAATTATAACATTGTTTTAAAATTATCTGAACTTTAGATTTTAGGAATGCTTGGACAATTTCAATATAGCTGAAAAATATTTTGCTAGTAACCTTTAAGTTTGTTTAAGTAATTTAAGTCAAAGGTCATAGATATACAGTAATCCCTCCTCGATCACGGGGGCTGCGTTCCGGAACCCCCCGCAATAGGTGAAAATCCGCGAAGTAGAAACCATATGTTTGTATGGTTATTTTTATATATTTTAAGCCCTTAGAAACTCTCCGACACTGTTTATAAATATTCTCTGCACAGTTATACAGTAAACCCTCGTTTATCGCGGTTAATCTGTTCCAGACTCTACCACGATAAATTAATTTCCACGAAGTAGGATTATTTATTTATAAATCTAATATTTTCGCAGTTAGAGCATGGAAAACCTGTTTACGACATTCTAAATACATTTTTAAAGATTATTAGAGCCCTCTAGACATGAAATAACACCCTTTAGTCAAAAGTTTAAACTGTGCTCCATGACAAGACAGAGATGACAGTTCTTTCTCACAAGTAAAAGAATGCAAACATACAGTGGGTACGGTAAGTATTCAGACCCCCTTCAATTTTTCACTCTTTGTTATATTGCAGCCATTTGCTAAAATCATTTAATTTTTTCCCTCATTAATGTTGACAGACAAAAAAAAAGAATTTTTGAAATTGTTGCAGATTTATTAAAATAGAAATACTGCAATATCACCTGGTCCTAAGTATTCAGACCCTTTGCTCAGTATTTAGTAGAAGCACCCTTTTGAGCTCATACAGCCATGATTCTTCTTGGGAAAGATGCAACAAGTTTTTCACACCTGGATTTGGGGATCCTCTGCCATTCCTCCTTGCAGATCCTCTCCAGTTCTGTCAGGTTGGATGGTAAACGTTGGTGGACAGCCATTTTTAGGTCTCTCCAGAGATGCTCAATTGGGTTTAAGTCAGGGCTCTGGCTGTGCCATTCAAGAACAGTCACAGAGTTGTTGTGAAGCCACTCCTTCGTTATTTTAGCTGTGTGCTTAGGGTCATTGTCTTGTTGGAAGGTAAACCATCGGCCCAGTCTGAGGTCCTTAGCACTCTGGAGAAGGTTTTTGTCCAGGACATCCCTGTACTTGGCCACTTTCATCTTTCCCTCGATTGCAACCAGTCGTCCTGTCCCTGCAGCTGAAAAACACCCCCACAGCATGATGCTGCCACCGCCATGCTTCACTGTGGGGACTGTTTTGGACAAGTGATGAGCAGTGCCTGGTTGTCTCCACACATACCGCTTAGAATTAAGGCCAAAAAGTTCTCTCTTGGTCTCATCAGACCAGAGAATCTTATTTCTCACCATCTCAGAGTCCTTCAGGTGTCTTTTAGCAAACTCCATGCGGGCTGTCATGTGTCTTGCACTGAGGAGAGGCTTCCGACAGGCCACTCTGCCATAAAGCCCTGACAGGTGGAGGGCTGCAGTGATGGTTGAGTTTATACAACTTTCTCCCATCTCCCGACTGCATCTCTGGAGCTCAGCCAAAGTGATCGTTGGGTTCTTCTTTACCTCTCTCACCAAGGCTCTTCTCCCCGGTAGCTCAGCTTGGCCGGACGGCCAGCTCTAGGAAGGGTTCTGGTCCTCCCAAACGTCTTCCATTTAAAGATTATGGAGGCCACTGTGCTCTTAGGAACCTTAAGTGCAGCAGCATTTTTTTTGTAACCTTGGCCAGATCAGTGCCTTGCCACAATTCTGTCTCTGAGCTCTTCAGGCAGTGCCTTTGACCTCATGATTCTCATTTGCTCTGAAATATATTGTGATCTGTAAGGTCTTATATAGACAGACAGGTGTGTGGCTTTCCTAATCAAGTCCAATCAGTATAATCAAACACAGCTGGACTCAAATGAAGGTGATCTCAAGGATGATCAGAAGAAATGGAAAGCACCTGAGTTAAATATATGAGTGTCACAGCAAAGGGTCTGAATACTCAGGACCATGTGATATTTCAGTTTTTCTTTTTTAATAAATCTGCAACAATTTCAAAAATTATTTTTTTTGTCTGTCAATATGGGGTGCTGTGTGTACATTAATGAGGGAAAAAATTTATTTAAATGATTTTAGCAAATGGCTGCAATATAACAGTGAAAAATTGAAGGAGGTCTGAATACTTTCCGTACCCACTGTATCTTCCTCTTCAAAGAAGTGCACGTCAGGAGCAGAGAATATCATAGAGAGAGACAGAAACGTAAACAATCAAAAAATAAATAGGGCTGTTGGGCTTTTAAGTATGCGAAGCACCGCAATAAAGCTGCGGCAAGGAAGGGATCAATGTGAAGGTAGTCTTTCAGCATTTTTTAGAGGATTGTCCGTATCCTCTAGGCAAACAGCCCCTCTGCTCACACCCCCTCCGTCAGGAGCAGAGAATGTCAGAAAGAGTGACAGAGACAGATAAAAGCAAACAATCAAAAATCAATACGTGCTGTTAGAGCTTTTAAGTATGCAAAGCACCGCGCGGAAAGCATATCGTATAACATTGAGGAGTTTTATTTAATACGTAATACGTGCTCTGATTGGGTTGCTTCTCAGCCATCCACCAATAGTGTCCCTTGTATGAAATCAACTGGGCAAACAAACTGAGAAAGCATGTACCATAAATTAAAAGACCCATTGTCTGCAGAAATCCGCGAACCAGCGGAAAACCCGTGATATATATTTAGATATGCTTACATTTAAAATCTGCGATGGAGTGAAGCCACGAAAGTCGAAGCGTGATATAGCGAGGGATCACTGTATTTTTGTGGCGAAGGACAAACAAACTGTAATTGCCTTTACTTCACTACTAGCAGGCAGACTTATCTTTCTCAACTGAAAGAATCCTAGCACATCTTTTTTAAGTCAGTGGGTAACTGATGTTATACGATATACTATTTGAAATTGGAAAAAAATCAAATTCTCACTTAGTGGATCTGTTCAAAACTTTTTAAAAACCTGGCAGGATCCCAATCAATAACATTTTAGAATAAGCTTTTACATTGGGGAAAAGGATTTGCCACCCTCTCCTCTACTTTCTTCCTCTGGCTGTTGGCCTCTCTCTCTTTTTTTTGGATGGGGTTGAACTGAATTTAGTTTGTTAAGTTTGACTTGTTTGTATGGTTTTAAAAAATTCAATAAAAAAAAAAGATATACTTTTATCTATACCCAGAGGTGGGTAGTAACGAGTTACATTTACTCTGTTACATTTACTTGAGTAACTTTTTTAAAAAATTGTACTTCTAAAAGTAGTTTTACTGCACCATACTTTTTACTTTTACTTGAGTACATTTGTGAAGAAGAAACGCTACTCTTACTCCGCTACATAGGGCAACACTCGACTCGTTACTTTTTTTTCCACTAGATACGCTATACAGTATTTTTGCCAGAGAGAACCCTCCAGTGGATCTACTGCATGACTGTTTCACCAATCAGACGTAGCAACAATAATCACAAGACTCTGTTTCACCAATCAGACATAGCAACAATAATCACATGGCTCCGTTTCACAAATGAGACGTAGCCATGCAGTCACATGATCACACACAAACTGTGGCGGCATAGACCCTACCTGACTGATGTGTCTGTGTATAGGAGAGTGGCAGATCCCGCTACAAAAAATAACCGCACTGTTCCTGTTTCAAGCTGAATAAAGATGGTGTCGCTAAAGTATTGAGACTCAGCTTCGTGTTTTGGGGTGCAAGACGTTGACTCACACGTCACAACACACACACGTGGTCACAATGCTATAGTAAACGGTATACGCTCGCATAGATGTTGACTATATGAGTGAGGCACGCCGACTGACGATTGGCCACAATCCCGCAGCAAGAGAGAGAGAAGTTCCATCAGCATAGTTGTGATCACGTGATGCTCGGCTGACAAAGCATATACGGACTACTCGTATTGCAAGACCTCGCTCATTTATCAAGTTAAAATTTATTAAAAACTTTAGCTCGTCTTGCAAAACACTCGCAAACCAAGTTACTCGCAATCCAAGGTTCCACTGTACTTGAAAAATGAGAGCCAACCATAACTTCACTGAGTGAAGAACAAGCACGTTTTAACCAAACATGCACTGACACAGACAATCAATTTAAAGTGAGACTTCTTGTATGTGCACAAGCTGTCTTGTTCTAAAGTTATTTTCTATCAGCTGTGCTATTTGGAGGGCAAGTGAATATGCAGTATTATACTGTCAGTGTACAGTATATCCTGTCACTGTAAGTAGTTTGCACTGTTCAAACATACATGTTACCTGCTGCAGATATTGGCTTCAAAAGTCTTGATGTGAAAAACTTAGATTTGGAACTTTGTATTATTTGTGCATCTTTATTTTGTAAAGATGTTATTTCTTTTTACTCATTTTTTATTTTATTATTTGGAATTAGCAGAATTTGCACATTATTTTATATTTTTGTCTGTCTTATTACATTTCTAAAAAATAAATCATTTATTATGATGAAACAGTTACTCAGTACTTGAGTAGACTTTTCACCAAATACTTTTTTACTCTTGCTTGAGTAATTTTTTGGATGACTACTTTTTACTTCTACTTGAGTAATATTATTTTGAAGTAACGCTAGTCTTACTTGAGTACAATTTTTGGCTACTCTACCCACCTCTGTCTATACCTAAAAAGTCAAAGATTACAATACAAGCAGGTTAACCCATACAAACCTGAGAAAAAAAAGTTAAAATTATAAAAGCCATGCTACTCAAAAGAAAAATTAAGTAAAAACTATATTACTATTTATCCATTTTCATAACATACTTAATCCAATTTCTGGGTCAAAAGGAGGATGGTTTATTGACAATTATCATTTAACATTGATTTGCAAGGTTTAATTAATTATGAGCTTGAGAATTTGATCTATGAATACAAAAACTTGTTTCTTAGGCATAATCTAAGATGCATTTTAATGAATTACACCAAGAGAGTTAGAGTGAAGGCCCGCAGGCTCTTGGACCTTTTGAAATAAGCCTATTTAATCAATATTCAAAATATGATACATATACCTCTGATGACAGTTAGTTTTCTCAAATGCCCCCTTTAATGTGTGTTTTATGTACATATATCTATATAATTTCACTGGATTACATTAACAATTAGTAATAAAATTAATCTCCAGTGACTGATTGTGTTTATTTACGCAGCACATGGTACCACAGCTACTAATCTGCAGTTAGAATGGAACCAGCTGCTCGTAATGACTGAACAAAAAAAAGTGTGACGGTAACATGCCATACTGGCCATAAATTACTGTTTTAGCATTACACCAAAAATGTTTCAGTCTCATGAAGGAGTTGGTAGCTTACGCTGTTGCCACTCTGCTTAGTTTTTAAAGACACACAGATGTCAGGGCTGGCCACCCCAGTGCAACTTACCTGATTGCCCTACATGATTCTTTTGTCATTTCCATGGACTCAGTTGTTGCATTTAGACAGAAAACTCACTGCCATTTCTACCTATTTTCAATGTGATTGTAATTAGTTCCTGACCATTTCCAAATGCAGTCTGTGTGATCCATCATCACCAGCACACTCATTGTTTTTTAACGTGTTCAGGTACCATCCAGTTATTAGGCATGTTAAAGCAAGTGTGAATGAATGTGATTTAGCTACAAATTGTCGTGTGTCCAGACTGTGGCAATCTCTTGACTTTATGTACTGATGTAATTTTCTTTTACTCAATACTGATTTTGGTCCCATGGTTGCCAGCAGCTTTCCCAACCCATTGTAATGTCCAAGAAAAAAAAAGTAGATGAAGACGGAATTCTTTTTTGCAGAAGTTCAATATATTTATCAATATATATCACCTCAATATATTTTTTTTCTTTTAAAATAACTAGGGTGCACTGCGCTCTAATAAATAAACCGACTTTTTCGAATGTTTGTCCCTGTGATTTGTTAATTGTCATAGCAAAAACTATTCTAATAGGAAACTGTAAACGTTTTAATACGAATGGCATATCACGATCTCCTTTGGTGTCTGATGTTATCCACGGAAGATGTACTACATTACCTTTCTTGTCGCCTGTTAATATTTTACATGTCAGAATTCTTCGACCAATTCTGAATACAACTAATCTTGTCCTATTGCGTAGCCCATCGCTCATACATAAATTTCACAATAACATTATATGATACATCCTTCTTTCAACAGTAATTCAGCTGGTGGAAGACCGAACGGTGTTAACTGTTGTAGCTATTCCATGGGATATTGCAGGTTGATGTTTTCATCTTCCACACATTCACCACCAACTGTTTCAGCATAGTCCATTGATATGCTTTTAACCAATCTGCCATGTAACCGATCGACAATTTTTGCATTAAATTGTTTGACTTCATTGTTTCTCAGTGCTAGGATTGCCTGTGTACTCATTTATTCTGTTGATAACCCTTCGGGGTGAAATTCTTTAATAAGATTTGGACATAATAAGTCTTCTTTTATTGGGAACTTAAAGTGAGGAAAGCATAAAAATTCTTAAGAGCTGAGAGTGTAAGAACTGTGTCTGACAAAAGCATTCACACGAATGAGAGGTGAGAGGACCACGGGCGTTGAGTCGTTAACCGGAAATGTTTGACAGGAGGGCGGAACTTGAAAAAATCTCTTAGCAATTGTCTTGTCTTAAGATTTTCTTTTATAATAGAGATACACAAATTAAAAGATCAAATGCCAACTTCAACTAAACTGCCTAAACCAAGTATCAAAGCAAAGTTACCCTCTACCAATTACTTTTATAAGTTTTATTTAGAAGATGCAGACTGCCAATGTTGCTCTCCATGAGACACTTAAGGTCTGTCTTCCCAGATCCCTCCATTAAGTGCAGACCTTTATACATATCAAATGAATGCACAGACATGTAATATGAGCTTGAGTAGAAAATAAGAATTGAGTTGTTCAGTGCTGTTTGTTATCAACAAAGTTTATTTTAACAACTAGAGCTGTAATGTACAAGCACTAAAAAGCTGGAGCTTGAACAGGAGTCAGGGGTTAAACTTTTGCTTCCCAGTTTGAAACAGCTCTGTTCTTTTTCAAATCCTTTATATATGCATCTAACACACACACACACACACACAGGAAAAATCGGCACTACATAACTTAAACATAAGCTCACTAATTAGTTTTTTGACCTAACCCTGATAATTCTGTGTTGCTCACAACTATACTAATTACTGTATGTTCTTATGCCATAAAACCAACTAAATGGATTTTTCCAAGGTTCAAAAACAAATCAAATTGTCAGTCCCCTAATAGTCGCCTAATATCATCTAATGGTTAACTGCAGTGCAAACTATCTGCATTAAGGTCAACCTGCAGCTGTGTTATTAAAGCCTTTCAGTGTTTGGCATGTTGTGAGTGACAGAATGTTTATGTCTTCCTAACAGCAATTTGTGATTCACCAACTCTTTATGGCCACTGGCTTTGAAATGGGCTGTAGGTATCACCCGGTATCCTGTGGAAAAGGGATTCAGAAAAAGAAATAGAAAGAAAAAGATTCATGGTTCATTGATACACTTTGGTTTTGACTTCACTCTTCCCCATTTCTTTAAAGTTGCCCCATGTAATGAAAAACCAAGAGTGTGTAAAAAAGCTGTATACTCTGCATCTGTATACTCTGATAACCTACTATAAGTGGATTTGTTGTTTTTAGCTGTACTTTAAGTTTAGGTCTTTTATTTTTGGCTGTATAACTCACAATAAAATACCGTGAAAAAAACTTAAAATCAGCCTTAACCACTCCAAATGTGTGCCACAGCACATCTACCGGTCAAGCTTCCTTTTTATGTAAATTACAATGATTATAATGTAGGAAAACAGAGTAGCATTCCTTTAATTTATTCAGAATTTGTACAGCTCATTGTTCTAGAGTAAAACTCTATGGTCGCGTTGAATCTTCATCTGTTTCCCTTCACAAAGATATATTACATTATTTCAAAAAGTGTTAAAAAGATGACATTGCGAAAATATAACGCATATGTTAGCATAGTATTAGCGAACTTCAGATTTCACTTGTGGGTTTCAAATATTCAGAATTTGAGGTTATAGAAGGAATTAGAAGAAACTATGTGATTAGCCGTTTGCATGTTCTCCCCATGTCTGCGTGGGTTTTCTCCGGTTTCCTCCCACGGTCCAAAGACATGCTGGTTAGGTGCATTGGTGATCCTAAATTGTCCCTAGTATGTGCTTGGTGTGTGGATGTGTGTGTGCCTAGCAGTGGGCTGGCGCCCTGCCCGGTTTTGTTTCCTGCCTTGCGCCCTGTGTTGGCTGGGATTGGCTCCAGCAGACCCCGTGACCCTGTGGTTAGGATATAGCGGGTTGGATAATGGATGGATGGATGTGATTTGCCTTGAAAAGGAAGTCTTGCTTCATTAGAAAACTTTAGATGGGAACAGACCACTTAGCCCAACAAAGCTTACAAAACCTATTTCCAGCAAAATAACCTCAAGTCGAGTTTTGAAGGTCCCTCAAGTCCTACTGTCCACCACACTACTTGGTAACTTATTCAAGTCTTCAATCTGCCTTAATTATGATTTAAGATATGAAGAGGTAGGAGAAAATAGGTCAAACAGTTTGTGAGCTACAGGTGATTTAAAATCCTTTACAGACAAACGAACAGCCACAGTAGCTTATTATACATAAAGATAGTTCAGCTTTTGTGCACAATCAGCACTGTTACAGTTCAGGTTTTGCTTAACTGTGTGATACAAATGAGTCAACTTTGCAGTTTTTACCTATGTTTTATAACAGGTATCTTATTATTATATATTATCATGATATACATAATTTAAATGCTGTCAGATTAAGATGTTAAACTGTATTTGTCTTTATAAACCACTTGACATGTTTGTAATTTTGCTCTGGAACTGTAAGTAATACTACAAATATAACAGTTCTTATGAAAGGTAATTTGTAGAATAGTACAGAAATCTCACAGAGCAACTCGATTTATTTATTGTGCAATTCAAAAAATTTATTTTTTTTAACTACTCATCCTAAATCTCTCAAAGTGAGTAATTGTGCTGACCACGTGATACAAAAACTGTACAGACCAGACATCAAAAACAATCTGTAAAGTGTCGATTAACTAAGGATTGTGACTTGAGTGCACCTACACATCATGTCAGGGGAAAAAGCCCAAATCAGAAACTAAGGATCTGCCATCTTGATAAACACTCACTATAAATCTTAAAAGCGGCATATCTACATTTATTTTATATATGCACCTCTGACATGTCCATTCCATTAGTGTTTTTTTCTTATTTTAATATCTACACGAATAAAGTTCCGTTGTTATGCATGTCATTTTTACTGAATCTATTACAACACACTGTATTTATGTAAGGGCTATCATTATTATCTTCTGTGATTTTTCCACATAAGCATAATTTTATTATAATGAAATTCACTTTAATTAGTTTTAATCACTGTCTTAATATTTTTTCCATTTAAATAGCAAAGGCAATAGCACAATTTAGGAAACTGGTTTATAGCACCATTGCTACAAATCTTTAGAAAGTGCACTGCTGCTACAAAACACTGTCTTATGATCTACAATTAAGCAACTAAAAAGAAAAACGATAAAAAAAATTAATGAAATTAAAACATTTCTCATGTAAAAAGGCAGAATTTGTGTAATCTCTCTCATTCTGGGAAATCTCCATAATTGTACTTTAAAAAAAATTAGATTTAATAGTCACCATAGTTATTTATGTTTTGAAATATGGTTGTGTTTCATGATTCAGTTTTAATACGTACTTTAGATCAGATACAGTAGATTTGCTGCACAGGTATACAATTACAAGAAGATAAGTTATTTTTCAGTGTGAACACATTAATTTTCCCCATGTAATGATAGGACACCTAGCATTCATGCTTACTGTCTAAATTTTAAAAATAACTCCAACATGTTTTTTTTTAAACATCTATGACATAATGTCTGTGTTACTCAAGGAACATGATTTACTTCAAAATGTGAGCTTGAAATAAAACCAACTCTTTATTTAAGCTACCTCATTTCTGTGTCAACATACTAAAATTATTTTCTAAATGCAAATTAGGAAACTGAATCCAGACTAATTAGTTAACAAGTGAGAAACCCTGTTTATATTATACTAAGAAGTGATGCATGTAGTAAGAAATACTACCTTCTGTTATCTTGTGAAGAGTCATTTACTTATTTGTAAGAACTGGTGAAGAATACAGGATTAAAACTAAGAGAAATGACAAAGAAATGTAATCAAGGACATCCACTGAAACCCTGTAAAAAATGTAGTGCCTATAAGTGAGAATTCTTTTTTAATAATTGGATACATTAAAGGTTAGCATTTACAATTTATGAGTTTCTTTTTACAGCCAGCATTTCAGATAGGCACAGTGTCTCAAAAAAAGAATCGCCACTGACATTCTTTAAGTATAAGCATAGTGAGGTCAAAATAACCATTTTTGTGCTGTATATGCAACTAATTTTGATGTAAGACTGAAAAATGAAAAAGAAAAAAAAAGTATAAAATCAAGTATTTGCAAACACAAAGGAAGCGGTGATTATAGCTGTGCACTCCAGCTTGAATGGCAAGTGTGACAAGGACGTTCTGAAAACAAACTCTTTTCACAAGGCATCCTGGGACTACACAGGCTTCATACAAGCACTGATCTCCTGCTGAATTTCTAATTTGTCTTTGGGGACAAATGAAGTAAGGTTCAACTTACAAATGTGTCCATTTCAAGAAACACTTGCTTTGGGTTAAAGTGTCTAAATAAATAAATGATAAAAATTATGAACCACTCAGTACAATGCAATGTTTGGTGTTTTATTTCTGAATCACATAAAGAATGGCTATGCTCAATTACACATAAAAAGGGAAATTATTATTATTATTATTATTATTGTGTTCTACCTTTATGAAGTGTACAGAGAGGTGCGACTAACAAAAATAGATTAATAACTGTGGGTAAGGTGTCAATCACATGGAATTATGTCAGAGATGATTCTGTAGAACTTTCAGGAGGCTGCATCATATGTCAGGTATAAAGAGATCCATCGTCATGGCGAAAAGGTTTGAGAATGACAAATATTAATTTAATTTTCACAAAGTTTGCTGCCTCAGTTTTTATGATGGCAATTTGCACATACTCCAGAATGTTATGAAGAGTGATCAGATGAATTGCAATTAATTGTAAAGACATTTTTTGCCATGAAAATGAACTTAATCTCAAAAAACCCATTTTCACTGCTTTTGTGAAGAAGGCTTCAGGGCACCAAAAAAAGTCTAACAAGCTCCAGGATCGTCTCCTAAAGTTGATTTAGCTGCGGGATCAGTGCACCACCAGTAGAGAATGCTCAGGAACGGCAGCACGAAGGTGTAAGTACATCTGCACACACAGTGAGTGAAAGACTTTTGGAGGATGGCCTGCTGTCAACAACAACAGCAAAAAAGCCACTTCTCTCCAAGAAAAACATCCTGGACACACTGATATTCTGTAAAACCGTATAGGGATTGGACTGCTGGGGGAAAGTCTTTTTCTCTGATGAACCCCCTTTCCGATATCCGGAAAAAAGTTTGTCTGGAGAAGAAAAGGTGACTGCTACCATCAGTCCTGTGTCATGCCAACAGTAAAGCATCCTGCGACTATTCATGTGTGGGGTTACACCTCAGCCAAGGGAGTGGGCTCACTCACAATATTGCCTAAGAACACAGCTATGAATAAAGAATGGGACAAAAACATCCTAAGATAGCAGTTTCTCCCAACCATCCAAGAACAGTTTGGTGACTCAAGAAAAATAATTTTGACCCCTCTGATTTTGAAAATTTTAGACCCATTTCTAACCTGCCCTTCTTAAGTAAAATTCTAGAGAAGGCAGTCATTATGTAGTTAAATGACCACCTCAATAAACATGCTATTCTTGATAAATTTCAGTCAGGTTTTAGAACAAATCACAGCACAGAAACTGTACTTGTTAAAGTAGTAAATGACTTGCGGGTAAATGCAGACAGAGGCCATTTATCTGTTCTCATCCTCCTCAATCCGAGTGCCGCATTTGACACCATTGATCACAATATTCTTAAAAAAATCGCCTTAGTCAATGGGTGGGCCTCTCTGGTAGTGTCCTAAATTGGTTTGAATCCTACCTGGCAGGTAGAAAATTCTTTGTGAGTTGTGGTAATCACATCTCAAAGACACATGATATTCTATATGGTGTTCCACAAGGCCCTATCATGGGTCCGCTGATCTTCTCAATCTACATGCTTCCGTTAGGTCAGATTATCTCAGGTTACAACGTGAGCTACCACAGCTATGCTGATGACAAACAGCTGTATTTATCAATAGCACCTGATGACACTGACTCTCTCGATTCACTAACACAATGTCTTGCTTGTATTTCTGAATGGATGAATAGTAATTTTCTCAAGCTAAATAAAGAGAAAACTGAAATTTTATTGATTGGCAATAATGGATATAATGAGGTTATCAGAAATAAACTTGATGCATTAGGATTAAAAGTTAAGACGGAAGTAAAAAACTTGGAGGTAACTATTGACTGTAACCTGAATTTTAAATTGTATATTAATCAGACCACTAGGATAGCATTTTTTCACTTAAGAAACATAGCAAAATTTAGACCTCTTATATCATTGAAAGATGCTGAGAAATTAATTCACGCGTTTGTTTTCAGTCGCCTAGATTACTGTAACGCACTCCTCTCAGGACTACCCAAAAAAGCCATAAATCATTTGCAACGAGTGCAGAATGCAGCTGCTAGAATCCTAACTAGGAAAAGAAAATCTGAACACATTTCTCCAGTTTTGATGTCACTACACTGGTTACCTGTGTCTTTCAGAATTGACTTTAAAAT
The DNA here is from genome assembly GCF_016835505.1 of Polypterus senegalus. Taxonomy (NCBI): domain Eukaryota; kingdom Metazoa; phylum Chordata; class Cladistia; order Polypteriformes; family Polypteridae; genus Polypterus; species Polypterus senegalus. Next base: position 295,577,362 of record NC_053155.1, read on the forward strand.
TCTGCTTATGGTTTATAAAGCCTTAAATAATCTCACTCCATCTTATATATCGGAATGTCTGACACCCTATATGCCAAATCGTAACCTTAGATCCTCAAATGAGTGTCTCCTTACAATTCCAAAAGCTAAACTTAAAAGAAGTGGTGAGTCGGCCTTCTGCTGTTATGCACCTAAAATATGGAATAGCCTGCCAATAGGAATTCACCAGGCTAATACAGTGGAGCACTTTAAAAAACTACTGAAAACACATTACTTTAACATGGCCTTCTAATAACTTCACTTTAACTTAATCCTGATACTCTGTATGTTCATTTCATCATAATAACTATTCATGGTGGCTCTAAAATCCATACTGACCCCTACTCTCTCTTCTGTTTCTTTTTCCGGTTTCTTTGTGGTGGCGGCCTGCGCCACCACCACCACCACCTACTCAAAGCATCATGATGCTCCAACATTGATGGACTAAAAGCCAGAAGTCTACGTAACCATCATCATCAAGTCCTTCTGTGAGAACCCTAAATACAAAGAGGACTGTTTCATTTATGTTAGGTAGAATGCCCAGAGGGGACTGGGTGGTCTCATGGTCTGGAATCCCTGCAGTTTTTTTTTTTTTTACTCTTATTCTATGTTAATTAATGACTTATTTTATTTTCTTACTGTGTCTTTTATTTTTCTATTCTACATTATGTAAAGCACTTTGAGCTACATTTTTTTGTATGAAAATGTGCTATATAAATAAATGTTGTTGTTGTGACACACAATGCCTTTTCCAGCATGATGGAGCACCGGGCCATAAAGCAAAAGTGATAACTAAGAGGCTTGGGGAACAAAACATCAAAATTTTGGGTCCATGGCCAAGAAACTCCCCAAACCTTAATTCCATTGAGAACTTGTACTCAATTCCCAAGAGGTCGGTAGACAAAAAATAACCCACAAATTCTGACAAACTCCAAGCATTGATTATGGGAGAATGGCCTGCCAACATTCAGGATTTGGCCCAGAAGTTGACTGACAGCATACCAGGGTAAATTTCAGATGTCTTGAAAAAGAAGGGCCAGCACTGAAAATATTGACTCTTTGCATAAACATAATGTAATTGTAAATAAAAGCCTTTGAAACTTATGAAATGCTTGTAATTATACTTCAATATACCATAGAAACATCTTACAAAAATATTTAAAAACACTGAAGCGGCAAACTTTGTGAAAACCAATACTTGTGTCATTCTCAAAACGTTTGGCCACAACTGTATAAATCTGTCTTTGACCTCCTCTGCCAAATTCCCTGGAAGACACTGCCTGCTCTCGCTATCTAACCAGAGCCACAAATATCATTAAGGAGCCTTCACACCCTGCTCACCACCTGTTTGACCTGTTGCCCTCTGGTCGGCATTACATATCTTTGAAAGCACAGATTGACAGATTCAGAAACAGTTTCTTTCCAATGGCCATAAATGCATTGAACAAAAATAAGCAAATTAAGGTGGGTTAAACAATTTTAGTCAGTGCTGGGAAACAGATTCAAATACTGCTGCTGCTCTTGTGTAGCTACTCCCCAATTAAATTATATTATTTATTATTGATTGTATTACTACAGGTTTCATTTTTTTTTATCTCATTTATCTTTTTAAGCATATATTTTACATATAATATACTGGGTTTTTTTCCCAGTAATCAGCTGATAAAAATTACAATAAAAGTTTTTTATTCTATTATAATTCTATGAATCCCTATTCTGCAATTTATTAGTCACCCTTATACAGAACAAAAAGTAAAATCTCATCTTTGACTCCACGAAAACTTAAATTGGGATTGAAATACAGTAATTAATTTAAATGGGAATGAAATAGAAAGATTTTAGAAGTCTTAACCACAAAAAGTTTACTTAAATGACTACTATCTTAGTGAATATGCTATTCACCTGTGGCAGACAAAAGAAATTAAACGTATTGTATATTTAAAAACACTCACCTTCAATTTCTGTCCAGTTAACAGCAACCTCTGTAATGGGTATATTTAAACACTGGGCTATATATAAAAGTTCCACATCAAAGGCCCTGCAAAAAAAAAAAACACATTAACTCTTTCATGGTAGAGTCTATTGATGAAATCTAGACTTTGTGCTATAAAAAAAAGAATGGAGAACAGCAAAGCGTGTCTACAGATAACACCACTGCCATCATGGAAACATCATCCATGTCCATATGGGGAATCAATATATTCTACTTGTGCTGATGTGTTTTTTTTTTCTTTCGCATCCCTAAAAATGTGCACTTTACGTCAATTTATGACTCCAAACTGGCCCAGATTAAGTGTATACGTTTTTTGAGTGTGGGAGCCCTGAAATGGGTTAGAAACTTGTTCAAGGTTGGTTGCGTATGTTGTTGAGGAAGGCTTCAGAACCCCACAACCCTAAATTAGACTAAGCAGATTGGATAATATCAAGGTATATAAGATAAGAAAATAATATTCAATTACATACTTTGTTGAGGTTTAAGTTAAAAAAATAATAGAAAATACAACTTTGAAAGCAAACAAATTAGAACAGTGGAATTAAAAAAGTTAATGTATGAATATGATTTATTTATTTAACGGAAAAAATCTATCTATCTATCTATATACACACATACAAGTAAATAAAATAAAAGTAAATATGGCACGTGCAAAGGCTTTGGTGCCCTTTCCATTATAAGGTCCCAGAACGCATTACATTACATCTAATCTGGCTTAGCTTGTTAGGTGTTAGATTAATTAAGAACTGTCATTAGGAATTGTTGGCTGATGGCAGTTTTAGAGACTAATGAATTATTTTACTCTCCCACCACTATGCGACCTCAATAACCCTGATCTCTTCTAAGCAACTAACCGAGGATTTGAAAATTAAACTAACTTACACCTACAAAGCCAGGGAAGGCTATAAAAAAGTTGTCAACATACTTCTCACAATTTTCACAGTCTGAAGTTTCAAAAGAATTGAGAGTTAGGAGGAACTGTGGGGGTCAAGACAAGATCTGGAAGACCAAGAAAACTGACAGACAGAACAGCTTATATAATGTGCAGGAAAGAAAAGCAAAACTCCTATGTGACTACAGGTAGGTGTAGCTGAGAAAGGAGTGGTGGTGCACTGCTGCACTGTGTAGTGTTACATACATGGAAAGACCTTTATTGAAAAGACACAAGAAGGAAACCTTACTTGGAATCTCATCACAGAAAACAATGTCTTATGAATATAACGCAATATCTGTATGGAGGCATTTTGGAAACAAGTGTTGGAGACAATAATTTAAAATCATCGACAATGACAAAAGGTTTGTTTGGATAACAAAAAGAAACAGCAGGTGAAAAGAGCACCCTGATAACTGTTAAGCATGGGGTGGATCTATCAGCTTTGAGGGCGTGTGGCTGCTCAAGTGCAAGTACAGGGAAGAATGGACTCCACTAAACATCAACAAATCCTCAAAACCGTCAAATAGTCAGTCAGGCAGCTGAAGCTGAAAAAGGATAGCTTCTAAAACAAGACAACAATCCAATTCTACTATGAAGTATCTCAAGAAACACAAGGTGAAGATTTTGGAATGGGCCTCATAGCCCCCAAACACGGTCATCACATGGGTGGATCTTAAACGTGTTATGTACACAACACAGCCAATGAAATATAGTGCATCCGGAAAGTAAAGTATTTACAGCGCATCACTTTTTCCACATTTTGTTATATTACAGCCTTATTCCAAAATGGATTAAATTCATTTTTTTCCTCAGAATTCTACACACAACACCCCATAATAACAACGTGAAAAAAGTTTACTTGAGGTTTTTGCAAATTTATTTAAAATAAAAAAAAAAGAGAAATCACATGTACATAAGTATTCACAGCCCTTCCTCAATACAGTACTTTGTCGATGCACCTTTGGCAGCAATTACAGCCTCAAGTCTTTTTGAATATGATGCCACAAGCTTGGCACATCTATCCTTGGCCAGTTTCACCCATTCCTCTTTGCAGCACCTCTCAAGCTCCATCAGGTTTGATGGGAAGCGTCGGTGCACAGCCATTTTAAGATTTCTCCAGAGATGTTCAATCGGATTCAAGTCTGAGCTCTGGCTGGGCCACTCAAGGACATTCACAGAGTTGTCCTGAAGCCACTCCTTTGATATCTTGGCTGTGTGCTTAGGGTCGTTGTCCTGCTGAAAGATGAGCCGTCACCCCAGTCTGAGGTCAAGGGCGCTCTGGAGCAGGTTTTTATCCAGGATGTCTCTGTACATTGCTGCAGTCATTTCTCCCTTTATCCTGACTAGTCTCCCAGTTTCTGCCACTGAAAAACATCCCCACAGAATGATGCTGCCACCACCATGCTTCACTGTAGGGATGGTATTGGCCTGGTGATGAGCGGTGCCTGGTTTCCTCCAAATGTGACGCCTGGCATTCACACCAAAGAGTTCAATCTTTGTCTCATCAGACCAGAGAATTTTGTTTCTCATGGTCTGAGAGTCCTTCATGTGCCTTTTAGCAAACTCCAGGTGGGCTGCCATGTGCCTTTTACTAAGGAGTGGTTTCTCTCTGGCCACTCTACCATACAGGCCTGATTGGTGGATTGCTGCAGAGATGGTTGTCCTTCTGGAAGGTTCTCCTCTGTCCACAAATGACCTCTGGAGCTCTGACAGAGTGGCCATCGGGTTCTTGGTCACCTCCCTGACTATGGCCCTTCTCCCCTGATTGCTCAGTTTAGATGGCCAGCCAGCTCTAGGAAGAGTCCTGACGGTTTTGAACTTCTTCCACTTATTGATTATTGAAGCCACTGTGCTCATTGGGACCTTCAAAGCAGCAGAAATTTTTCTGCAACCTTCCCCAGATTTGTGCGTCGAGACAATCCTGTCTCGGAGGTCTACAGACAATTCCTTTGACTTCATGCTTGGTTTGTGCTCTGACATGAACTGTCAACTGTGGGACCTTATATAGACAGGTGTGTGCCTTTCCAAATCATGTCCAATCAACTGAATTTGCCACAGGTTGACTCCAATTAAGCTGCAGAAACATCTCAAGGATGATCAGGGGAAACAGGATGCACCTGAGCTCAATTTTGAGCTTCATGGCAAAGGCTGTAAATACTTATGTACATGTAATTTCTCAATTTTTTTATATTTAATAAATTTGCAAAAATCTCAAGTAAACTTTTTTTACGTTGTCATTATGGGGTGTTGTGTGTAGAATTCTGAGGAAAAAAATTAATTTAATCCATTTTGGAATAAGGCTGTAACATAACAAAATGTGGAAATAGTGATCCGCTGTGAATACTTTCCAGATGCACTGTATCTCACAGCAGAAAGTGATCTACTGTACAAGAAAGAATGAGGAAAAATTTCCAAAACAAGAATTTAGAGAAAAGCCAAGCAAAATGACACCTTTTATTGGCTAACTAAAAAGATTACAAGTTAATTTGAAAGTTTTTTAAAGTTAAGTTTTTAGTTAGCCAATAAAAGGTGTCATTTTGCTTGGCTTTTCTCTACATTAATAATGGCTAACACGGTACAACACCCTAGTACTACAAAACAAGAATTCAAAGACTTAAAGCTACACAATGCGTTTCTAAGCTGTTATTGTTGCCAAGCACAAATATATTAGGGTGCTGAAATGTTTGCAAATGCCACATTTGTTCTTATTTATTTATTTATTTTAACAATATTGTGGTCGGCTGGCACCCAGGGTTTGTTTCCTGCCTTGCCCCCTGTGTTGGCTGGGATTGGCTCAAGCAGATCCCCATGACCCTGTAGTTAGGATATTGCGGGTTGGATAATGGATGGATGTTAACAATACACATATATGTGTTTGGCCTGGGGTGTACAAACCTCTGGACACGAATGTAGTTGCAAGCAACCACCTTTGTGAGAGAAAGAAACTGGTCTAAAATTCTTATGAATACTCAGATCCAAACTGCATTTTTTTCCCAATAAGGAAAGGACACTTTAAAAGATTTAGGGGCCATATATTAAAGTAACATTAGTATCATTCTGAAACCAAGTCTACAGAATAAAGGACAGTTTGTGTGCTTCAATGAAGAAATCACGGTAGAGGTTTCCACTTCTGTCATAAGTTTATTAAGTATGCAAAATGTTGACATTTTGGGTTCCAGTAGTAAAACATCTAGAGACAGATTGCTTAATCTGCAACTATATGTGCTGTCTAGGCAATTCTTAGAAAAAATTCACAAACATTTTCCTACGACAGAACAAAAGTGAGCTAGATACTTTTTTAAGTTTTATTTGTTAAATTAGACTTACACTTTGTGGCACTCTCAGACCGTGAAGGTATGTGGTAACTAACATTAAACAAATGTCATTTTTTAAAATTTTAATTAAAGCCTGTTTCACATGGGAGTTGCAGTTATTTGTATGTTAATTTCCATTAGTCTCATAGCTTTGGTGGGACGTTGCCAGAATATCAATAAATCTTGAAGTACTGTTATTATTTATGTGCTTCAGACTTGTTCTTATTTGCACATTTATCGACAAGGGCAGGAACAGATCAAAAGTAATTAAATCAAGATATGGAATGGTCTCATTAACAGAAGAGATGATTACATTTTGAATGTTATTATCGTAAGTGACAAGCAGACCTAAAATATGATTATGAAAGAGAACATTTCAAATAAAAAAAACAGCAATAAAAAACATGTTTGCTCTTCCACTTCTAAATTAATATAGTTTAAGTTAAATATTAAGATAACTGCATAACAATTTGCAGATAAATGGCTGCTACACTTGACTGTAAATGAGGACTATGGGCCAACAGCTCTGTAAATTAACAATAAAATTTGATTTGTTGAACATGTGTGGTATTATGATTTATATAATGTAATACTGGTAGTTTATAGAAATATGTCAATCTATCATTAAATTTTCTCCAGTTTGCTGTGGAAACCTACAGTAAGAAGTTCTTTTAAAAAAAGTAAAAACATAATTCAAAGTGTCGATCACATAAATACTACAAGGTATTTTTTTTAATAAACAGGTATCAGAGTTTGCCTTTAAAACACAAGTAATAAAAACAGCTTTATTGTCTAATGAAATTTTGTTTAATACATAATGATTTAGGATGCTTTAATTTAAAGAAGCTACCTTGTGTTCAGAACCATGTACCTGTATCTAACAACTTATTTATATAAGAAACCTAGTAAAACATCCGTCTTTAAATGAATGTCTAATTAGGTGTCTCTATGAAAAAGCTACCAACCAACTAACCAATCAATAAAGAAATGATCAGTAACTATGCATTTGCTGAATTCACTGTTTTTTCCTAATCCCCAAAGTATATGCTGCTTTAAGGAATTTTGCAATTCTTCATGAGCATTATGATGCATGAATTGTCAGGTGAAGAACATAATAGCATAATATTCTTTATATGGACACTGCAGCAGGCAAACATATTGCTGAGACACCTTCGTTCTTTCAACTATTATTAAAAATAATTGCTTTTAAAAACCGTCAATCCTACATAACATAGCTCATGATAGACTTAGACTGCTGTAAGAACAATAGAATGGCATTGTACAGTAGTCTGCAGAACCTTCATTAGGTTATGTTTCATTTAGTAAATTTCTTTCAATAACTTTTTTTTGTATAGCTCTCAATGCTTAACATATCTAGTATGCCTGAATAGCATAGTATTTTAGTACAGGAAAACATTCATCCAGAGTACTAGGTTAAGAAAGAAAACAAAATTTATAATTAGAGATATACCAATACAAATGTCTATTTGTAGTTAAAAGTGTTTATTCTTTAACAAAAATTCTGCATTTCACATGGCCAACCACATTAGGCACATATTTCTGACATGTTTTAGGTTAGTCTAAAATGTTATATTAAATAGTGATTATGATAAGTTTTGAATGCTCTGACTGCTTATTAGTAAAAAATTGACTCAGTGATCAAATAAGAACGCATGCATTTGTTTTGACAAGGTCAGTCATTATTGCCCAACACAGGTTATCCTTCCTATCCTGAGTCTAGGTTTCTCTATGTAAAGTAGTGCTTAACGCTAATTTATCCGTCCTTACGTTTATTTACAATCTGTTTAATTCAAACTCAGCACTGCTGGGCATGTTTTATTAATATTTTCAACAACGTTTAGGAGAACTGTGACTTCATCAAAGGTGAAAACATAGAAAATACAGTATAAAGACTATGCATACATTTTGTTTTCCTCTTAGCGTTCAATTTTCCTTTTCCTCATTCTCTAACCACTAAAATTCTACGTTAAAAAACGATGAGGTTTTACATTTTTAGTAATACTTACCTCTAATTGCCTTCTAGGATCTCTGTTAATATTATGTACTCTTTAGCTAAGTACTGGAGTTGCTTAATTTATAACTTGCCTTGTTACTCATACATTGAAAGGTACTTGTAAATTTAACTCTGATTCAAATTTTGGGACAAACGTGTACTCTATTATATGAGAAATACCTTTTTGATAAACTATTTGATTGCTCTTTGTCAGGCTTCACACATCAAAGCTGCCCTATCCATTGACTAAGCAGTTAGGACAGAAATAAATATGTAGCGTTTTGGGACCAGCAGATCAAGGCACCAATAATTAATCTGTACTTTCCTGCCATTATTTCATCATTAATTAGTACAAACTGAAGTGATAAAAAGGACTGGGGGAATGTTTATCATGTATTGTGTACAAATGCTCGATTTTTTATTGGTTTAGTTTAATGAATAATTAATATATTATATCTATTTTTTTTACTTCTTTAATAATATACATAAGAATGGTCAATATACTTGCTTAAGTAAGTCTATTATTTATTACTTCTGTTATACTACAAGGTTGAAAGAACTGAAAAGAGGGAAAAAATAAATTATTTTTTAACCTTATTTTCACATTTCCTGAAATATAGAGCCACAAGAGGCTAAAAAAGTGAAAATACTACTATCTAAAATTAACTAGCACACACTAAACTACAGTTTAAATAAATTATGTATTAAATGTAACTCAATATTTAAATAAATACTTCCTTAAATCTATACATGAGAAATTTTGTTTTAAAGCAAAAGCCACAGAGAGCAGTGTTTTTTTTGGCAAATTGGCTCATTAGTTATATATAGTGCCTATAAAAATTATTCACCCCCTAGGAAGTGTTGTCATTTAATTGTATACAACATTGCACCACAGTGGGTGTAATTTGGGTACTGGACAGTGATCATCAGAGAAAAAAAAACAGGTTAATAATAAAGTTACCAGAGATCTCTGCAAGGTGATCTGAAGGAACAAATGTAAAACACAAAATAATTGACTGCCTAAGTATTTACCCCTCATTAAGTCAGTATTTAGCAGATGCACCTTTGAGCGCCACTGTTAGCCTTCAGTCCGTATGAATAGGTTTCTCTATCAGCTCTGCAAATCTGGACACAACAATTTTATTCCCCATTCTTTTTTTGCCAAGCTTGTCACGCTCTGTCATTTTGAATAGGGACATGAGTGAATGGCCTTTTTCCAAGTCCAGCCATAATTTCTCAACTGGATTGAGATGTGGACTCTGACTCAGCCACTCAAAGACATCAACATTGTTACTTTTAAACCATTCCTGTGTACCTTCGGCTTTAAGCTTGGGATTGTTGCCTTGTTGAAAAACCAATCCTCTCCCAAGGCACAGGTTTCTTGCAGGCTGCATCAGACTTTACTCCAGTATTTTTCTACATTTTTTTTATCCTGTATCATCACTTGCCTTTCACAGCCTGCTGCTGAAAAAGCATCCCCACAGAATGAATGGTATGTTTTTGATAATGTACACAGTTTGGCTAACGTGAAACATAGGATAGGGATGCATCTTCCATTTGGCTTCAGATTCTCCTGAGTCACTTCTAGCGAACTCTAACAGAGATGTCACATGCATTTATTGATTTACTAGCCATCCTCTGCGGCTTCGCCCGCATATTAGTGAAACAGGACACTGAGGAGGGTACAGCCCAGCTCTCTACTCCTGATGTCACTCTTCCCCCTCCCCTCAGCCTGCAGCCTCTGTCTTGGATTAGCACGGATATATCGCTGCTGCAAGCGAACTATAATTCATAGCGCAATGAGAGAAGTTGCAAAATGAACTAGAATGTTCAAGCAAATTATAGAAAAAAAAAATCTAAATCCGTTATGTAGTTCTCCCATTTGCTAACTAAGTGGAGTAAAGGTTATCCCACGAGGCAGACACGTGAGTGAGGAGGGCACCACCCCCCTTCCCTGAAGCCCGATGAGTCTGTCTCGGATTTGCGCTAATAAATTGGATACCACAAGCGAACTGTGTTACTTAGCACAATGAGAAAGTCGCCAAATCAACGGAATGTTCAAGCAAATTATAGAAAAAAAAAAACTGATCTAAATCAGTTAAGTAGTTCTCTCGTGAAAAGCGGACAGACATACAAACGGGTCTAAAAAACTATAAGAAATTTTGCGCTTCGACAAAGAAATTTTTAAATCTGTTTCTTAGCGAGCACCTATGGGCCAAGGGTAACCTACATTCCATATTTCAATACCCAAGTCCTCATGGTTCGGGAGATTTTGTGATGAGTGAGTCAGTGGTATTTGGCTTCTATATACATAGATTACAGTTTCTTTCTCTTTGCCACTGTCCCATTAAGCTGTGACTGGTAAAGCACCCATGCAACACTTCATAACCTTTTCACAGAATTGCTTGGAGTGTTTCTTTAGTCTTTGCTGTGTAGGTTAGGCCACAATACTGACTTAACACCAGGTGGACAGGTGCATTTATACTACAATCAACTGAATTCAATGGACTATAGATAGATGATCTCCACTAAACTAATTCTGTGACTTCTAAAATCAACTGGTTGCACCAGTTATGATTTATGTACGTCATATTAAAGTGGGTGAAAACTTATGCTACCAATTATTTTGTGTTTTATAATTCTAATTAATTTAGACCACTTTGCAGAGATCTTTTTTCACTTTGACATTAAAGAATCCTTTTCAGTTGAGCAACGTCAAAAAAGCCAAATTTAATCCATTGTAATTCAAAGTTGTTTAATAATAAAATGTGAAATCTTCCAAGGGAGGAATATTTTGTATGGGCACTATATGTTATAATCATAAATGTATTAATTCCCAGCTTCTGTTAAATCTATCAATCTATCTATGTATCTATCTATCTATCTATCTAAAAGAAATCTTTTGGGTAGTTTCCATATATTTATATTGCTATTATTGTCATGTGTACAGAGTACAGTGAAACTCTTACTTGCATGTGCTAATCTATAATGAAAATGTTGCCACTCCCCAGCATTAACCATCCAAAACTTTTCTCATCTATATCTGCCTGATTAAAGAGGACCTGAGAAAAAATATTACATATAATGTACACACAAACAGCGCATACAATATAATGTTGAAATTGATACTTTATTTTATCAAAGTATCCTTCAATTTACTTAAATACTGCAAAAACATTGCCATGCAAATGGCTACTATTGCCAAAATTACTGATTTATAGTTTATTATTCACATAATTGCACAGCACCATTTTAAGCTGCCATTACTTCAATTTCCTAATGGTAAACTTTCTTAGTTAATCCTTAATTAATTAATGCTAATTAATCAATGTTTCATGCTAGACGGCTATTACAGAAACTGTAATTGTATTAGGACAGCTAAAACGTGTTATTCTGCTCAATAAAGCAAGTGAATTGTCAATCCTTGTGTTCAAAAATGGCCAAAGCGAAACTGCTTTCTCAAGAAAACTGTTAGTCTATTGTTGTTTTGCAAAATGAAGGTTATTCCGCGTAACAGAGTGCCAAAAAATTGAAGATTTTGATGGAAGACGGCAACCTGGATATAACTTGAACAGAAGACGACACAAAACTGCAGAACAGGATTAGTACATCACAGAATATAGATTGAGAAACAGATGTCTATAGTAGTAATGCAGAAATATATTTTTACAAAAATAAATGGCAAAAGATTAGCTAATACAAGAAATGAGTACATTAACATTGAAAATAAAAGATTGATATAGAAAGCATATGGATGACTAAGTCAGTAGGGTATGCAAACTGCAGTTTTCATTACTCTTTGGACATTTACTGTCAGAATCTTGAAAAATGTGGTCACTATGTAAGCAATGTGCTTGTGACATTAGCCCCCAAGATCACATATGATATGCAGGATGGGTATGGTTGCCAGTAAAGACTAAAATAAGACCGTGTTAACCCTTATTATAAATGAGTGACAGTACATTTTACCCGTGAAAAGAAAAGAGTTTGATCCTGAGCTGCATTTTATATAGATCCACCACTATCCCAGTGTACAGTGACATCTGTGTTAACAGGCATATAGCCTTAGAATGTCACTGTGTCATCTACACCACCCTAGCAATTATCATTACTGAACCCAATTAGCCTTTTGATATTGTGCACAGACATACAAAAAAATAGATAACGCTAACCGTCTCGCAAGTAGCAAATATATAGGTTAATTCAATGAAAGATGAAGGTTATGGATCAGATTATTTCTAACACTGAGGAATGTCTTGTGACAGTAATATTTTACATTTAATACATACCATCTTTCCACATGCAGAATAGAAAAAGTCCTTAGAGCTGCCTCTCGTGTAAACATTTTAAAGCCACATTGGGTATCTCGAATTCCCCTGACACAGAAGAACCAGACCAGAAAATGGAACCCATACATCAGGAATGTTCTAAATACAGAACGCTAATAAAATAAACAAATGTGTATTAGTGGAAAAAAGTAATACCCAAAAATGTAAAATGATGTGCAACATTCCATATTCTATTACACTAAACTGCAACATAGTAAAAATTCACTTATGTTGAATTATAATAATAAAATATTGATAAGATGAATTCAGTATGAAGCCTGAATTAAACTTTGTTTATTTGCATCATGAAATATGGTAACCAATTCACCCTGTGTGCCTATTCTTAATTTAAGAAGTGCCCAAGAAGCAGTTCCTTCTACAGTATATCAATAAATACTGTACATCGTAATTAACACTACAACAGTATTTTTCAACTGTTCCATCAAGTATAAAATTATGTGGACAAATTTGCTGGATAGCACATATTTATGTTCTTTATAACTGCATGAGGCTGCCCAGCATTGGCCTAGGATTACTATATTTCTAATATTAAATAAAGAAGAAACAAAGTAAATTTATAGGTCACTATTGTCACTTGTATTAAATATTTGACACTGATACTAAAATTGTACATGAACATGAATAAAGATTTAAATAATGTAGATAAATGCACTGATATTTTGACAAAAATAAAATTCACTGCTTACTACATCATTTTAAACAAAGACTATCACGGCTGTCTTCAGGTATTCTTACTAGTGTATTAATAAAGTAGTGGAGAAACAACCAAAAAAACCCAGTATTACTTAATTGGTACACAATTACCCAAAAAAAAATTATAAATCTACTGCAATGCAGCGCATATATGAGTGAATCACACAGTTTTCCATTATACATTTTAGTCTGCTATATTTTTTAGATTCATTGCAACTACTTCAACACCAGTCTTTTGTGAAAATTACCATAGCTACAGATTCTTTCTCCAGGTGTGCTCGAGACCCACATGATATGGCCATCTCATTCTGTAATAAAAACAAAAAATAGTATAATTCATAATCTGTTTCTCTAACATTTAACATTAAAATAAGTCATAAAACATGAAGAATACAAAACAGATAATGCACATTCTTTCAACGCGTTTGTAAAGAAGCACACTATTTTAAATAAAAATGATTCCAGTTTCAGCATTTCTTTCAGCATAAAAGAAACGTTCATCGATGACAGAACACTTTTTAGAACAACTGAGAGCTAGCACAAAAAGCAACTCCACCTTAGGACCCGCATACCAATAAGGCCAGCACGTGCAGGGCTGAAATGTGTAACATACAACTCAAATACATTTAGAAATCTTTCTCCCTAATCAACTTAACTTAATGGTTATCATACTCCCTTTTAGTACACTTGTTCCCTGTTATAGTAGATAGTTTATTTTAGAATATTAACAAATATTTCTATACACAAACAACTAAAAGTGTCATTAAAAAAAAGTGCTTACTGAGAATAATAAAACGTGTAGAATTAATACTTACTGGCTGTAACTGCAAGTCCTTAAGACTAGCCTCCACTTTTATTATATCTGCAAATTTTGTAGCCCCATCTGCATCTGCCATAAGGATGTACTTTCCTCGACAGCTTAAGGTGCCCTGTAAGTAATAAGAACTCATGAAATGACCATGTTTTGGAAAGAAAGGTGAAATGCAATTGGTCTCTGACTGCTTGTTGATTTAAAGAATAGAACACCATATAACTGCTTATTGGATAAAAGGCATCAAAAAACAGAAATCTGGACACATGCAATCAATGCACAGTAAGTGAACACCAAGAAAACAGACAAGGCTTTCTGTAGCAATTTCATGTATGAAGGAAATATATTTCAGTCCATCCATCCTCCTTCTGAAATAGTTTATTTAAATTTAGGGGTTACAGGAACAGGCATCTATCGTGGGCCACTCAAAAATAACATACGAGTCTTTCGAAATATTAAAACAGGTTTGTGGGAAGTTCATTGCTCTGTGAACATTGTTCATAATTACAGATGGTGCACACCTATAAATCTGCAATCATACTGCCCAAATTCCATTCATAAAAACACAAGTGATTGAAACTTTTTCCTGTTTAATGTCTAACATAAAACATAATGGACAACAGTAAAAAAACAAACAAGATTTCAAAAAGACACACCACAAAATGCAACATACACAAGGACATTATTGTTTCCAATGTGATTTACACTTTAACATTTGAACAATTAAATTGACTAAAAAGACTAGCAATGCATCATATGTGGATACTACATACTTCCTGCATACAAGTACTTCTGTTAAAACAGTTAAAATGTGTATTGTTTCTTAAATAAGTAAAATATCATGAAAAAGCTAACAGAATACTTCTCTTTAAATTTGATTCTTACATTTCATGGTCATTCTTCAGAAATACTGAAAATGTTCTTGATTTCTGTAAAGAAACCTGTCCAAGCTTTTTGGAAACAAAAACCTAATGCACACTTTTACTTTCTCCATATTAGGGAATCCATTCAATTCCCGGTCATTTTTCATTCCCAAGAATGAAACTGCTGTAATTCCAAGGCAAGCTCACATATATAGCGTGTAAAAGTGTAAAAATCGATCAAGAAATAACAGTTATAGTTTGGCCCACGGTGTAGTGTTTTGCAGATTGATTCAGTCAACCAGCAGCAGTCGTCAGTCTCCTGGCTACGACTAAGACTGAGTATAGTGGACTGGGAGGAGTCTGCACTCGGCAGCTCATGAATGCCGGGACAGGGCAGACTTCATTGACGTCTGTCAGACAACAGCTTTGAACAGCAACTTGAAATTGCAATGTGTCAGTCTGTTGCATCCGCATTATCTGTGCCAAGAAACTTGCCATGACAGAATGATGACAAGAATCTGGATGCATCAGTAAAAGCTGAAATGGCGGTGTTTCAGAGCAACGGCAAGCGCGGGTGTTGTTTAGAAGAAGTGTATCCGTATCTGATCAGGTATATCGCGTTACATTCAAAAAAAATTTTTTTAAACGTTAGTCTATCATATATCCTCCCTATGGCATTTGCCACTTTTGACATACAGGACGGCCAGTCTGAGATCTCTTTCCTTCTAACACACTGGTCATCCCACATGCACCCATACAATCAGATTGTGATTCAGACTACGAATGCCATGAATGTAATTACACCGATCTACATGCTGTCAAATGAACGAACCACACGCCGTGGCTTTGCCTCTGATGTTGACGTCCAAGGTTCGAGTCCCAAGAGGGGGTGCAGTGAGTTTCCCTGCAAGTATTTAGCGACAGCGTCTCTATGAAGTTGTGGATTTGCCTGCGAGTATTTAGCGACAGTGTGTCTATTAACTTGTGGATTTGCCTGCGAGTATTTAGCGACAGCGTGTCTATTAACTTGTGGATTTTTCTGCGAGTATTTGGCGGCAGCGTCATGAAGTTTTTTCCATCTAGCTGCATCAGAAAATGTACTACGACGTCTGACACGCCTCCTTTTTACTGTTTCTCACAGCTTGGATTGCTGCTGTCATAATCAGTTTGAATTTCATGGTTTGTTTCAATTACGTTAGTATTTGCAGGACTTGGGTTGAAGTGACATTCGGCATCTGTCAAGCGTTGTAAGCATACAACCGGCTTCATCGATAACTTCGCATCCAGCTTTTGAGAGTTGAAACATTCATAAACATCAAAGTGTCCACTACTGAAATTGTCATCTGTGAATCTAAGATGTTTAAGAGGCATTGGCGGTTCTCCAAAGGTGTAAAATATTTGGCCATTTCGTTACACCTGAAAGCAACAACTGAACAATTCAGCGGCAGCCATCAACTCACATGCAGAAGCATAGGTGAAGGGCTTAAGCATTTCACTCTTATAGTGCTCCTGTGTAGTATAATTATCTCCTGTACCGTCATCAGTCCACACCTTGAACCTGTCCCAGTCATTCAATACAAAAGACACAATGTTCCTCCGGATATCAAGAGTGAGCCTGATATGGCCGTGCAATATGTAACAAAGAGAATGGAAAAGGCAGGCGTCATCTCCGGGCATGGAAACCACTCGATAAGTGACAGTTCTTTGATCGATGGTGATCACCTTGATAGTCATGTTAATGCAGGCACAGTTGGAATGGTAAAAGAAATGGGTAACTGAACAATGTAAACTAAGTCTAAAACACCTACACAATAACTATAAGCGTAATAAAGAAACAATAAAACAGTGGATAAGCTGTGGATTAAATAAAAAGGCTGCAGTTATCAGCACAATAAAACAGCGGAGAAGCCGTGGATTAAATAAAAAGGCTGCAGTTATCAGCAAGGAGACATGAATACTGTGGTGAAGCAAGGAAGGGAATGAAGAGACCGGAGTGATGGACGGATTATATAGGCAGACAGCCAATTACGTAGGAGGCGTTGGGATGGGGGACGCAATATAGGCAGGCAGCCAACTACGTGGGAGGCGTGGGGATGGGGAACGCAACTCTGCCTCACACAGCGACTGAGCTGCAGGCTATGGACGTAAATATGTACGTAAGCAGGATTCAGTTATGACCGTTACGTGTTGAATTTCAAAATGAAACCTGCTTAACTTTTGTAAGTAACCTGTAAGGAATAAGCCTGCCAAATTTCAGCCTTCTACCTACATGGGAAGTTGGAGAATTAGTGATGAGTGAGTCAGTGAGGGCTTTGCCTTTCATTAGTATAGATATACATAGCATTTTTAATGTAGGTAGATCATTTCGACCTGGTCATTTTAAAAGTAGCTCACAAGCTGAAAAAGTGTGGGCATCCCTGAACTAGATACATGTACTTACTGTATATGACAGCATGAACTGCTTGTAGATAAGGTTAGTCTTTTATTGATGTCAACATATTGCAGTAGTTTTATTAAAAATAAGTGTTGGTCATTCTAAAACCGTTCACATGTGAGATGCCCATGCACTGTGTCATCCCCGGGAGCCCGGGATTCCCAAATTCCCAGGAATGGATAAACCCATCTGGGAATGGATTCCCTACTCCATACACAGTGTAGAAAATGGTGCTGTAATCAGTTAAAGTTCTGACTGAGTTTTTAGACATCTCTGAACATGATTTAACCATTAAAGATCACTACTACCGTATTACTAAATATGTATAGTGATTTTCTTAATAAATCTAGTTCAGGGGAACTTCTGCTTTACTGAATATATTTGTTTTTTTGCTGGATGCATCCCAAAAATATCTATTTTTAAAAATATTATTTCAGAAAAACCCAGTATAAAGTTAGAAAGTACACAAATTTAATTTAAAAAAATCCATCCATCTATCATCCAACCCGCTATATCCAACTACAGGGTCAAGGGGGTCTGCTGGAGCCAAATTCAAAACATTTTTAACATTTCCAAAGAATTATGGTCTGCCACCATTCTTATATTTACCATGGAGAAAGGTTTTTGAGTATGGAAAGGTGATCTAATTTTTTTTTTAAAATGCATCAATTGTTAGTATACGAGAATAAAAATACAGTATTCTACCGATTTGTCTGTGGTGATTTTCAAAACTTACAATCATTTTTGAGAAAAGAAGAGATGATGAAACCAACAATAGAAGACAGGACATATCCAGTCGAAGATACGCTATCCATTTTTAGTCTCCTGCACTTTACAGACATTTCTATGATTTTGAATTCAGTCAAGTTAGCACTGATATCGGTTGTGTTATTTACAAAATGGGAGCAAGAGTAAGAATACAGAAATTTCCATGACACATTTGGTCAATTTTTTTTTTTTAAACTGATGACCTTAGACTTTTGGTCAGGTCTAATTAAAAAATATATTTCCATCTTTATTGCCAATATTTTCTCTCTACCACTAGCAATGTAAGTGTTACATAATAATGAGACTTGGCTTGTATTTCAGTAACGAGATTTTACATTTTTTTAAAACATTAATCTTAATATCTGCATGATCAGTGACACACAGCAGCAATGAAATGTAATACATATGCATCTTTCTACAAAAATACTGTTTTCTCAACTGATCAATAATTATTCTGGATACAATACACATATCGTAAACTGCAAAATATAGAGATGGAAAACATTAGGTTTTAGATTTTGTTAAAATTATAGACAAAGACTGTAATATCAAAATATATCTGAGTAAAATAATTAATCAGATAAAGAAATTGAAAAGGTGATATGTGTATATTAGAGAGGTATTACTTAACTTCACTGATGAGATAATAAAGGCAATATATTTTAGCAAGGGATGGCAATTGACATTTTTATGGCCTAAACCAGACTTAGTGGCATCTGCTAAGTCAGTAAATTATACTCTATGTCTTTGGGGGAAAAATATATATTACTCAAACATGCAACAGCCAAACATTCTATAAAGCAAAGCTAGATGAAGATTTAAAGACCTTTTATTCTTTGGTCAACTTTTACATAGAAAAATTATCTAACCATTAGTGACAAAATATATTTATTTACACTTAATTAGCTGGACCCACAGAAATCACACATCTAGTGAATACAGCAGATATAGTAATAAGTGGAGAAAAAATACTGCTAAAAATGTTCACTTTGGGCACACAGCTTGTGAAAATGTTAATAATGGATCACCATTGTAGCACACCTCACAAAAGCAGTAACTGCCTAATACAAAACAGCAAATAAATTAATATTGTTGTATACATTGTTATCATGCCAATACATTTATGATTTCTGGCATACTATTCATAAAGTGCTGTACCCCCCAATATCCACCTTTTTAATATATTTGTCATAATGATGGCTTTAGATCTTTGGATAAAATGCAGTATTAGATAAAGAAAACCATATAAGAAAACCTCATCATATACTGACCCTTATCATGAAGGTGAAGTAGTCACCACAAGGTTTCTACAAGTAAACTATTCCTCAATTAATGGAAATATACTGAAGAGATGAGGAAGAAAAAGATACTGAATCTTAATAGTCAGGAAAATGTTACAATGCCATTTCTAAGACTCTGGAACTTTACGCATCAAAGTGAGAGTCATTATTGTCAAATGGAGAACTATGGAACAATAGCGAATCTTCCTAGAAAAGGAAGGCCTGCCAAAATTACACTAAAGGGCACAGCAACGATTCCTTCAAAAATTCACAGATAATCAAAGGAGGATAGTCAAACAACAACAAGCCTTTTTAGCCTAAGCTAAGATCAGTGTTTGTGAATGCAAGATAAGGAGGAGTAGAAATGGGGTTCAAAGGAGAGCAGCACATGTTTAATGAACAAATAAGTCAAATGAGACTCTTTGGATGACACAGACACCACCATATCTGGTATAATGCTACTACGGCATTTGATAGTAAGAACATCAGACCTCCAACAGAACATGAGGGTGGGTGTGTGATTGTACGGGGATGCTTTGCTACCTCACGACTTGAATTCTGCACTTTCCTAGACTATTTTTAAGGAGAGTGTCTGGTCATTTGTCTGTGATCTGAAACTGTAGCAGGACCCAAAACACAAAGGCAAGTCTAAAACTGTAAGGCTCATTAAACAATTAAAGCTTTGGAGTGTCCTACAGACTTTAACCCAACCGAGATGCTGTGGCATGACCTAAAGCAAGTAGTTCACACTGTTAAACCTACCAATGTGTCAGAGTTAAAGCAGTTGTGCAAAGATGAGTGAAAAGAACAATAACAAATTACAGTAGGCTTATAGTTGTGATTATCGCTGCTAAAACTTCAGCAAATAAGTACTGAAATTAAGGGGGGCAACTAAGTTTTCACATGGGTGAAAGAAGTGTTGGCTAATTATTTTTCCCCCTGAATAAAGAAAGTAATGAATTAAAAACTGTACTGTGCTTTAACTCCAGTTCTCTTTCTCTAATACCACATTTTGTCTACAGGTCTGATGCGCCTTATTGTGTAAATTATGTCAAAACACAGAATATTAATAAGTTTACAAATACTTTTTCACAGCACTGTAAGAAGATATTGTAGAATATTCCCAGAAACAGTCTGTCAGTTTTTTCAAAGAAGTATCGGACGTGCTAATTGATAGTATTCTTGACATAGTAAATTCGTCTCACACTGTCTTAAGACTGCTGTAGTTAAACCCCTACTCAAGAAAAATAATCTTGACCCCTCTGCTTTTGAAAATTTTAGACTCATCTCTAACCTGCCCTTCTTAAGTAAAATTCTAGAGAAGGCAGTCATTATGTAGGTAAATGACCACCTCAATAAACATGCTATTCTTGATAAATTTCAGTCAGGTTTTAGAACAAATCACAGCACAGAAACTGCACTCGTTAAAGTAGTAAATGACTTGTGGGTAAATGCAGACAGAGGCCATTTATCTGTTCTCATCCTCCTAGATCTGAGTGCCGCATTTGACACCACTGATCACAATATTCTTAGAAATCGCCTTAGTCAATGGGTGGGCCTCTCTGGCAGGGTCTTAAATTGGTTTGAATCCTACCTGGCAGGGAGAAAATTCTTTGTGAGTTGTGGTAATCTCAAAGAAACATGATATCCGATATGGTGTTCCACAAGGCTCTATCCTGGTCCGCTGCTCTTCTCAATCTACATGCTTCCGTTAGGTCAGATTATCTCAGGGCACAACGTGAGCTACCACAGCTATGCTGATGGCACACAGCTGTACTTATCAATAGCAGCTGATGATACCGACTCTCTCGATTCACTAACACAATGTTTTACTTGTATTTCTGAATGGATGAATAGTAATTTTCTCAAGCTAAAAAAAGAGAAAACTGAAATGTTATTGATTGGCAATAATGGATATAATGAGGTTATCAGAAAAAACTTGATGCATTAGGATTAAAAGTCAAGACGGAAGTAAAAAAACTTAGGTTGACTGTAACCTGAATTTTAAATCGCTTTTTCATCAGACCACTAGGACAGCATTTTTTCACTTAAGAAACATAGCAAAAGTTAGACCTCTGATATCATTGAAAGATGCTGAGAAATTAATTCACGCTTTTGTTTTCAGTCGACTAGATTACTGTAACGCACTCCTCTCAGGACTACCCAAAAAAGACATAAATCGTTTGCAACGAGTTCAGAATGCAGCTGCTAGAATCCTAACTAGGAAAAGAAAATACAAACACATTTCTCCAGTTTTGATGTCACTACACTGGTTACCTGTGTCTTTCAGATTTGACTTTAAAATTCTGCTTATGGTTTATAAAGCCTTAAATAATCTCACTCCATCTTATATATCGGAATGTCTGACACCCTATATTTTAAATTGTAACCTTAGATCCTCAAATGAGTGTCTCCGTAGAATTCCAAAAGCAAAACTTAAAAGAAGTGGTGAGGCGGCCTTCTGCTGTTATGCACCTAAAATCTGGAATAGCCTGCCAATAGGAATTCGCCAGGCTAATACAGTGGAGCACTTTAAAAAACATTACTTTAACATGGCCTTCTCATAACTTCACTTAAATTTAATCCTGATACTCTGTGTGTTCAATTCATCATAATAACTGTTCAAGGTGGCTCTAAAATCCGTACTAACCCCTACTCTCTCTTCTGTTTCTTTCTGGTGGCGGCCACCACCATTTACTCAAAGCATCATGATGCTCCAACATTGATGGACTAAAAGCCAGAAGTCTACGTGACCATCATCATTAAGTCCTTCCGTGAGAACCCTAAATACAAAGAGGACTGTTTCATTTATGTGAGGTAGAATGCCCAGATGGGACTGGGCGGTCTCATGGTCTGGAATCCCTGCAGATTAAATTTTTTTCTCCAGCCGTTTGGAGTTTATTTTGTTTTTTCTGTCCTCCCTGGCCATCGGACCTTACTCTTATTCTATGTTACTTAATGTTGACTTATTTCATTTTTTTACTGTGTCTTTCATTTTTCTGTTCTTCATTATGTAAAGCACTTTGAGCTACATTTTTTGTACGAAAATGTGCTATATAAATAAATGTTGTTGTTGTTGGTAGTTGGGCATTTATTTAGTGCACAGTTAGAGAAATATAGGCTTTCAGTATAGTAAATGAAACATTTTTACTTTTACTGTAAATTCAACAATATGATCACAGTAACCAAGGTGTGAAATACAGGGGCTGGCCCTTTAATTAACCCAATGGACCCCCAGAAAGCCTGAAAATCAAAATTGAGGGGGTCCCTACATTTTTTTTTTAAACATGTTATAGTTTTATAAATTTACTTACTGCCCATTACTGAGTTTTTGAGAAAACAGTGCAGCATTTTGCAGAAAGCTCTTCATAAGCAGGGCTGTGAGCACTTTTTGGGCTGGACGGGCTTACATGCCTGACTGAGAACAGCCTGTCAAGCAAGGATGAATGGTATATCGTTTAAACAAGGGGAATTCAAGAAAGAGGGAAGAGACTTTTGCAGGAAACAAAAAAATCAGTGATAATGCACAGCGAGACAGCAACTGCTGCTACCGTGATACTGTTAGTGGTCTGGCTGGGAACGATGGGAGGCTAACAATGTCTTGTTCTCTGTTCATATTTGTTATTTTCATTAGAGTAGTAAAGATTCGAAAGTGAAGTTGTTTATTTTGTTATACTCTTAGGTTGTGGTACTGCTGTGGTACAAGTGCTCTACTGGGATGAAATTCTGGAAGTACTATTTAGAAACATTAATTCCCAGCAGGCAGGAGAAGTGTGCATTGGCCGAAGAGAGGAGGGTTTGATCAGTTGAATACTTTAAAGGGTGTCATCATTTAGAAGGAAAGGATTAAAATAGAGCTGCTACAGTCTTTCAACACATACAACATATGTGTCATGAAAAGTGTCTGTTCTGCATAATTTTGCTTAGAGGTACGAAGTGCTGTGGCTTTTGTTTACACAGTGCACATTCATGAACAATTTGATTCATCTGCTTAAGACAATCACATCCTAAGTGATAACATTATTTATAGCTAGTTTATTGTATATCCCATGATAGCAGAGTAAGACTTGAGGATTCAGGCTGCACTGGAGCACAATTCAGGAGGCTATGATTACTACTGGGTATTTTGCACACTGACGCTATCTCTGCATTTGCATGTTTAGAACTGTGTTTTGATGGAAAATGCTAAACTATAATATTTACTTTTAAAATCTATTCAGCATATTGTTACAATAAAATTATTTTCTTATGTATGACAAAAAAAATAGAAGAGCCTCTACAATTTGATATCTGTCATTCTACTAAGGCTTTGTCCACACTACTATATTTTCATTTTAAAAAGGTTTTTAAACAAAAACATTCTCGCATTGTTTACAAAATAACCCTTTTCCATACTGAAACGCTCGAAAACATGTATGACGGTGACCTTCGTCTACACTGGGCACGTGCGCATCAGTGGCAAACTCCTTGCAGTGACCGTGTACTGAAATATTTGGAGGTTCATGAAAATTAAATTTCCGTGTGCTTCATTCGCTTTCAAAACCATCAGCACATGCAGGACTCTGATAGCACGGACAGAGCATAGTAAAAGAAAGAAGGCAGGACAAATTCATATCATTTATATAAAAAAAAAAAAAAAAAAAAAACGGTCCACAACAATCAGAGCGCATCTTGTACCAAATGACATTTACAAAATTAAACCGATAAAATAGAGAGAGAGAGAGAGATAGATAATGCAGCTTCTATATTGTCACTTTACTGCATTGTGCTTGTGTGTATCTCTCTCTGTTCTCCAATACTGCAACCTTGGCTGCATTCTATATCCATCCACTTTGTTAAGCACTTTGTTAGAATGCACTCCTCTTTACTGAACAGAATAAGTTCAAGTAATACAACGCTGAGTAGAGGCTGTTAACTGAGTCAAACTGATTTTACGGGGCTCTGAATTTTTCACTACAACGGTAACACTGCCAGCTGTGGTATTCATAACAGAACTGTAGCTACCACTAAGTAATTTGCTTTTTTTGCATGTATGCTGCATTCCAACTTTATAAATGCATACAGGTAAGCAGCACAACAAACGCCATGGAAATTAACTCTATTTTGCACGCTATGTAATACAATGCTTTTCTTCCGTGAAGGGTGACCAGTCTGGGAATAAGCCATAGTAATAAGCAGGATCCAATCAGGGAGGTTCCACAGAACAAGCTCAAACCAATCAGAGCACAATTAAAGTATCATTTTCATTTATGGACAATTGCATTTACATCCATCCACAGTAAAACACAGTGGCTACGTTCTCAGAATTTTACAGTTATGGTTTGGGTTGAAAACTATGGGGTAGCAAGGACAAAAGGCAAAAACATAGACAAATAGGCTCAATACCTACAGGTGCGCTGAAGAAAAATATAAAGGGTGCATTTTAGGATTTGTTATTTTTAGTGGGTGTATGTGCAGTTCTACGTTTAAAAACTCTTTGATGAATGAAGCAATAAATAGATAATGTACTGCCACTTTCTAAAGTATGTTTTGTTTGTTGGCTCAAAGACACCGGGAAATGTTTAGATTGGACCTTAACATTCAGTTTCAAACAGGGAAGGAGGTGAACAGGAACACCTTTTGCCTTATTTATCAACAAGAATGACACTCATCTGCTCAGTTTATGCTCATGAATGTTGAAAAAAGCAGCTGACAATGTAAGGGCAAAAATAAACAAACAGGCATTTGTTTGAATTTTTGCCTCCATGTATCTGAACAACAAATTCAGCCCAGAGAAAAGATTAATTTTTAAATGGAATTGAGCAAGATAAATAAAGGAGCTACAATTAACAGTGTATATCAAGGGTGCAAGATGAGTGACAATGTAAGGGGAGAAAACAGCAAATAAACCACCACTAATAAACCAATATCCTGACTGATTTGACCTTAAATGCAAATAATTGTAGAGAATTTCATAAACTGCTAATCTGAGCTGCCAAAAACGTCTGTCCATAAAACATAATTTTCTACTTATTGCTTTTTGTCATTTTTGCTTTTCTGTTAATTATACTATTGTTTTCTTACTCATATCTGCGTCTTTCTTTTAGGTCTATGGAAGAAGAATGAAATTAAAGTGCAAGACAGTCATTCACATGGTGGTATGCCTGGAAAAGGGAGGTAAAGGAAGGAAAGGCGGAGGAGGGTACTAAAGGAATGGAAGGAAGTTGTTAATGAATTTGGGGTAATCTGAGGAGGATAAAAGGGTGAAAGTATTGTATTAAAGGAGTAACATAAACTGCAAACAGTAAATGTAAATATTAAGAAATAAAGATGTCCTCCAAAATGGAGGAGGGATTAAATAAATAAATATGAAAAAAATCTCAATCTTAGTATGACTGATCAAACATCTTTAGCCACTTTTATTTTTGTAGGCCCTTGTGGTAGACTTGCCTCCAACTCATTATATAATATCTCTATTTATAAAAAAAATCTTGGAAGGCTTGGAAGACAGTTTGACGTCCCATAAGACAAGGCAGTGAGACAAAAGGACAGCTGCTGTACAGGCTTTTAAATGATTGACATGCAGTGCGACAAGCAGAACATGCAGCATGGCAGCAGCAGGAGAAAGACAGCAGATGATCAGACCGCATCTCCTCAGCATGTGTTCAGCCCAGTTGACAAAGTGAGCGACAAGAGATGCGAAGTGGCTGGAGCATGGCGTGCCCGGGGGGCGAAGGGAGGGGGGTGATTTGGGCAAAGCGAGCAGGGGGCAAAGCCCCTTAGTGTGTGTGTGTGTATATATATATATATATATATATATATATATATATATATATATATATATATATATATATAACTGAATGGGTTACAGGAGCCTGTTTCTACTATAAGCACAGCTGTATTTCAGGAGAATTTTCAAATAAGATATGAAGTTTTATTATTATTATTTTTTCTGCCATTTAGCACAGTTTTTCATAATAATGCTGGGGAATGTACAAAGCCTTTGCAAGTCTAATGCTTCAAAACTATTCTTCATTTATGATGCTGCCAGACGTGCTCAGCAGAAAATACATAGTCTTACATCTAGTAGACAGCTATTACAGATTTGTTTTGGTGGATTTCTCATTGAATACCAAATTTAGCTTGTGTGGCAGAAAGTCAGAACCTTGTTGAAAATAAAAGATGTGAGGTGATTATTAAACTCTGCATATTTTTTCTGCAATGGGCTGGCACCCTGCCCAGGAATTGTTCCTGCCTTGCAACTGATGTTACCTGAGCTAGGTTTCAGACTCCATCACAAACCTGCTTCTGAACAAGTGGGTTAAAAAGATGAATTGATGGATATTTCTAGTAAGCTGTAAGGGATTCAAGTTTTTATTTAAATTCTGTCTGTGACAAGTTTGTGTAAAACAAGGTTCAAGATTTCACATTATTTTTGAAATGAATACTAGTTTTCATTCCTCACATAGATACTGTATATAAAGTCATTTAAGATACATTACAAAATATCTTCCTCATTTTCATTTCAAATTAACAGGAGGAATAAAAATCATTTCACTGTTTAAAATCATTTTAGGCAACAGAGTGCACTTCTTAATTTTGACGGATTACCATAAAATTTCTAGAATTAAATGGTCTAGTTTAAAGTTTCCCATCTACTAAAGAAAACTCATCAACACTGTAAAACATTCTGAACTTCACTTCCCCCAAAAACACTAAAACAGCAGCAATTCGCATTAACATGCAGTAAGTTATCATGTATTACGGAGATAATAATAAATTCTAAGTATCCAAACAAAGCAGCACATTCTATCACATTCAGTTTACTGTATTTGAACAGGTGGATAAATATGAGTAATGTCAGTACATAAAGGATATGTTTTCCACTTTTACTGTGACTAGAACAATTTTCCCAACATTGTTCTTGCAAAAAGAAATGAATTTTGACAACACCCACAAAATGAACTCAACTGTCAAAGATGTTAGCACTCTTAGTCGGATGCACACCTGTGCCTTACACACAGAGCAAGTAAAGTGAGAAATATTAAGAGTAACTGTCTGTCTAATTAGGAATTAAGGCAAAAGTATGCAGGGATACCTGGGGTGGTCAAAGAGAGCTCTAGAAGAAACACTTTAATTTTCATTCTGGGGACATTACTAACTCCATTAGTGATTGTGAGTTTTGGGGATGCCCCGAAGCATCCCCAGAGTAGAGCTATAAAGCTGTCCTTTGGCCATAGGCCAGTAGGGCTTAGAATCACTAGGTGAGTTGGACAAATGGCTCAAGAGGGTAGTGTGGCTAGAGGATAACATGAGTAAGAGAGATATTCTCGTGTTTGTGACTTTGCTGTTTTATTTGTGTGTAAAACGAATAGTACCACTCCGGATACAGAGTTTACCTTCTGTTTTTTTATTTGCTCTTTCTATTATTTCTCACTTGTGTAACATTTGTATTAAATAAGTCACTGCATTTGATAAAGTTTTGATACTCTTTATTTTTTCTGCTAGTTTGGCAAGAACAGCTACCCAGTCACATTTCTAAGATTTTAGCACATTTATGTTTGTGGTATGGCAGGTCCCCAGCTTTATAATCAGGAGCCCATTTTTAATAAATAAATAACATCTGGCTCTGTCTCTGTGGGTGTGCACTTAAGCAGCTGCAGGAGGTTAATGAAGTAACTGGGGTGAGGTGCACCTGCACGTAGGGGTGCAGCCTTTCCCAACAGCCTCAGTAGCTTTCTGTGGTGCTCAATGGAGGCGTTGCACTCCACAGAGACGTAAGGAGAGCTGGCACAAGGAAGGAAAAAAAGAGAACTGAGAGAAATAAAAAATGGCAGAGGTTAAAGTGAAGAGAAAAGAGGCAGGAGCAAGAGTGAGCCGGTGTAAGAGAGAAGCAGGCAGACGGGAATCCAGCCTCAGCGATGAACATGTGTGGTCAGCATTCAGGAGGAGGCTAAAGGGTCGCACCTGCTGAGTCACTAGGGTAGCAGGAACGACCATCATGCTCGGAAGTGTACTTTCACCAGGAGGAGCCACTGAGATGGTAGCGCTGGGTGTACAGCACACTTTGATCAGGTGGAGCCATGATCAGCAGTGGTGGCCGCAGAGCAAAACAGGGTCTGGTGGCTCTCTATGGAATGTCGTTTTCTTGGCAGTGAGACACGGGCCAGGAGTGAAAGGGTGTTTGCGCCTGTTGATTGACATCTCTCTGAGCTGTGAGGTCCACGTAGGATAAGCCAGAAAGATGACGGTATGGAAAGGAAAGCACCAGGGACTGAGGATTTTAAATGAGACTCCTGCATTGTTTTAGCCTTGTTTTTAATCGATTATTTCTTTAGATTTTTAACCTCCACCAATTCACGTTTATTGGATTATTCATTTATTGAACTTTGCACTGCACTTTTTGGGACAATGTTTAGACTGTTTTTAATAAAAGCTCTGAGCTACTTATGCACCTACCCCTTGCAAAGCGTTATGCGTTCGTTGGTCATGACTGTCGACAGTGTCGGGTTCAATAGGCTCCCAGGGTCAATTGGGACTGTGGAGCCAACCCATACTGTCACAAATTTCTATTTGAGTTGAATGTGTAGACTCATAATATTACATTAGCATGCATTTTCTTACAGACAGGGGAAAAAGTGTGGAGGCCTAATTTGCACAAGCTATATTTGAGAATTTAACTCTCAGAAATTCGAACTAGAAACCTTCATTTTAAGTTGAGATATGAATTTCTCAATCATACATTCGTCTCTCAACCAAGACACTACAGCAATAAACAAAAAACACTGAAATATATTTTAAACCAATTGTTTCATGTAAAAATGTTTGGTGTAGGCGGCACGGTGGCACAGTGGATAGCGCTGCTGCCTCACAGTTAGGAGACCTGGGTTCACTTTCCGGGTCCTCCCTGTGTGGAGTTAGCATGTTTTCCCCGTGTCTGCGTGGGTTTCCTCTGGGTACTCCGATTTACTCCCACAGTCCAAAGACATGCAGGTTAGGTGCATTGGCGATTCTAAATTTTCCCTAG
Organism: Polypterus senegalus; assembly: GCF_016835505.1. Classification (NCBI taxonomy): domain Eukaryota; kingdom Metazoa; phylum Chordata; class Cladistia; order Polypteriformes; family Polypteridae; genus Polypterus; species Polypterus senegalus. The sequence continues at coordinate 295,606,839 of NC_053155.1, forward strand.
TGTGTGCATGGTGTGTGGGTGGGTGTGTGTGTGTGCCCTATGGTGGGCTGGCGCCCTGCCCGGGGTTTGTTTTCTGCCTAGCGCCCTGTGTTGGCTGGGACTGACTCCAGCAGACCCCCACGACCCTGTAGTTAGGATATAGCAGGTTGGATAATGGATGGATGGATGTTTGGTGTATATTTTTGTATAATGCAAATATAGGTAATGCTCTCTTAGGTTCTTTATAAAGAGAGGTTGTTATAACACCAACCTTTCCACTTGATTAGACTCCATTTCAAGATGTATTTTTCAACAATACATTAACATTATTCAGAACTTATTAGATGAACACCAAGATGAGCACATGGATAACTGAAATGTAAAATGAGAAACAGGAAACTCACCAACTTCACAGCACCACCCTTGCCCCGATTCTTCACCAGTGTCAGCACTCTCACTTTATCATCACCATACCTCTCTGTATACTTTAATGCAACCTGAAATGAAGTCAGGGACTGTCATTAAATACAGTGGCAAGAACAGAATGTCTCTTTTATCTTATGGTTAACAGTAAAATATAAGCTCATTTAAATTCAGAAGTCCTATAAGGCATCCTATCCTAATAATTGCTACTGCAGAATACCTTTGTCTGTCTTTCATTCAAACAATTTTCTAAATCAAAGGACACATCCTAATTTGAATATTTAAAGCTATATCACTCACAGTACTCTTTTTCAGATATTTTATACTAAGACAATTTTTGCAGTTTTTCCTCAGATTACTTGCTAAAAATACTAGGTCACTGAAAATGGCGGGATTTCAATGCTTAGTCAGTCAGTAAATATGAGACAAGTAGCAATGATTTTACTAAAAACTATCACTACAAGTATCATTACTTGGTTCATTTTAATTCTGATGCCCCTTCTCTGCAGATTAAACACAGAAGAGTACCTTCCCACATTTCGGAATTCAGTTACACAAAGGAGATAAAGTTGCATTTTTTTCAAAATAGATAGAGTTCTGCATATTTCAAGAAGAAAAAAAAACAAATACGGTTATACACCGCTTAATTTTCACGGTATGTTGTATGAAATAGGACAATATGCGATTTGGAAGCTGTGAAAATATCACATTAGATACAGTACTTAGCAAGGCTATTTGGCATACTGTACTGTACCTGTTTTGACTAAACACAGTCAGATAATGCTGAGACATACAAAATTGAGTACTGCTGCTTACATGTCAAAGTATCTTCTTATATAATATGCTACCATGGCTGTTCGTTTGTCTGTCCAGGATTTTAAATCACCTGTAGCTTGCAAACCGTTTCACCCATTGACTTGAAATTTGGTACACATATACTACGTGATGTCTACTATCCGCTTTCGGGGTGACAATTTTTATTACTCTTTTTATTTTAATTTTATTTTATTGAATAATCAACTCTTGGCAGCACGCACCAGCTTATGGACGCCATTCTTATTCCCTACCACCTTTACTAATCATTCTTGAGGCAGATTGTAGACTTAAGTGCCAGCTTAGTAATTGCAACACAAAAATTAACTTAATCAGTTTTAACGCGAAAAGATGTCGATGAAAGAAGAGAAGCAGCAGGCCGCTAGGGTGGAGAAAAGAAGAGCTGCTCAGGAAGCAGCAAGTGCATCAGCCTCTGAGCAAACAAATGACAAAACAGAGACAGAGAAAGAGTAGGAAAACTATGAATGCTCAAGTCAAGTGTATTAATGAGAAGAATAACTGAAAATTAGGGCTGTAGCTAGGACCTGGGCGTCTGTGTTTGGACCGCCTGTACCATTTATCAATATAACAGCTGGATGCTTCATCGATCCACGCCACTGGTAACTCCAAAAGGATCAGATTAAAAGTGGAAGACTTCCAGACAGAAAAAGCGTCAGAAAATTTCCAGCAAGAGGCAATGGAAGTTTTGCCAGAGATTACCCTAGAAGTGTATTATAACCTTATGTGACCATGGATGTATAGGATGTATGTTAAGAGGTTTACTTATCTTGGAAGTGACATTCTTGTCTCTGGTGACTCTTCCTATGAAGTCAGTAGGCGGATTGGGAGAGCATGGGGTTTCATGAGGTTGCTGGAAAGGACTGTGTGGCGCTCCCAATACCTATGCAAAAGGACAAAGGTCCCAGTCTTTAGAGTCCTGGTGCTTCCTCTGTCTTGCTATATGGTTGCGAGACACGGACGCTATCCAGTGACCTGAGACGAAGACTGGACTCCTTTGGTACTGTGTCTTTCCGGAAAATCCTTGGGTACCGTTGGTTTGACTTTGCATCGAATGAGCGATGCTCATGGAGTCCCGAATGAGGCACATCGCCTGCATTGCGAGGGAGCGTTAGTTACGGCACTACAGCCATGTGGCGCGTTACCCCAAGGGTGATTCAACTTGTAGGATCCTCATTGTTGGGGACCCGAGTGGCTGGAATAGGCCAAGGGGTCGCCCACGTAACACCTGGCTGCAGCAAATACAGGGTCATTTCTGGAGGGCAGGACTGGTCCCTCTGCCTGGGGGGTTTCCAACCGGGATCCCGAGTTGTTCCATTGTGTGGTGGTTGTGACAATGCACTGTACCAGTGCATGCTCCCCAACTTGACTTGACTTGATGTATATGCTGTTGGATATTGACCAAATGGACATTATGTGACAGACAGCTGTACAACAAACAGCTAAATAACAAAAGGTTTGTGGATTGCACTAGTTAAAAGAAATGTCAGATACTGTACTTGAGTAGTGAATGAGAAGTTTCTGCATTTTGGCTGATTTAAGTAGACAGTTTTCAGATATGACTACTGTACTAGGGTCAATAACATTTTGTTCAGGAGTATGTGGAAGTGCAAAATATGGGTAGCTACTGTAACATGCAGCAGTGACAAAATTACACTGCTATATTGCCTTGTACATCTGTGGCCAACTGCAATTTAAAGACTGTGCAAATATAAACATCATTTAAGTAGTTTCTGCAATCACTATAAAATTATAACATTGTTTTTGGTGCATTTAATCAAACATATATTCTATCCCAGGAATTTTCTGGTAAATTAAGTCGAGGTAACATATGTACAAAGGCTGAAGATGATATCCTGGGAAATTCATAATGGATATTTCACAGGTCGCAGCTTAGTATGATTCATGAGAATCTTTAATCTCTCAGTCTCTGTCTGAACAAAGCTGTAAAACTCCACTATTAAGCACACAAAAACATCTCAAGAGAAACTAAGCAGCTGATGTATTTAAACCTACAATTAGCTTAACAAACAAATAAACAAACAAACAAACAAACAATAATGGAGCTTAACAGTTTGTCTAGCATAGTTAGTAATCAGAAAGGTATCTGTAAATAGTGAGAAATTTTAAATAAGGTAGCTATTATCAATCTAAGCTGAACCCAGCCACAAGGGATGCACAAACTGGTGTGTTTCTTCTTGTTGCTCCCAAGCCAGGATAAATAGGGAGGGTTATGTCAGGAAGGGCATTCAGTGTAAAATTTTGTCAGCTCAATATGCAGAAAACAATACAGATTTCAATACCTGATCAGTCAAGGCCCAGGTTGCCACCATTACCATTAGCCAACAGGGTGCTGGTGGAAAATGGGCTACTGTTGGCTGAAAAAGGAGAAGAAGAGGGGGGAGACATGTCCAGAGGCAGAAGGAGAGGAGGAAGGTAAAGAGAGAAGAGAGGGTAGGAACTTTGAATGTTGGCACTATGACTGTTAAGTGGAGAGAGATAGTGGTTGAGAGAAGGAAGGTTGATCTATTGTGTGTGCAAGAGACTAAATGGAAGGGGAGTAAGGCCAGGTGGATCGGAGGTGGATTCAAATTGTTCTATCATATTGTGGATGGGAGGAGAAATGCGGTAGGGGTTATCCTGAAGGAACAGTATGTCAAGAGTGTTTTGGAGGTGAAAAGAGTGTCAGACAGAATGATGATTATGAACCTGGAAATTGAAGATGTGAAAATGAATGTTCTTAGTGCATATGCCCCGCAAGCTGGGTGTGCGATGGAAGAGAAAGATGATTTCTGGAGTGAGCTGGATGAAGTGATGGAAAGTATACCAAAGGGAGGGAGAGTGGTGACTGGAGCAGATTTCAGTGGACATATTGTTAATGAGAATAGATAAGATGAGGAGGTGATATGTAGGTATGGTGTCAAGGAGAGGAATGAAGAAGGTCAGATGATAGTGGATTTTGCAAAAAGGATGGTCATGGCTGTCGTGAATACATATTTTATAAGAGGGACAAAAATAGTGTGATGTACAAGTGTGGAGGAAAATGCACACAGGTAAATTATATCCTATGCAGGAACATCAGTCTAAAGAAGTTTGTACACTGCAAAGTGGTGGCAGGGGAAAGCATAGTTAGGCAGCATAGAATGGTGGTCTGTATGATGACGTTGGAGATAAAGAAGATGAGGAGAGTGAAGGCAGAGCCAAGGATCAAATGATGGAAGTTGAAAATGGAAGACTGCAAGGTTGAGTTCAGGGAGGAGGTGAGGAGGCACTGGGTGGCAGTGAAGAGTTACCAGACAGTTGGCCAACTACAGTAGAAGTAGTAAGGGTGACAACAAGAAGGGTGCTTGGCATGACATCTGGACAGAAGAAGGAGTAAAGGGAAACCTGGTGGTGGAGGAAGAGGTTGGCAAAGAAGAAGTGGGATTGTCAGAGAGATGCAGAAAGACAGACACGAGTACAAGGAGATAAGGTGCAAGGTGAAGAAAGAGGCTAAAGAAAAGGTGTATAATGAGTTGTAGGAGAGGTTGGACAGTAAAGAGGGAGAAAAGGACCTGTGACGACTGGCTAAACACCGGGTGTGAGTTGGGAAAGATGTGCAGCAGGTTAGGGTGATAAAGGATAAAGATTGAAACTTACTCACAAGCAAGGCGAGTGTGTTGAGCAGATAAGAAGTAAGGACAGTTATGAGGAGGATGAAGAATTGAAAGGCTATTGGTCCAGATGACATACCTGTAGAAGCATGGAGTTGTTTAGGAGAGATGGCAGTGGAGTTTTTAACCAGATTGTTTAATGGAATCTTGGAAAATGAGAGGATGCCCGAGGAGTGCAGAAGAAGGGGGATACAATGGGATAAAACTGATGAGCCACAGCATGAAGTTAAGCCTAGAGAGGAGCTGTGGTGTTGTATGAGGAAGTCGGGAGTGGCAGAGAAGTATGTAAGAGTTGTACAGGATATGTATGAGGAAAGTGTGACAGTGGTGAGGTCTGCAGTAGGAGTGACGGATGCATTACTTCCTTATTTGCAATGGTGATGGTAAGGATGACAGAGGAGATTAGACAGGAGTCCCCATGGACTATGATGTTTGATGATGACATTGTGATCTGTAGGAAGCAGGTTGAGGAGACCCTGGAGAGGTGGAGATATGCACTAGAGAGGAGAGGAATTTAGGTCTGTAGGTAAAAGTCAGAATACATGTGTGTGAATGAGAGATAGGTCAAAAGAGTGGTGAGGATGCAGGGAGTAGAGTTGACAAAGGTGGATAAGTTTAAATACGTGGATTCAACAGTACAGAGTAACGGTGTGGAAGAGAGGTGAAGAAGACAGTGTAGGCAGGGTGGAGTGGGCGGAGAAGGGTGTCAGGAATGATTTGTGACAGACGGGTATCAGCAAGAGTGAAAGGAAAGGTCTACAGAATGATAGTGAGACCAGCTATGTTATATGTGTTAGAGATGATGGCATCACCCAAATAACAGGAGACAGAGGTGGAGGTGGCAGAGTTAAAGATGTTAAGATTTGCAATGGATGTGATGAGGATGGACAGAATTAGAAATTAGTGCATTAGAGGGTCAGCTCAGGTTGGACGGTTTGAAGACAAAGACAGATAGGCGAGATTTCATTGGTTTGAACATGTGCAGAGGAGAGATGATTGAAATATTTGGAAAAGGATGTTAAGGATGGAATTGTCAAGTAAGAAGGAAAGAGGAAGGCCTAAGAGGAGGTAAATGGATATGGTGAGAGAAGACATGCAGGTGGTGGGTGTAACTGAGCAAGATGCAGAAGACAGCAGAATATGGAAAAAGATGATCTGCTATGGTGAGCCCTAACAGAAGCAACCTAAAGAAGAAGAAGATTATCAATCCAAGCTTTCTCCTGTATTAAGTTTAAAATTCTGCTCTTGAATTTCAGAACATTATAGAACACCTTACCTAACTATCCTCATTGATTTTCCAGTACTAAACTGTGGCCTTCACAGAATTCTAAAGACTTACTGTGAGCATTCTTTCAATTTTGTGGTTCCAGCTATCTGAAATTCTCTCCTTTGAGCTACCTCTGATGTTCTGTCAGCACTGTACTGGAAATTACAGTACACCTTTACTATTTACTTGCATTTTAGATTGACTTAAGCAGGATTAATTTTACTTTATGACAAATACACATTTACTGTACAATGCTAAATTCAACTGACACTACTTATGAGTTTTTACTTTTAGTCTATTGCTATTTATCATTATTTGATTTTTACTTTTGTACTCATCCTTATGTTTTTTTTCACTGATATTTCTCATGTAATAATTGGATCAACTTGATGCCACTGATTGGGTACTGCGGTCGATGCTGCTTTGTATGTGATGAAGCATGCAGAATACTTGTTTATTTCAAATTATTTCTAGCATAATATTAAACATATCATGAAGAAGAACAATAAACGGGTATGTTCTCATACCCTCAGAGTATAAAAATAATATTTTCTTAACTGATTTAATTTTTTAGTTACTGATAAGAACAGTAAATTAGCCACATAAAAATACATCTCGTGATATTACATCTTGTCAGGCAAAAAAGTCGCAGATCAAAGAACGAGATGGACACTTGACACATTTATAGCTTGAAACCAGACTACTAGGCGTCAGACTCTGCAATAAACTGAACTGTTTATTAGGTAAAAGGTCAAGTCGAAGCATCCCAGGGTTAACAAAAAAAAGCGAAACAATAGTGCCATCTGGTGGCAATTAATACTTCTTAATTCTAACATTTCAAAGCATTCAAGAAAATGCAAGCTTTTATTACCTCAATAGCAATACTTTACGATATTGAAAAAATAGAAAAATATCAAGTTGATCAAATGCAAGAAACCCATACTGACTAATATTCAAGAAATTAAATATAGGCTATATAATAAATTCAAAACATTAGACCCCATGCCAACCACAAAAACCAAGAAAATCAAAAAATATTAAATATTATAACAAATTCAAAAAATGAAAAACACTTGTTATATCTACAGCTTTCAACTTTTTAATAATAACCTCCTGCATATACATTTTATGCAAATCGAAACTTCTTACTACAAATAAGTAGGCCTAAATGAATCAGGAAACAAACCCTTCAACATAAAACAGTATGGCCTGTTGACTTGCATGCGACTATAAAAATTAATTACTTATGCTCATTTGCTTGCAATAACAATGGTGTTCATTAAAGATTCTGTGCAACTGCAATTACAATTACAAGCCTTGCTTGTGAGAAAGATACTGTGCATTTTAATTGGAGTTTTCATCTCCAAGCCTTAATATTTCTCAGTAATAATTAATTACAACACACAGCAAACTGTGATTTGCTAAGCAGTTTCCTTAAGTATTTTTAATATGTATTTGCTGAAAGAATGACAGATCTTTTCAAAACACCTTACAGAGCAGACCGTGCAGAAAACCAATGTTTGGTATACAGTATATTTGAACTTTAAGGTTACAAGTTTTTATTTGAAAGGAAAGGGAGGTACAGCAAATCCCACTAAGACATATATACATATATTTTACTATCATTTTGGCTCCAAAGATATTATTAATAATATAATTACATTATTAATGTTTATACAATAATAATACTTATATTTAAACAGTGCTTTTCTCACTACTCAAAGCGCTTGGTAAACTCCACACTAGGAGGACACAGGACATGTGTCATGATGATCTTACTGCAAGGCAGCAGCGCTACCACTGCACCATACGATATTTAATCTCCCTAAGTCAGATGACTTATTTCAGGGTACAACATTTTGCACTAACCTAGTGGAGAATTTTCGCCCCACTTCTAAGACAAAGGAGTAAATCTTGCTCGAGTATGCCACTTCTACTTCAGGTCTAAAATGTAAGCTGCATTCTCTTGAGTTTATAATCCTGTCATGTGTACTATTGTGTATGTACTTTTTGTATTCAAGCTATTATTCTCAATGGACGGTGTGAAAAACAGAGCTTCACTCTATATGAGCTGAAAGAAAGAAAAAAAAAGAGAAAAGAAACAGTTCTAAACAGCAAAAACTTGCATTGTACAGTTGTAAATAGTAGGATTTCAGACCACCTCCTTTGAGGCAAAGAAAGAAGTGCATCATGTGACAGGATGGAAGCGATTAACCAGAAGATATCGCTGATGGTCTTTTTATAGTAAACTGGAAATTAACGTCTAGTATGAAAATTTAACACCATAAATCACACACTTGCCAAACTGTATTAAAGCTTTCCTGTTATGAAACATCAGTTTTAGGGCAACCTCGGGGGATGGGGAATTAGTCACTGACTCAATTTGCAACTTGCATGTAGAAGATCTGTGTGTGACAAAATCAACTTGCATTAAAATTATGTTTTTATGTCTATGAAGTATTTAGCTTACATTGTACACAAACAACAATTAAACTGCACATTTTCTTGAAGATTGTATTGTCTGCAGCATTAAAATGTGCTTTTTTCAAAGAATCTTAATACACTGAAGACCTACGGCCAGGCTGAATGTCTAAAAGTTGAAGAGATGCATGTTCCCTTCCCTCTCGCTCACTTTTAGCAGATGAGTTGAAATTACGAGGTTAGTAAAGCAAGTTAATTAATTACAACATTTTAAATCTATGCCTATTTTCAACGGGTAGTTGACATTACTTAGGGCCTTTTGAATTTTAAAACTTGACTTCTGCATGTTGAGTTCATTAAAGATGTGCACGTACTACTGTATATACTATGCCATAGTAATCTAGAGATTGTATATTGCAGTGTTAATTCTAACAGGATAAGCTCTGGCTCCCCCAATGATGGTTCAGTAAAAGGTCCACATTTCATATCATCATTAACAGCACTTTGAGTACTGCAAGTTAACTCCAGAGAGACATCAAATTTCTTTTAAAATGAATATAGGACTGTACTCACCTCTGTAGTTTTATCTTTGCTACCATCATCAACCACAATTACTTCATAGGTAAAAGATGGATCTTTTTTCTGAAATAAAATAAAATTTTTATACAGGGTTTCATTGATTATATTTACTTATCAAAAGGGATAATTAGCTTTGTTGTGCATAAAAATATTATTTTTAATACCCAAAAAGCTTGGTGTTCTTGAAAATGTTGAACATTTTTGTAGTATTTGTCCAAAACAAATTCATGTCAAATGTCTTAAGTGACCACCATTCACAATAAAGTTCTCATTGTCATGTCCTCTGAAGACTAGCAGTATTGTCATGTGCACACAGTAGTAGTGAAATTTCTCACTTGCATGTCTGAGCGCCACTCTCTGGCTCCAAGAGATATAAAGTGGATTCAGAAAGTACTAAGAAACCTTTCTGTACTCTTTATTGTGCTGTAGCTTTAATTTTCAAGGGAGATTTTTGCCATTTTTGTCCATAAATCGTCACTTTATAACAATAATGACAAAGTGAAAACATGTATGAGAAAGGTTTTCAAACATTCTTTATCAAAAAGTGAAATCTATATATTCATATAAGTAATTAGACCCTTTGCTGTTGCACTCCAAAATGTGGTCAGGTGCATCCTGTTTTCTTTAATTATGCTTGTCTAAAACATGATTAGAGTTCGCCGGTGGCAAAATTAACTTATTGCACATCATTTATAAAGGCATGTGTACCTGTGTTTATAAGGTTTCACAGTGCACGGCAGGGTAAAAAACGAGCAATGATGACCAAGGAACTCACTGGAGACCTCCATTACAAAGCTGTGGTGCAGCATAGATTAGGGCAAGGGTATAAAACCATTTCTCAAGTTTTCAGTTTTCCCAGGAACACAGTGGCCTCAATAATTGTGAAGAGGAACAAGTTTGGAACCAGAAGAGCAAATCCTAGAAAACCATACAGGCAAGAGAATGCTGAAGTGGCTTTGGAACAAGTCTCTGACTGTCCTTGAGAGGTCCAGCAAAAGCCCAGACTTTAACCTCATGGATTGGTATATTACAGACACTTCCTATCCAATCTAACGGATTGTGAAAGGATCTGTTACAAAGAATGGGATGAACTGCCCAAATCCAGGTGTGAAAAATAGATTTATAATATATAGATTTAATTAAGATTCTGTAAATTTTGCAAAATGGGCTTCTACAAAGTACAGTACTGAATTAACGGCCTACATTCTTATATGAATGTGAGATTTCAGTTTTTGATTCTTCAGAAATTTGAAAAATCTTCTGAAAACATGTTTTCACTTTCTCATTATTGGTTATTGAGTTTAGATTGATGAGCAAAAATGGCACATTTAGCTGTTTAAAAGTAAATCCACAATACAATAAAATGTGCAGTAAGTGAAGGGGGTCTGAATACTTTCTGAATCCACTGTATATACTTATATTATATAAACAAAAACACCTAAGAGAACACTCATTCAATTATGAAAGGCATATGAGTAACTATGGTACATGGATGAAAACTGTCCTTGAATTCAGTGATGAAAGTAACTATTGCCCTATATCATTTGCCTTTATCGCCCTTTCCAGTGAATAACATTGGCCCTGTTACACTGTTATTTTCATTAAATAGTAAGTTTTACAAACCTGTCTTTTTTCTAGAAAATCCAGAGCTTCATCCATCATTACAGGTACTATAATAATAGAAACAATGCAAATCATTCTCCAGGTTATCATGAAGTCATGGCACAAATTAATATAGAAAATGAGTAACAATTAAGCAATTTGCATTACTACTTTATTTCAAGGAAGACAGCCCAAAATACTTCTCTACCAATTGCTGAATGTAAAAATATATAAATTACAGGTGTAAATTATAAGAAATACCTTTCAAGGGGTGTAAATGAATGAGGTGAAGAAATGAAAAAAGTAAACAATATAAGGTTATATAGGTTTAAAAAACCTAAAGCAATAAATACATCTGTGATAGACTCAAAAAGTAAACAATTTATTACTAAAGAAAGTAATAAAAATTAACAACTATATACACTGCACAAAGAGTGAGCATTTTGAAGAGCTTAGGACTTAGTAAACCTAACATGCTATCTAAACTGCTGCTCAAGTCCTGGGGCAGGAAGTTCTTTAGGGTTCCGTTGCTTGAGCGTCCTTTTTAAAAGTGGCTGTTAGAGAAAAAAATCAGAAGAACAGGTATTTGCACCTGTAGCACCACTCTAGAATAAACACAAAAGTACTATACAACAAGACAAGAGCAGCTAATTCAAGTTATGTTATATAAATATTTAAACAACTGAATGAATTATCCAAGTTTTGTTCATCAGTCATGCTCATGAGAGCTTTGACATAATCCTACATTAACAGAAGTTCTGATCCAGATTTCCTGGGGTCTCATTCCCAATCACATTAAAAACATTCTAATGTAGTAGAAAAAGTATCTTTTTACACAATACTTGTATAAACTCACAACACAGTTTGTAATGTCTAATCAATGGATTTGCAGCTCACAGTGATATAAACTACTGTTCAGAAATGGCAAAATGTTTTGTATTTCGAAAAACCTTGCTGTAATTCTCTGTCCCATTCCCTTAAATCCATTTTTCAAAACTGCTTTGAATTTTGAAATAAAATGTAATTTCCGTTTTAATATTTTTCATTGCCAGGGGCATTAAGGAACCTGAAATTACAAGCAGCAATTAGCCACTGACAGCATGCCAGTTCATGGAAATTACATGCCAATCACAAAAGGAATGTCCCTTAAATTTTTCAATTTCAAAAAACAACTAATCTTTTGAAATCCGTTAATGATTTTTTTGGTGAATAAATTAAAGCAAAAAATATATTTACAAAAGCTGACTGAACAGTGTATAGACAATGAATCTTGTGCTGTAAAGGAGGTATATTTTCCCATAGAAACCTTGAGGGTAAGGAGCCCTTTTTAGTGTAGTTTTATACATGAAACTACCAAAATGTACATATTACAGAACTGATGATTCTATAAGCAGTGTTTGTATGCATCAGCACATTTCAAATTCCAGGATTTTTTATGACGTTCCTAGTACCAACCAGCATAAGAATCCAGGACAACTTTAAACTTTAGTGATTAACATCCATAGCAAAAAATAACACAAACCTAATATTTACACATTTGAGGTCAAACACATGGCGAATCTTAAATTGCTGACCACTTGCCAAAACTGACATCAAAGCAGAGTATGCAGAGTAATAGCATAAATGGTGCATAACTGTCCAATTCTAAGCAGGACTGACTAACATTTTGAATAGATATACCATTTTCCTGACCATGAAGGTCCCATTATACATGTGGTAAGCACAATATTTAATTTCAATGGTGATATCTTAAAGTATGATTAGCCCAACTAGAGCTCTCACTAGTGCTACTGCCACCTAATCCACTGTCACTTGAACAGCTCACTGGGACGACAGTCAAGTGCGAAAATGACCCAGCAATGAGTCCAAAACAATTCTCAGCAGAATTCCTAGCTTCCTTGCTCCTCTTCAGTTCATAATGTTTATTTCTTTCACTTGCCTTTTCAAAGCAGACTCAACCATATTCCCAATGTCAAACTTCTTCATAAAGTAATGGCACCCAGCCACGTGCTTATATGATTTGTCTTGCTGAAGCCAATCTTTGTAATCAGCATTTCCCAAGTTAAACATACACTTTCCTGGCATGCTGACTGCTGGATAAATCATAGGGACATGTCTAATATACAGTCTAATTACGCTGCAAACTATTTACCACTTAATGCTAACTCAACATGGAGACTCTGAGCAATAAACGCGTAGTGATTTTAATCTTTAAGATCTTTAATCATGAAATTAATGCCAAATGTGGCCATTTTTTTGGTTTTACCTCTTGATATGTGATTACCGTAATTCACTGTAATATTTTCCGTGACTTTATGTACCATTTACATTTTGTGTTTAGAATTTCAAGGCCTTTTCAGTACTGGATTTTGTCTTGTTCATTTTTCATGACTTTGCAGGTTGTCCAGGAACCTTACAAACCCTGTAATAAGTCATCTGCCTAAATTTATAACTATGTAGGTAAAATTCTGGTTATGGTGACTTTACAGTTTTCCTAGGAAAATAATCTGCATAATCAAGGTGAGCAGGTGAAGGGGGTTAAATGAAATAGTTAGGTTGCCGTTCTCCTGCCTTAAAATGGGTCTGCTCTTTGAATTGTTTACCCTATTTCATTTCAGCATTACAAATAAAAGCATAATAACCATTTGTATTTCTGTTTTTACTTTTAGCTTTAGTTGTTACACTTTCTGTTCTAATTCTTAAACTTACTGTCAGTAAGATAAACTTAAAGTAAAGTACCTAAAGTAAAGTTTTTGAAATATTTCCAAAAGTGACTAAACAAATACTTATCGTGATACAAATCTATGGGCTGACTTATTTATTTTGTTTTTGAAGGCCTTGTTTTCAGTTAGGCACATTATAATATAACTTGGCAGCACATGGGGCATACACTTGACTATTTGAAAGTAAGTTTTGACACCCAACAAGAGCCTTCACTGTTAAATTACAAGATAGCATGTTACTCATTCATTACCTACCATCAAGGCAACATCTGGTATCATTTTGGTAGTGTGCTATTCATTGTTACCTATCTGACACCAGCCCAATCTATGACCAAGAAGCAAACCAATCTATGACATTTGTAAATCATTTTAAAACATACAGTATTTAGGTTACATAAACTTATAGAGTATATATTAAGAAACACACAACATTTACTGATAGTAGCATCCTGTTATAATGAAAGACCATAACAAGATAATTTACAATTAAAGAGATATGGTAAAACAGTTTATAGACAATGCTTACAACTGGATCACAGAAAGATTAAGTGACTTGATGTGAGTCACATAGTAAATTGGAAAAAGGGAATGAACTGGCAGACTTGGTGTTTAAAGTCCGGTGCTTGAGGTACTAGACCATATTTCAGCCTTTAATGCTGTAATCCAACTATCAATTAGTTGGTTGGAAATCTATAAGACTTGGAAATTAACCACCGTCCAATAGGAAAAAGCAAAGACATTTGTTTAAAACTTGTCACACTAACTTGTGTCATTCTTCCAAATATGACAATGACAACAAAATATATTGTTAAAGGAATATTCCGCCCAAAAATGAAATGCCTTTTTGCTAAAATACTGTTAAAACAGTTACTTCCAGAATTATCAGCGCATGCATAAATGGGAACGCTGAAGCCTCATGGGAAAGGCTTTTTAAATTGAAGACAGGACTCTTGACTAATGAGGGGAACGGACAGGTCTTCAACAAAATAAAAAAAAGAGTGTTTTGAACATACAACTGGGTAAATGACATACTGTATGAATTATACAACATGAGTATCCCAAGATTTTTTTTCCCCATGTAGTTTTTCACATAATTTGCTGCTGTATAGCATTGGTGACTACTGCCTTCTATGATGTCACACACGTCTTTGTCTTCATTCTGCATGAAAGCACGAGATTAAAAAGTTTTTCACTGCCTCCACTTCACAGTACTTACAGTAAATAAACATATTAAAATTTAAAAATATATATGTGTGTATGTATATAATTTACAGTTGGAAGGAGTATTAATTTTAAGGTGACTTACAATGATTAGGAATTACATTTCCAGATTTAAGAGAAGAATACAGTATAACTTATAAGAGAGCTGCAAAAACAAGTCTGGCTTTACTTAAGAGAAATTAGGCAGTGTACCATCTAAAAAGCAATGCTAAAGAGAATTACCTTAACCATATTACATGCCATGAAAATGTCATGCATAAATCAAATTAATCTAAACTGTTTGTATCCAAATTATTCAAACTCTTGGGAACATGATAATGCAGGACTGTGCAGTGCAGGCATTCAAATTTGGCATAGAGGTAACTCATATTGAACAAAAATATTAAGGAATATATGTATCAATGGAAAAATGTGCAGCTATGGAAAGAATTTTGTACTGTGCGTTCAAGCAAAAACTGAAGAAGAAAAAAGCACAATATTCTCAGAAGTAATTTACAATGAGTTTTTCAGAATTTCTTCACAACTTGGTTATAAATATTCAAAAACTAAACTCACATCGGAGTTCCTCATTGTATGAAGGAACGATTACAGAAAGGTCCCTGGACGGCTGGTCTTGAATGCTGGGAAAAGGTTCCTTTTTGCCCTGTTTACTAAGAAACGTTTTTTCCAACTCTTGACGTGGAATAATTGCCATTGTATATGCAGTAACATGAGCAATCAGGGCAACCTTGAAAAAAAAAAGTAAACAAATTAAAATGATTATATTTTAACAATAGCAATTCTTAATTAGAGCACAGTATGAAAACAAGTGATTTCATATTTCTTTATAAACAAGTCACTAGAACTGTGGTGAGGTAGTAAAGGTCCTGATCTCTAAAGTATAAGATTGACAGTTTAGTATCCTCTTCTGACCTATTGAAAAGTCACTTAATCCACTCATACTATTGCTCAATTGCTCATACTAGACATTTTACATATTGTAATTCCTCATATTACGACTGCAATATACTTACAAGTTACTTCAGAACAAGGCACACATTAAATAAATACTACTACTAAATGCATGTTGAATTCTTACATTTTGTTTTTGTGCTAAGTTCAGAAAGTCTGAATATTAAATAATCTTCTCATAGTCCTAGTTAAGTAATAATAAGAAAAAAATATTATGGTTGAAAATTGTTCATTTTTAGGCTACTAGAACAGTTTTAACAAGAACTGCCCATACAGGCCAACAAAGCTCACCAATTCATTTCATCTAATTTCTGTGAGTTTTCAGAGCATCGTTTAAATTTGTCATAGCAAAATAAGTGAAGGGAAATGAAATATTGCTATTTTAAAAATGAAATACATTTGTGTTTACAAACTGTGTTAGCACAGCTGTGTAACTGTTTCATTTATTAATAATTTGCATTTACTGTATATAGTTTTTCAAAGTGAAACTGAAATTTCAGTCAGTGTAAAGGAGAAGCGGGATTTAAAAGCCACAGAATCTCATTTGTTTGCACAGTTTCAACAACTGTCATAAAAAAAGAAATTGAGCCACTTCAGAAGAACTCTTTAACACAGCGATTACATTTGGCTACTAACATTTTGATGATTTCTAATTTTACCTTTATATAAACAGTGCAAAACTTAACAAGGTGTTAAAATAAACTACCCTAAAAATATTTTAGTTGCCTAGAAAAAAATGCATAAAACAAACTAAATAAAGGTTGATCAAAGGTAATTTTTAGATTTTTGAAAAAAAAAAACAGACTATTACAATAATAAATGTAATTTAGCTCAGCTTTCCTCTTAATACAAACAAAAACATTCAGAAGAAAGTAAAAATCTTTTACTGTTCCTGAATGCACCAGATCACACAGGAAACAACATTCACAATATAGTAATTAGTAATTCAAAACTGGATCAGTGTGAACGCAAATGTGAACGCCAGGTGCGTGAATAGGCTATGAAGTGACTTGTAAGTAACAGGATTTGGAAGAACAATTGCATGTGAAAATGATAAGGGATTGGCACTTTTACAAGCCATCACAACCTCCACTAAAGCACTCTAGTGATAGATAGTTTAATATTCTATTTAATACAATGGCATTAAAAGGCAAAATTATTAGTCTTGAAGAACCCACATTAATTTTACAAAATTCTATTTTCTTGTACTAACAAATCAAACATGAAAAACGGTCTTCAGACTTTCTGATTACAACAGGTCTTTGCCATTGGAATTCTCTAGGCCATATCTTTAAATATCTCTTAAAGACTGAGCATCATATACATGTGTGTGTTTGTGTGTATATAGAAATATATATACTGTATATCTATTCTATATTTATATAAAATTCTAAGCCTAAAAGTGCAACAAATCTGTGTGACATTTTTTGTCACGCTTTAAATCTGGCTTATTTTAAAACCTACATATATGTTTGGTATCGTTCTTTTCAGAATTTATTGAACTTTAATGTGATGTTGTTAGATTTTCAGATTCTTATTCCATTTTTAAATTATAAACTAAAAAATATCAAGAACACACGTCCAGTGAAACAAGACTTCACCAAGAGTGCCAAGAGATTTAACCACACCCGAGGCTGGAAATAAAAGACAAAGAGTAGCACAGCTGCTGTACGGGCTTTTAAATGTTCGAAGTACCACACAAAATGCAGATCACGCGGCACAGTAGCAATCCAGCAGCTAATCGAGCAAAGAGGAGGTAAAAAAAAAAAATAAAAATATTTGTTTCCTATTGTATCACCGTTTAAGAGGGGGTTTCGGAGGAGTGACCGCTTCTCCTTAGGGTTTGTTCAGCCCTCCTCTTAGAAGTAATGTTATATAATCACAATGAGGAAACCATAAGTATTACTAAAGGTCACAGAAAGCAAGTGAATAGAAATTAGTCTTTAATCTTATTTTGAACAGTTCAATTGTAGACGACTCCTTTATGTGATGAGGTAAAGAGTTCCACAGGCGAGGAGCAGCAGCTGCACAAGCCCCGTCTGTCCCCCTTAGTTTTACACTTGGTACGAGGGACAATAAGAGACAACTGACCAGAAGATCTAAGCACTCTGGATGGCTGGTGTAAAATACACAATTCAGATAAATGGGTAGGAACAAGCCCATGTAAACATTTAAAAACTAGCAACAAGATTTTAAAATCAATTTGAAAACTGACAGGCAGCCAGTGTAAAGAAGCTAAAATAGAAGAAACAGAGTCATACTTTCTTGCCCCAACCAGAAAACGAGCGGCAGCATTCTGGACCAACTGTAACCCGAGTATCAGGAATTTGCTAATCCCAGAATACAGCGAGTTGCAGTAATCAAGGCGAGAAAAAATAAAAGCATGAGTAGCTTTCTCAAGATCCCTAGAAGATAAAAAAGGCTTTATCTTACCTAATAGACAAAGCTGGAAAAAGCAACTCTTGACTACAGAATTTACTTGTTTCTCAAAAGAGAGGTTACTGTCAAAGGTAACACCAAGATTCAGATTTTGATTCAGATCAAGAAAATTATCAGCCATCCAGGATCTTAGTTCTTAAAGACAGTTGTGGAGTTGATTTATTGCAGAGTTGCAAACAGCAATATAAACCTGAGTATCATCATCAGCATAGCATATATACAGTGCATCCGGAAAGTATTCACAGCGCATCAGTTTTTCCACATTTTGTTATGTTACAGAATTCTACACACAACACCCCATAATGACAACGTGAAAAAAGTTCACTTGAGGTTTTTGCAAATTTATTAAAAATAAAAAAACTGAGAAATCACATGTACATACAGTAACTATTCACAGCCTTTCCTCAATACTTTGTCGATGCACCTTTGGCAGCAATTACAGCCTCAAGTCTTTTTGAATATGATGCCACAAGCTTGGCACACCTATCCTTGGCCAGTTTCGCCCGTTCCTCTTTGCAGCACCTCTCAAGCTCCATCGGGATGGATGGGAAGCATCAGTGCACAGCCATTTTAAGATCTCTCTAGAGATGTTCAATCAGATTCAAGTCTGGGCTCTGGCTGGGCCACTCAAGGACATTCACACAGTTGTCCTGAAGCCACTCCTTTGATATCTTGGTTGTGTGCTTAGGGTCGTTGTCCTGCTGAAAGATGAACCGTCGCCCCAGTCTGAGGTCAAGAGCGCTCTGGAGCAGGTTTTCATCCAGGATGTCTCTGTACATTGCTGCAGTGATTTTTCCCTTTATCCTGACTAGTCTCCCAGTTCCTGCCGCTGAAAAACATCCCCACAGCATGATGCTGCCATCACCATGCTTCACTGTAGGGATGGTATTGGCCTGGTGATGAGCGGTGTCTGGTTTCCTCCAAACGTGACGCCTGGCATTCACACCAAAGAGTTCAATCTTTGTCTCATCAGACCAGAGAATTTTGTTTCTCATGGTCTGAGAGTCCTTTAGGTGCCCTTTGGCAAACTCCAGGCGGGCTGCCATGTTACTTTTACTAAGGAGTGGCTTCCATCTGGTCACTCTACCATACAGGCATGATTGGTGGATTGCTGCAGAGATGGTTGTCCTTCTGGAAGGTTCTCCTCTCTCCACAGAGGACCCCTGGAGCTCTGACAGAGTGAACATCGGGTTCTTGGTCACCTCCCTGACTAAAGCCCTTCTCCCCCGATCGCTCAGTTTAGATGGCCGGCCAGCTCTAGGAAGAGTCCTGGTGGTTTCAAACTTCTTCCACTTATGTATGCATGTTCCAGCATCACTTCCGAATAGCTGGAGCGATTTTCATGAAACTTGGTACACATATTCATATTTCTCATTGGTCAACTAAAAATACTGTAGGGTAGGGTGGGGGTGATCTTGCAGTCTTGTATGCATGTTATCATCCAGTTGACATTCGGAAAGACCACCAGATGGTGAACGGGAGGTGATTGCCAGCATTCTTTATGTTTGAGCTCCACCGCGCCCCTGTTGCTTTTGAGATTAAATAGAGTTGGCCGGTTCAGAGTGTCAACTGTTTGTTAATTTAGTTTTAAAGTTGTGTTTTTTTTATTTTAATTATATTTTTCTCAAACAATTAAAAAAAAAACAAAAAAACAAACACTTTATTTTCCTCCCGGGCAACACCGGGTATTTCAGCTAGTAGTCTATATATACAGTCTAAATGATCACAGGAGCATGGCACTGACCTCTGTAATAGTGAAGTCATTTGAAGGTCTGATTCTTCAGCATCTCAAATCTGTCACAAATTCTCTCCTTGACCCACTACAGATAGCTTACGGTGACAACAGGTCAGTTGATGATGCAGTGAACATGGCGATCCACTACATCCTTCTATATTTAGAGATCTCAGCTGCTTTTGCCAGGATCTCATTTGTGGATTTCAGTTCTGCATTTAAGATAATCATACCAAAGCTTCTGCATAGCAAAACTCTCAGTATAAAGAAGGACTGTGCCACATGTCATAGAATCTCTGACTTTCTAAAGAACAGACACCATACAGTGAAGAAGGGTGAATACCAATCAGGGCCTCTCCAGGGGTGAGTTCCGTCTCCTCTCCATGCATCAATAATTGCACCTCCAGTGACCTATCTGTTAAACTGCTACAGTTTGCTGATGACACTACCATGATTGGCCTGATTATTGGCATTAATGAGGAGCCATATTGGAGGGAGATGGATAAGCTGTCCATCTGATGCACCATCAACAATCTTAACCTGAATTCCCTAAAAACACTAGAAATGACTGGATTTTAGGAGACAAACCTCATGTCCAACATCCCTAGTTATAAACACTGTCTCTGTCAACAGGCAGAATCATTTATAATTCTTGGCACAACTGTCACTTACAATTTCAACTGGAATAAAAAAACCTAACTACACTTACCAAAAAAGCTCAGTGGCAGATGTTTTTTTTCCTGTCAACTTAAAAAGTTTAACCTGTCCCCATCTATGCTGGTACAGTATTATAGATCCTCAGCATCCTCACTTTCTCCATAAAAGCCTGGTATGGTGGAACATCTGCTAACTTGAAGCAAGCTGCAGCATGTTACTCAAACAACATAAAGGAGTGTACAGTCGTGGCCAAACATTTTGAGAATGACACAAGTATTGGTTTTCACAAAGTCTGCTGCTTCAGTGTTTTTAGATCTTTTTGTCAGACTTTTTATGGTATGCTGAAGTAGAGTTACAAGCATTTCATAAGTTTCAAAGGCTTTTATTGACAATTACATTAAAAGTTATGCAAAGAGTCAATATTTGCAGTGCTTTTTCAAGACCTGTGCAATTCGCCCTGGTATGCTGTCAATCAACTTCTGAACTAAATCCTGACAGATGGCAGCCCATTCTTACATTATCAATGCTTGGAGTTTGTCAGAATTTGTGGGGTTTTGTTTGCCCACCCACCTCTTGAGGATTGGCCACAAGTTCTCAATGGGATTAAGGTCTGGGGAGTTTCCTGGACATGGACCCAAAATTTTGATGTTTCGTTCCCCAGCCCACTTAGTTATCACTTTTGCCTTATGGCCCAGTGCTCCATCATGTTGGAAAGGGCATTGTGTGTCATCAAACTGTTCTTGGATGATTGGGAGAAGTTGCTCTCAGAGGATGTTTTGGTCCCATTCTTTACTCATGGCTGTGTTCTTAGGCAAAATTGTGAGTGAGCCCACTGCCTTGGTTGAGATGCAACCCCACACTTGAATGGTCTCAGGATGCTTTACTGTTGTTATGACACCGGACAGATGGTAGTGCTGCTCACCTTTTCTTTTTTCTGGATGCCTCAAACAATCAGAAGGGGGATTAATCAGAGAAAATGACTTTACCCCAGCAGTCCAATCCCTGTACCTTTTGTAGAATATCAGTTTGCTCCTGATGTTTTTCTTGGCTTCTTTGCTGCCCTTCTTGACACAAGGCCATACTCCAAAAGTCTTCATCTCACTGTGCGTACCATTCCTGACCAAGCTCTGCACTGATGGTGTCCCGATCCCGAGCCATGAATCAACTTTATGAGACGGCCCTGGCACTTGCTTTCTTGGGCGCCCTGAAGCCTTCTTCACCTTTCTTTTCAATCTCAATCAGCATGACAGAGTGTACTCCAGCCTTGTCCTCATCAGCACTCTCTCCTGTGTTAATGACAGGATCACAGAAGTGATGTCAGCAGGTCATTTTGTGGCAGGGCTGAAATGCAGTGGAAACTAGGATTGGAAACAACATCTCCAGAACCACCGCACTGAGGACTGGAGCCCCTCAAGGCTGTGTGCTCAGTCCATTACTGTTCACACTGCTGACTCATGACTGCAGCAACGCACAGCTCTAATCACGTCATAAAATTCGCCGATGACACGACTGTGATGGGTCTCATCAGCAACAACAATGAGGCAGAGAGGAGGTGCAGCGGTTAACGGATTGGTGTAAAGCCAATAACCTGTCTCTGAATGTAGACAAAACAAAGGAGATGATTGTTGACTTTACGAAGACTAAGAGTGACCATCTGCCACTGAATATTGACAGCTGAACTGTCGAGGTCGTCAACAGCACCAAATTTCTGGGTGTCCACCTGGCAGAGAACCTCACCTGGGGCCTCATGTATAAACGGTGCGTACGCACAGAAATGTTGCGTAAGAACTTTTCCACGTTCAAATCGCGATGTATAAAACCTATACTTGGCGTAAAGCCACGCACTTTTTCACGGTACCTCATGCCTTGTCGTACGCAAGTTCTCCGCTCGGTTTTGCAGACAGGCGGCACCCAGCGTCAAAGCAATGGTACTGTTCCTGTGTGGTTACTCATTATTTTCCTGACGCAGCTTTATAAATACACAGAAACTAACCGCATATTGTTTATTAGTGTAACGCATCTGATTGTGATTAACTTGTAACAATATAATGGTCCAGGGAACAGCCATAGTATTCCAAATACCATAACTGCTTTAGTGTTGTTACTCTCACTTCTCCTTCTTCTTCTTCTTTCAGCTCCTCCCGTTAGTTGCCACAGCGGATCATCTTTTTCCATATTATTCTCACTGCACCACTCGGAGTATTTATATCACTATATCTGAGTGTGAATCACAGCAGCAGCTGATCGGAAAGGGAATTATCGGTATACAGTTTCATGGACACGCTGTCTCAGCCACTGCAAAACGTTTTAAAGCCTTTCCTGTACAGACCTCGCGGTTCAGAAACAGTTTCATCCCAAAAACTTTAAATGCACTCAATCAATTGCACCTTGTAGAACTGTTTGTACTTATAAGTACAATCACCCCAGTGTAAACTTGCACTATAGTTATAATATCGCACAACCTGAGCCACTTTATAAAGCGCGTATTTACATATGATGACGATATCATTTTTAAGGTGAAATGCAGCAAAATATGTTTATTAAATTATACAGATAAAACTTTAACTTCATTTAAATAATCTATATTCTTCACTGGGAGTGTTGTTAAGGATAGAATAATTGAACATGTACTATGAAGATATTTCAATGTTCCTTAAACGTTTTGAAGAATCGGAGCTAAGCTTACAGATGGCTTAATTTCTATAACAGAGCTGATTGTGTGGCGATCGGTTACTTGGGGAAAGAAAAGCACTGACTGCAGTGACGGCTATGCCAATATATATTGAATATAACACAGAAAGAGAAAATAACAACACAGCTAAAAACGCAGCGACAAATTTCGGCAAAAGTTAAATGCTTGTGTCATGAGCACGAGGCGGCTATGCAGTGTCTGCAGCATACGTGGCCATCCACCGTGCATAAGCTACCTTACTGACATTGGCGGGCGAAGGAGCCACCGATTCTTCCTCTGCCCAGTGCCACCACAAGCCTAGAGCTGCCCCTGAGTACTGCTGCAATAAATTATTTCATCGAAGTGAAACACATGTTTAATAACGTGCTTTAACTCCTATCATCATGAAAATTATATCACGAATACATCTCAGTATTTTAGTTATTCAGAGAGCTGTAATATCACGAATGTAATGGATTCTGTGTCCAGTTGGAGGAAGAGAGCCGCTTTAAGAAGCAAGTAGTGATTCACACACATAGAAGATCAAATACAAAACAAAGCATTTAACGTGCTACTTTAATTACAATGTGATTTTAGAAACTGGTTAATTAAATGAATTAAATATCACATAAGCACTTTCACAAAAGATACAAGTATAGCAGAACAAATGCGCTCTTTTCCCTACCAAGACTACAGTTGCAGAAAAAGAAATCAGGTTAGTGTTGCTTGTTCTTCTGATTTCTTGGGTAGTACAGCGGTTAGAGCTGCTGACTCCTATTCAGAAGGTCCTGGGTTTGAGTCTTAACATGTCCCAAAATAAACGTTTTAAGTAGTGAGCTGTTCTTATTGTTACTATTATACAATAAAGGCATACATTTGATTTGAGTCTGTAACAGACAGTGTAAATGTATGGTACTTGTAAAGGTTAGCGTTTTTGAATTCGGTTTTATGCTCTCAGTCGCATTCACGCTTGCCCTGGTCTGACACTGCTGTTTTCAAATAAAGACGCGCTATAACAGAGGTGAACTCAGATCAGAGAAAGAGAACAGAAGCCCTCCCTGCAAGAAACATGCACTCACATATAAGAACAACGCAGCTGCATCAGGCGTAAAGGCGAAAAATGACACTGTTTGGATACAGGATGAGGTCTGGCGTCATCCTGCCAATTACCTGTCCTTCAAAGAAACAGCACGGCTTACAGAGCTCGCCAACGTATCGTGCAAACTCCTGTTTGTGATTATGTTTTGTGATGGTCTTTACATAAGAAGCATTTATATGTTACTTATATAAAAGCAAGATCAAATGTTACTTATCTTGATTCATTTACTTGTCTTATTACAGCGTAAAGTCACAAGTAGACTGCAGCGCTTCCTCCGTTTGATCGACAAGGGCATGCTTACAAATTACACGTGTAATGTCACGAAAAATGCCTGCTGACACTTTAGTATGCGAGCAATGGTACGAGAATGCAGTTAATTTTTTTTGGGCACATGCACCGTCCACATCTAAACACTAGCGTGGAGAGTCGCACCACATTATACACTTCATGTCTACATTTTGTTGTTATTACTAAAACATGGAAAAAGTTTGTCTTTTAGGTATGTGTTCAACACATTTCCTGTCATCCTACACTTACAGTATACAGATCTTTGTAGACACGAAACACACGTGAAATGCATGTGTTCTGAATAACGATATATTTTTTTTAGTCTGGGTACCTGACTCACTGATAAATAAGGTTTCAGTTGGGAGGAGTTTTTGCAGTTTCTCCGGCAGTGGGGGGTTTTATACCAGGCTGTTTGCTGTTTGGGATTATCGACACATTTACAAGACAAAAGACACTGAATGGAGACGTGCGAGTGGATTTAAGGTGGGACGGATTTACGAGTTTTCTCATAAGCTTTGGTAATTCTAGTGTTAAGTTCATTTTCATGGCAAAGAGAGACTTTGCAATTAATTGCCATTAATCTCATCACTCTTCATAACATTCTGGAGTAAATGCAAATTGCCATCATAAAAACTGAGGCAGCAAATTTTGTGAAAAGTAATATTTGTGTCATTCTCAAAACTTTTGTTCACAACTGTGGGCCTAAAACAGGACTCCACTGAGTTCCTGCTGAATACAACACAGGTCAGAAAAATAATTAAAGACCACACTCACCCAGGAAACCATCTCTTTCAGTTATTACCATTGAGGAAACATTACTTGTCACAGAAGGTAAGAACTAGTAGACACAGAAAACTGTTCCTTTCCTGCTGCAGCCACTATGGTTAATGCCATTTTCTGATTTGTCTTTTATTGATTTTAAAACTCCTCTATCCAATCAAAAACTGTTTTCTTATTTTCAGTTTCTACTATAAGGACTTACTTAATAAATTATTGGGCAGGAGTGCAATTCTACTTTACTACGTTGGTTTATGTTCTTGTGTTTTGTGTAATATATTTTTCACTGCTACTGCACATAATGAGATGGTATGTTTAACAATACTAACCTTATTATGTGCATGGATAAAGCAACAACAACATTTCCTAGCAGCTATGTAGGCTGGTAATAAAGTTTAAAGAAAAAGCCAATGCACTTATTTGTCTAATAGGGCACCGTGAACTGAAGCCTAAGCAAACTACATGAGGTCAGGGTGCCAATCCATCTGCAGGCTCACATGCACACATGGACCTAGTATTGATAGATAGCAAGATATACTTTATTTGTCCCGAGGTTTAAATTAAAGTATTACAGAAGCTTGACAGAGAGAGAGTAAAAAACTTTTTTTATACATCTACTCTCTATATAAATTATATATAAAATCCTAAGCCTAAAAGTGCAATGATTTTATGTGACTTTTTTTGTAAGCTTTAAATCAGGCTTATTTTAAAACCTACATATATACTGTATGTTTAGTATCATTCTTTTCAGAATTTATCGAACTTTAATGTGGTGTTGCTAGATTTTCAGATTCTTATTCCATTTTTAAATTATAAACTAAAAAATATTAAGAACTCGTATCCCACAAGACGAGACTTTGTGCCAAGAAATGTAACCATACCAGGGGCCGGAAATAAAAGACAAAGAGTAGGACAGCTGTTGTACAGGCTTTTAAATGTTTGGAATGCTGCGCAAGACGCAGATCATGCGGCATGGCATCAGCGGCACGGCATCAGCAAGCCAGCAGCTGATCGACCAAAGAGGAGGTAAAAAAAAAACCTATTTGTTTCCCATTGTATCACCGTTTAAGAGGGGGTTTCGGAGGAGCGACGGTATCTCCTTGGGGTGCATTCAGCCCACCTCTTCACAACGCAAGTGGCAGATATACATGGTGAGTCAAAATTATGTTAACAGTAACGGTGCTGCTATGTATATACTGATATACAATTTATGTGCCACATATGGTACGTGTTTTGAACATGATGGCGAACAGGTTGAGACATTCCTGTAAATCATCTTGCACATATGAAGTACGTTTTTGTGAATAAATTGTTACTGACATTCAAATCATCTTATATAATATGCTACCGAGGCTGTCCGTTTGTCTATCCAGGATTTTAAATCACCTGTAGTTCATAAACCATTTGAACTATTGACCTGAAATTTGGTACACATATACTACGGGACTTCTACTATATGCTTTCAGGGTGGTGATTGACCTCCAAGGTTATTCCTCTTTTTATTTAATTGTAGAATCAACTCTTGGCAGTGGCCAGCAGGGCAGCGATGTGGCGCATGCATACGGACGCTGTTCTCATCCCTATCACCTTCGCCGTCACTTCCCCTGCCTCTTTATATCTTAAATCATTCTTGAGGCAGACTGAAGACTTAAGTGCCAGCTTAAGTGAAAAATTAAAGAAAACGCATTAAGTAATTGCAACACAAACGGTGACTTAATCAGTTTTAACGTGAAAAGATGCAGACGTAACAAGAGAAGAAGCGGGGCGCTAGGGTGGAGAAAAGATGAGCAGCTCAGGAAGTGCATCAACCTCCAAGCAAACGAATGGTAAACGTACAGAGAAAGAGGATGAAAACTAGGAATGGTCAAGTCAAGTGTATTCACTGCATGAGCGCAGCTACTGGTGTTAACATAATTTGGACTCACCCAAACAGAAAACCCTCAAGCATACTTAAGAACCTCAGACTTGGATACTGGACAGCTGCTGCTGTCAACAACAGGCTTTTAGGTGGCAGTAAGATGGACAGTCAAACATGTTCAGATGTACACTTGAAGGCATAACATTTAAATACAGCAACATAGCAATACTAACATAACCAGCTAACACTCTGAGTGTTAGTGGGAACATTTTTTGTATGAAAATGTGCTATATAAATAAATGTTGTTGTTCTAAGGAAGGTACTGTGTGATTTGGAAAGGGAGGAGTACTGCTGAGATTAAATAGGCTGAACCCTAACAAATTACCAAGACCAGATAACATTTATCTCAGAGTGCTCAAGGAGTAGGTTTGCCAAACGCCCCTTATATATACGGGACATGTCCCATATTTGATAATTTTGTCCCCTGTCCCGTACTGACCTTTTAGGGACAGCCAAATGTCCCATATTTAGTTCATTTTCAAATTTCGTAATAAAAATATATTTTTACTACCTTCTTACAGTACTTAGTTGTATTAATCAATAGATTCAGTGGCACATGTCAAGAACAAGTTTTAGGAAAATGTCAAGATGAGCTGCTCAGGAAGTGAATCAACCTCCAAGCAAACGAATGGTAAACGTACAGAGAAAGAGGATGAAAACTAGGAATGGTCAAGTCAAGTGTATTCACTGCATGTGCGCAGCTACTGGTGTTAACATAATTTGGACTCACCCAAACAGAAAACCCTCAAGCATACTTAAGAACCTCAGACTTGGATACTGGACAGCTGCTGCTGTCAACAACAGGCTTTTAGGTGGCAGTAAGATGGACAGTCAAACATGTTCAGATGTACACTTGAAGGCATAACATTTAAATACAGCAATAACATAGCAATACTGACATAACCAGCTAACACTCTGAGTGTAAGTGTGAACATTTTTAGATTAATGTAAACATTAACTAAACTTAATTCAGAATTTTCTGAAACCTGGCTTTAAAGCTAACAATACTCTTATAACAGGCAGAAAAAGTCCAGAGAAGTGTGACTAGGGGGATAAATTATGAGGACGAGCTGAGCCACTTCAGTTTAAGCAAAAGAAGATTCAGAGGAGACAAGTGTTTCAAATTAAAAAGGGAATTAGTCCAGTGGATCGAGACTGTTATTTTAGAATGAGTTCATCAAGAACACGGGGACACAGTAAATTCTGCACAGACATTAGGAAGTTTTCTTTACACAAAGAACAATAGACACTTGGAATAAGCTATCAAGCAGTGCGGTAGACAGTAAGACTTTAGGGACTTTCAAAACTCGACTTAATGTTTTATGGAAGAAAGAAGAGGATATGACAGGTGAGCCTTGTTGGGCTGAATGGCCGGTTCTTGTCTAGATTGTTCCAATGTAATTTAGAAAGTTTTTATTCACAAAGAGAACCTGTGACACATGAAATATACTACCAAGTAGTGTGGTAGACAGTAAACCTTTGGGGACGTTTAAACCTAGACACATTATTTTGGAAGGCGCGATCAGGCGAATGAACACTGTCTGATGTCCCAAACCTCCACTCATCTATCAGACACGTTTCTTCTAAACCGCAGCTTATTATGGCAACATTAGGTAAAAGGCAGAAACCAACGATGGACGGATTTGATTTCCACTCGAGGGCAAACTGCTTATCTTCTTCATTTGTTATTAAATATTTTCTTAACTTTCGTTCAGGGTCGTGGGGAAAGCAATCAATACCCGAAGCATCGGACTCAAATATCTACTAATATCTACTAAGGTTGTCTGTTAATATCATAATACTAGTAACAATGGCTGTAAATATAAAAAAAATCTACTGTTGCCATTCTGACAGAAAAAAATACTCACTACAAGTAAAACAACGGCAGCGAAGATCGCCAAAGCCTGAATAATTTCACAAATGGTGCAATCCATTCTCCATCACGGGCGCCGCTTTTACTGTAGTAAGCCTTCTAAACCAAAGCGTGTTTTCGCCCCTCGATCAGACAAATCCTGTCATTAACCACACGCTACCCACGCAGCCAGTCTCGGTTGCACACGCTGGAAGTGCAACAGTCAATTCGCTACACCTATGCGGAACTGTATGCCAACCGACTAAACGAATTGCAAGAGCGGCGTTTACAGTCAGTGAGGGTAAGAAGTTGTACGTGAGCGGCCGCTACTGGACAGGAAGATTAACGCGATGATTTTTTTTTTTTTTGAAAATGTTAAAGAAAAAGGAAAAGAAGAGGAAGCATCATGATGTTCCTACATTGATGGACTAAAAGCCAGACGTTTAAATGACCATCATCATCAAGTCCTTCCGTGAGAAGAGGACTGTTTCATTTATGTGAGGTCGAATGCCCAGAGGGGACTGGGTGGTCTCATGGTCTGGAATCCCTACAGATTTTATTTTTTTCCCCAGCCGTCTGGAGTTTTTTTTTTGTTGTTGTTTTTTCTGTCCTCCCTGGCCATCGGACCCTACTCTTATTCTATGTTAATTAATGTTGACTTATTTTTCTTACTGTGTCTTTTATTTTTCTATTCTTCATTATGTAAAGCACTTTGAGCTACATTTTTTGTATGAAAATGTGCTTTATAAATAAATGTTGTTCTAAGGAAGGTACTGTGTGATTTGGAAAGGGAGAAGTACTGCTGAGATTAAATAGGCTGAAACCTAACAAATTACCAAGACCAGATAACATTTATCTCAGAGTGCTCAGGAAGTAGGTTTGCCAGACGCCCCTTATATATACGGGACATGTCCCATATTTGATAATTTTGTCCCCTGTCCCGTACTGACCTTTTAGGGACAGCCAAATGTCCCATATTTAGTTCATTTTCAAATTTCGTAATAAAAATATATTTTTACTACCTTCTTACAGTACTTAGTTGTATTAATCAATAGATTCAGTGGCACATGTCAAGAACAAGAGTTTTAGGAAAATGTCAACATACTATAGGTACAGCGATGTTTTCATAATATTACTATTGCTCCCTTGAACCCCTGTCCATGACTCCAGACACCAGATAAAAGTCCAATAGTTGACTTTATTAATCTTCCACAGTGCACAAAGCACCCTCTTCTCCACTATACTCATAAATCACACAATAATCACTATCATAAATACAATCCAGCACTCCCAGGCGCATTGCCACCCAGCTCAGCTTGCCGTCTGGGAGCTCCCACAATCCTTTTATTGTGTATTGGGTCAGATAAAAAGTCCTGTGAACCGTTGTTCCTCCCTGCAGCGTCACCTATTGGCCCCCATGGCATCCAGCAGGGCTGTGTATAAAAACTGCAATGTCCATGATGCCCTGCTGTTCTTCGGGGAACCTCCATACTGCAGGGAGGGCTCCACCTGGCGGCTTGGGGGTATTGGCTGGGATAAACGGCCGGCCATACACCACACAGGCTTGGGCAGATTTGTGGCAGATGAAATTCAATTAAAGTAAATTAAAAGTGTTACACATAGGAAATAGAAATGTTAGGTTTGAATACACAATGGGAGTTCTGAAACTTGAAAGTACTCTTCATGAGAAGGACCTTGTAGTCATAGTAGACTTGAAACTATCAACCTTCAAGCAGGGTAAGCCATTAAGAATGTTAACAGAATGTCAGGTTATATACAGTATCATGATGTGTAGAGTACAAGTTAAAGGGGGCTATGCTTAAGTAACACACTACTGAGGCATCATCCACAGTACTATGTGTAGTCTTTGGTCTCCAGGCTACAAAAAAAGACATAGCCCTGCTGGAAAAAGTCCAGAAAAGAATAACTAGGCTGATTCCAGGACTACAGGGTATGGCTTATGAGTGAAGATGAAGGAGTTGCGCCTTTTCAGTTTAAGCAAACAGAGATTAAGAGGTGGCATGACTGAAGTTTTTAAAATTAAGAAAGGAATTTGTACTGTGGCTCCAGGTTGTTACTTTAAAATGAGTTCAAAAAGAACATGGAGGCACAGTTGGAAACATGACAAGAGTAAAGAAAGTTTTTCTTCACATAGAGAACCATAAGTACATGGAATGAGTTACAAAATACTGTAGCAGACAGTAAAATGTTAGAGACCCACAAAATTCAAGTTGATGTCGTTTTGAAGGAATTAGTTGGATACGATTGGCAAGTTTTGTTGGTCTGAATGGCCTGTTCTCATCAAAAGTTTGTCTAATGCGTCAATGTTGTAACTATTTTATCTGTGGTTCCTTTCTAATCACCGGGATTCTGGATGCAAAGTAAATAATACAATGCTTTGCTTTGTCTTATGACTCCCGTCATTTCTTTTCCCCATTGACTTTCCGATCCAGCTCTGCCAGTCCCTCTTCACTTGTCCTTTCTGGAGCCATGCTGACTCACGTTACCCCTGGCTAATGTTATAGGTTGCCCAAGGTGTCTCATCATGGTAGAGGAAACCACATCCATTTTAAAAACAAGCTGTGAGGTGACCCCATCATTTATGGCTCTCTTGTCACAGGAGGTCACATAGGTGGCTCTTTGACAGACTCAGCTAGGGCATTTCTTTTATAGGGGTATCCACTTTAGAGTATTGCCAATGCAAACACTAGAAGGAAAGTATAAAATGTTGCATAGAAAAGCAGTGAGGCCTTATAGCTGTGGCACAGGACTACGAAACAAAAACCTATCAGTGTCAATACTGCCAGTGACTCATTGTGATGACCAGAGTGAGCCATTAAATGAACTGGTGCACCAATAGTATCACAATTCATTGTAACAAAGATGCAATCCCCCTAGCCTCATAGGGTTTACAGGGAATGGTCCAAAAATGGGAAACTATCCAGTGAGCAGATGCCAAAGGAGAATGGCCAGACTGGTTCAAGCTGATTGAAAGGCAACAGTAACTCAAACAAGCACTCGAGCAACTGAAGTATGAAGAAGAGCATCTCTGAATGCACAACACGTCCAACCTTGAAGCAGATGGGCTACGGCAGCAGAAGACCACACCAGGTGCCACTTCTGTCAGCAGGAAACTGAGGCTACAATTTGCATTGGCTCACCAAAATTGTACAACAGAAGACTGGAAAAATGTTGCCTGGTCTGATGAGTCTCAATTTCTGCTGCAACATTTGGATGGTAGGGTCAGAATTTGGTGTTAACAACGTGAAAGCATGGATCCATTGTGCCTTGTATCAACGGTTCAGGCTGGTGGTGGTGTAATGATGTGGGGGATATTTTCTTGGCACACTTTGGGCCCCTTAGTATCAATTGAGCATTATTTAAATGCCACAGTCTACCTGAGTATTGTTGCTCACCATGCCCATCACTTTATGACCAGAGGGTGCCCATCTTCTGATGGCAACTTCCAGCAGGATAACATGCCATGTCACAAAGTTCAAAGCATCTCATACTGGTTTCTTGAACATAACATGGCGTTCACTGTACTCAAATGACCTCCACAGTCACCAGATCTCAATCCAATTGAGCACCTTTGGGATGTGGTGGAACGGGAGAATCACATTATAGATGTGCAGCTGACAAATGTGCAGCAACTGCGTGATGCTATCAAGTCAGTATGGACCAAAATCCCCGAGGAATGTTTCCAGCATCTTGGTGAATCTATGCCACGAAGAATTACGGCAGTTTTGAAGGCAAAAGGGGGTCCAACCCAGTACTGGCAAGGTCTACCTTAATAAAGTGGCAGGTGAGAATATAAACATACAATAAGTGAGAAAATAAATTTCATGGGAAAAAAAAGAATGAAAACTATTATCACCAATGCAGCTCCATATACAGAAAAGCAAAGCTCTGGCTATTAAATCACTAATACATTACCATCCATCTACTCATTGTCGGGCAACCGGTGCGCAATTTTCTAGGGGCGCCTCGAAAACCTTTGTAAAATATTTAAAATTGCTAGTGTTTTTGAACTTTTGGTTGATTAAAAAGATAATGTTTAAAAAATATATTTTATGTTGGAAAAACAGATAACGAAACACTTACGGAAATGAAGTCTAAGAAACGCAAGAGACTTCAAATGATCAAAAAGGAAATGCGCGTCTGTCTTTCGTAAATTGATCCTCGCATCAATCTCATATGTGCTGAAAAACAATCTCAACGTTCACATTAATTAAATTTAAGATTTATCCTTTGATTCCTTTATTAATAAAATGTCTTTCAAACTTGTAAAATTAACTTGTTTTTATTGGCGATTGTCCATAGATTGTGTCCTCAGGACTTTATTTATGGGCAGTCCCTCAGGTGCGTCGCGAAAGAAAATTTTTGGACTTAGTGCGCTGCCACTCGAAAAAGGTTGCCTTTCATTGATTTGCTTAAATGAGTTCAAGGTCTCGGATGACTGGAAAATATTTCGTTACCTTCGACTAAAAAACAGGAACTAAAACTCTGTTGGCGGTAGTCCATCACCGAACACACAATATAATGTTACCAAATTACCAAACCCAAGTGCTTTAGAAGACCGCAAAGAGCAAGTAAACCCCATCGAAGAAGCTCCCAGTAATGAACACAAATTCGCTCACACAAGCTCCTTGGTATCAAACGTGAGAAACTGTGTTACTATTCTTTAAAATAAAACTCGTTATTAAAACAAAACATTTTAGATTTGATTGAATTATTAAATTTATTGTATTAATTACTTAAATTGCACAACTTTGTTAGCTATCTTACGATCGTGAGAGTAACTCTGACGTCACAGCATGAGACGATTCGCTATTCGTGTTTTGTCGTCGGCAGATTCCCAATTGTGCGTTGCATACTTTGTACTGTACTGTTATACCGTTACTATTTTAGAAGTTATCTCGCGCATAACAAAATAAATAAATAAAATTAACATTATAATAATATGAAGATTTAAGACAATAATTAAAGAAATGAGCTTTAAAAATAAGGGTATTATAATAATAATAAAATAGACGTTACTACAAATAGCAAGCAAATGTGCTGTTATCTCGCGCATAACAAAATAAATAAATAAATAAAATGAACATTATGATAATATGAAGATGTACGACAATACTTAAAGAAATGAGCTTTAAAAACGAGGGTGTAATAATAATAAAATAGACGTTACTACAAATAGCAAGCAAATGTGCTGCGTTCGATTCAAAGGTTGACTCTGTTTCCATGTGATTTAGGAAGGCAGCATGGCGGCAGGATTTAAGTAAGTGGGAGTGATGCTACGAGTGTTCCAAAGGGAATGGGATGTGTGTTTTGTAATAAAAATAAATTCAGTCGTTGATAATCAGATCTTTAGACCTTGATAATCAGAATGTTTTATAGAATTCAGCATGTAAAACTGAAGAATGACATTGTGTTTAACATTAATCAGTTTTTAAAGAATGCGGAGTTATGAACTTTAAAACGTGGGTGCTTCACGTTGTATCAGTTTTATGCAAGTAACCTGTGTGTGTTAGAAGTAGCCGCAACTGTTGAGAAGGCTCATCTTAAAACGCATAAAAAAGAACTATCGGAAATGCAGGCTTTCTCTTTCAGATCACATCTGTGGCTGCTTGTACAGTTGTAGAATTCTCAGGATTAAGTGAAAGTTCTGGAAGTAGCGTAAGAAACAAGAAGGCTGAATACCGTACCTCTGTTTATAAACCAGATTGTTTTTGATTTGACCTTTGAATATTGTGTTTTCAAAAATTGATCTGTTCATTAAGTTGCGTATTGAAAACAGTTTTCCCATGACAGCGTTATGGGCCGCTGGGACCGATCCTAAAAACTAATGGGCATAAAACAGCAGCCAGCTCTGTCCTGAACACACAGGATCACAAGGCACCTGCTCATACTGCATGACCGTTCAGTGCTGACTATTGACTTAGTAGCTTGGCTTTATAAAATCTTTTTTTTTCCATTGTAGAACAGTTGAACCCTTGGACTATCACAGAAAATTTCTGGTATGTAGTTAATTTTTTGTCATTCCTGTTTATTATTTTTCATTTGATAGAAGCTTGAACCAAAGGCAACCACGCAAAATCATTGTGCACATAACTGTTGAGAGTTTAGGCTAGACCGCGGTAGAAATGGGCTGTCAGATTAGCCTGAAATAAAGGTTTGAGTATTCATATTTAAAGTAAGTATATATTAAATATATTGTATGTTCAGATGTTGGTTAAAAATTCTGGGTGCTAAATGCATGATTAAACTTTTTCTTTTTGATATTGTTATTAATACTTTTGAATTTGTAATGCATGACATGCTTATGACTTGGGGACTGTTTGAAATATGCGTGTGAAGATTTAACATTTGTATCGCAGTGATTTTTAAGTATATTCTACTCATTGTTATTCTTTAGTGGACATTTTTATTCACATCAACTTGGAAAATATATGTAAAAGTACATTTAAATATTTGTTAGGAAACTATGATGTTAGTGAACAATACACAACAAAACTTCAACAACTTTATTACCGTATGTAGTCAGTACAATGAAAATCTTATTCTGCCAATCCTTCAGCAATAGACAAGAATACACAACAACAAAGTCAAAACACTCTGCAGAAGTAAGAGTCACGTGCAAATAAATAAATGATTCAGTGTAAGCTCTGCTGGTAGATGGTCTCAAGATGGCCTTCCATCCTTCAGACAGACGCTTGCCTGCAGTGCTGAGGGGTGGGGCAGTGGATGGGTTCTATTTAAAAACCTGATGGCATAAGGGAGAGAACTGTCTTTCAGCCTTGATGTTCAAACTGCTATGCTCTTATTGTGTCTCCCTGATGGTACCGTGAGTGGGTTGTGTTCTTAATAATGTTATGGTATTATGCAATGCAAAGAATTCTGGTATCATGGATGTCCTTTAGTGCAGGAAGTGCTGTTCCAATGATATTTGCTGCTGATTTTACCACCCGCTGTAGAGCCTTGTGGTCCCATGCTGTATTGTTCCCAAACCAGACTGTGATGGAGCAGGTGAGGATACTCTCAATTGCACATAATTACTGAGGATAGTGCTTGGCATGCCAAAAATTCCTTAGCCATCTCCTAAAAAAAAACACTGCCGGTCTTTACCTGCCAGGTCTTTGATGTGGTAGTTCCCAGTGAGATCCTCAGAGATGTTGATGCCAAGAAATTTAAATGTGGCCATTGTCTGTCTCTCCAGTGTACAGTGGTGGGTGCTTACCTCTCTTCCTCCGTTTGCCAATAATTATCTCTTTTCTTTTGCTGGTGTTAAGAAAGAGATTACTGTCCTTGACACCACTTTACAAGGCCAGGCACCTCCCTCCTGCACGCTGACTCGTGACCTCTAGAAATCAGTCCAACAACGGTGGCATCGTCCAAAAAATTGAATTACACTGGTGTCATGCTGGGAAGCGACACAGTCATGGGTAACGAGCATGTACAGCATGGAACTGAAAACACACCCTTGTGGGGTTCCTGCATGTATGATTATTGTTTAGGAAATGTTGTTCCCCAGTCTGACCAACTTGGGTCTACCTTTAAAAAATTCAGGACCCAATTCCAGAGAGTAGGTGGCACACCTAGAATGCACAGCTTGAACTGTAAAGCACAAAACATGTAGCCTATATTTAATGAAAACTAGCACACTTAAAATAATATAACCAACAAACTTGGTGCAAAGTCTTAACTGTCCATCCATCAGTTTTCTAACCCACTTACCAAGTTCGGTCTCCTTGAAGCACAAGGAGAATCTCTAGACTGACAAGTCCATCTTAAGTACATGCAAGACATTTCATAGTAATAAATGGATTTCTGCATACTGCACGAGAACTAGACTGCTGAGAAAGTCTCCCAAAAAAAAAGAAAAAATCAGTGATAGGCCAAGTGTAAAAAGTGAGTTTGAAATCCATATATAATACAGCATTTGATGCCACACTTTTTATGTTGGTGACCCTGAATATTTTTTCTGGCCTAGTAATACATTCAGTGTTTTAATGTCTAATCATTTCTGATGTATTTTGTTTATCCATATTGTTTTATAGCATCTGTTTCCAACTTAAAATGATTTTTTTTTTTTGACAAAATGAAAACAACCCTTTGTTAGGCAAAGATTTTCAGGTTGGCTGCTATGCTACTGATTCATTTTGTGAATAGGATCTTTTAACATTATTATTGTTATTATTATTACAGTTATTAAATTTTCAGAAAAACAACAGGATTGAAAAAAGTAAAAGAATTTCTAATTTAAATTTAATTACATTTAGATTTTACAAAGTAAAATTTAAAAGAAAACACATAAGAGAGTAAGATTCAGGCAATTCTTATTTTATAAGAACGAAGTTTCATTCTCCAGTATTGAGATGCAAGAACAACTTTCAACTAAACATCAAAATTGGATTTCTAGAATATTCAGAAAGAATTCAGAATACAAAAGAAAGAATATAATAAGCTCCAATGATATCTGATCTGGAACAGTTCTGTACATTAAAAATGGTCAAACATTTTAAATTTTATTAAAAATATTAATCTAATTAAATGACTCAAATGTTATGTGTAAATTGATGTCCTGTCATTCACAAATCTCATTTTCTTCAGTAACCATTCATGTTTCATTTATTCTCCTTATAACACTAATATTTCTTTTATGAGACCATCCTGTGACCCTGATTTGAGTCATAGGTTTGGGAATCTCTTTACTAAAGTATTTTAGGTTTACTCTTTAAATTGTAGTACTAGGGTTTTGTACCGCATTAGCCATTATGAATGTAGTGAGAAGTCAAGCAAAATGACATATTTTATTGGCTAACTAAAAAGATTACAATATGCAAGCTTACATCTTGCCTGAAGAAGGGCCCTGAATTGCCTTGAAAGCTTGCATATTGTAATCTTTTTAGTTAGCCAATAAAAGGTGTCATTTTGCTTGACTTCTCACTCACTCTGGGGGGAAAAAACAATGTTGTATGAAAGCTATTCATTTAAGAACATTTAACAATGAAAATACCAGAACTATGTTTCATATTTAATCTTTGAATAAACTCTGCCTTTCTTTTTTGGATAAATTATTTCTCATTTGTAGATATATTGCAAAAATAAATTATTCATTCATTCATTCACTTTGCACCACTTATCTGAAGCCAGGTTGCAGGGGCAACAGTCTTAGTGGGGAGGCCCAAATCTCTTTTTCCCCCAAGTTATATTTGGCAATTCATACTGTGATTCCCAAGGTGTTCCCAGGCCATCTGGGAGGTATAATATTTCCAGTGAGCCTTGGGTCTTCCCCTGGGTCTCCTCCTAGCTGGTCATGCCCATAAAACCTTTTGACCGTCAACAGCTATAGAGGGAGGTGAGTTACTGCCCAAAGAGTAAAAAATAAAATATATATATATATATATATATATATATAGTACTGTATTATTAATTTATTTTCCATATTGCTTAAAATTTTCATATGGTTTTTATATGGTGTTACAGAAAAAAATGTTTTATCCCCCCATTATCAGTAGCAATATCGTTTTTCTTTTCAACAGAAAGAGAACTGTAGGCCTGATGGAAGAGAGTTGGGTGAATTTCGAACAACCACATTGAATATTGGTAGGTTACATTTTCCTTAAACATAAAATACTAGCCAACCCGCGGCGTACCATACGCATAATCAAACGATTTTTTAATGATTTTTAAGCACAGGGAGAAAATTAAAATTTGAAAAATCGGTAATGTAATAAATCAGCAAGAAAAGCAACATTGTAACAATGCACGGAACGAACCAACACGCAATCATCCATGACTGAAAACTGGCAGACCCCCCCATCGCACCTTCTCCTGCCAGACGGAGGGATGCGAGTGTACTGCGCTCAGGCGCGGAGTGTGGAACGGCAGGAGAGGAGAAGGACGTCCACTCGGCTCCCTCCATCATGCTAGTCTGCTGATTTCTTGTTCAGTATGCACTGCCCGCTCATGTGCCCACCTCCAATTAGTCACTGGAGTCATGGTCGTCTTTACACAGTCCAGATGCACCTGTGACTCACGTAGATGTTTCATTGCTCTGTGCAGTTTTGGCTGCTTTTCTATATATAATCCACCAAGACACCCGTCCACGATAGTAGGGAAGTGGGAGGGGGAAGTGTACAAAGGGTAGGGACGTAACCAGTGGGAACGTATGAGTCGCACTTAGTGGGAATTCCACGGTTTGCAGCCCGAATTGGGTTCAACAGCTTACCCACGCCTCTCTGTGCCTGGTAGACAGACGCTCAATCTCATGCATAATTATTAATTGAATGCTAAACACTTTTGGAAAGACACGGTTGTCTAAAACGGGTTGGTGTGAGAATACGAGGTACGAGGTAAGTGAATGAAAAGATGGAACTCTGGAGAGAGCAAAATACAACACAATAGTGAAGCTGCGGCATAACAAACACCGCATAATTATTTATTGATGGTTGAACACTTCTGGAAGGACACAGTTGTCTAAAAAGGGAGCGTTTGAGGATACAACAGAAAGTGAATGAAAAGATGGAATGCTGGAGAGATCAACATATAATTGTCCGTGAGTGAAGAAGACGCATGTTTGTCGCGGATGCGAATTGCTGTATGTAGGGTGTAAAACAGTTTGCAATGGTGCACGCGGTTGTGTGTCGTAACCGAAAACTCGGTTTTTAAAGACTGCTTAATTCATTGTGTTTTAACCTACGTTGGAAAGGATTGTTTTAAGGATCCCATGGGATACCCCTCGCAAACCGTTTTACATGCTGCATATGACGATTCACCTCTGCGAGAAACATGCCTCTATGAACAGTCAACGTGGCTCGGAGGTGCCAGGAGTTGGTGGGCGTGGCTCTTTCCTGCTTGCGCCATAGGTATCTTACTTGTCGGAGGCTCAGTGGATCCACGCCCCTTCCGGCTTGCTTTCCATGGTTGTCTTGCCTTAGTGAATTATATATATAGATATTTTATCTGACCTCTGAATCTACTTTGATTTTTGTAATTTTAAATAATGACATATTGTTTTAATTTTTTTCAATAGAATGGTTGTATGTTTTCTTAAGCAGATTTTTCTCAATATTCTGTCTGTTCCCTTAACTTACTTATTGTAATACATGCTTATCCTGGGAACTATAATATTATAAATCTACTATTATTAGTTTACCAACATAAGTTTTTGTTTTTTTGTATTTGACATACGGATTTTTAACATTATGTGAATACTGAGTTATTTCCAAATTCTGATAATTTATATAGTATGCTTTCATTATTATAAAATGTGTTAGACTAATTTTTTAATTGTGGAATTTTCTCATGTTTTCCTTGTTTAATCATTTATATTGTTGTAGGTTCTATTACTACCGCAGATGGCTCAGCACTAGTAAAGCTTGGTAATACAACCATTATTTGTGGCATAAAAGGAGTAAGTGATTGATTAAACATTATGGTTTGGTTTATACTGTCAGTGTTAAGTCTTAATATTTTCACAGAGTTATGTGTAGATTTCTAACAGGGATAGCATCAGTTTCTAAATATAAAATCAAAATATTTTTTTTTATATCTATTCCTCTCTGAAATCTACTCTGTCAGTTAGTGTGTTTTTAAAAGATGCTCACCACCTGGAATTCCTTGTCACATCACAAAAATGTTCACATAATTGTAACCAGCATATATACATTTTATACAAGTAATTGGTGTTTATATACTGCCTGAGTAGAAATGTCATTAAATCTCATTTATAAAGTAGTATTTAACCGTTTTATTCTTTTTTTGGGCAGCCCATTAAAGATTGTGCTTGTTGCTGCTGGGATAGGCCTCAAATCTAGGCGCTCTTGTAACTGAAAAGCTGAGTTGAGAAAAGGGTTTAATGAGATATATATATATATATATACATACATGGTCATCCCTCACCTATTGTGGGGGTTATGCTCCAGAACCCCCCCGCGATAGGTGAAAATCCGTGAAGTAAAAACCATATGTTTATATGGTTATTTTTAAATATTTTGAGCCCTTATAAACTCTCCCACACTCCTATAAACATTTCCCACACAGTTATACAGCATAAACCCTTTATATTCTTTTAGATATTAGGTAGGATTAGTTGAAATTATGTATGTAAACACACTGTTTATATACAGTAAAACCTAAATATTATAGATAAGATATTGAGTATCTCAGATATCACATATGTTACATGTTATGTTACAGCCATTACGATAGACAGGCCACCAGTAATAAATACGTACAATGCAAGAAAATGGCCAAAAGTTAACTCTTTACACAGCGAAACACATCAAGAGCATCTGGCTGCAGCCACTGTAAGGTGTTGAGCTCCACAGTAAGCGGAAACACGTGACCGCCACAGTAGATGGAAAAACACCCCTCTTCTACTATCTTAAGCTTAGGCATGCTATTTGCCTGTTGCTGCCTTCCCCATTGTTTTTTAAGGTTAGGATTGTTGATTGGGTAGGTCCTATATTAGTTAGTCCCGTTTAGTCTATTTAATTTTATCCTGCCTTGTACGTCCGGTTGTTCGGGTTGGCTTCATTTAGTTAAAAGAAACCGTTTTCATCGTACTCTTGTCTTGAAAGGTGTTCATCCATGTGTGTTTTTAGAAGGATTTTTTTAGTTTGCGGAAGAAATAGCTTTTTAAGTTGGATCCTGTCCTGCCTCGTGTTACTTGTTGTCCGGGACAATTTCTGGACATTTCCGCGAAAGGTTATTTTATACGCTAAAGAAGGAATATGCCTCCTCTCCCACTATCTTAAGCTTAGACATGCTATTTCACTGTTGCTGCCTTCCCCAGTGTTTTTAAGGTTAGGGCTGGTGATAGTCATTCGCCTACTGTGGATGTCACGTGTTTCCGCTTACTGTGGAGCTCAACACCTTACAGTGGCTGCAGCCAGACCCTTCTCAAACACGTTGATGCTGAATGAGCGAGACGAGACTTCCTGGTTAACACAGCGGAATCAAATTCGGCGCTCCACCGCTGAGCCAATCAGCACACAGGAACTTAACTGCGTGCTCTGATTGGGTAGCTTCTCAGCCATCCGCCAATAGTGCCCCTTGTATAAAATCAACTGGGAAAACCAACTGAGGAAGCATGTACCAGAAGTAAAAAGACCCATTGTCCAAGCAAAAAATCCTTGTTATATATTTAGATATGCTTACATATAAAATCCGCAATAGAGTGAAGCTGCAAACGTCGAAGCGCAATATAGCGAGGGATTACTATATAATTTTTTTTTTCCTTTTACTTAGAAGTATTAACTGTCTTTATACTGCTGCCGGAGTCCGTAATCTAACACCAGGTCAAGTCCACATTTTAATGTTGATAGCTCAGTTTAGTGTGTGGTTTATTCCTGGTTTTGAAGGACAGATGAGCTCAATTTGAGCAGTGTGACACAGCAGATCTGAGCATATTTTTTAATGTGTTTTAGAAAGTTGGCTGTCTGAACTGTTTTAATATTTTACTTTCTGTGAATTGTGTTGATAATCTACATTTAGCTGCATAAAATATACGCTAAAGAGATGTGCACTTTAATTTTTTATTTCAAAATTAATTTGTTTTAGGAGCTTGCAGTCCCACCAGCAGATGCACCAGACAAAGGTTACATTGGTGAGATATTTAAACTACTATAATCTACTTGCTGGGATGGCGTGATGGAACAGTGGTTAGAAGCCAAAATAGGAGAAACAAAGAAATACTTTCTTGCCCCAACCAGAAAGCGAGTGGCAGCTTTCTGGACCAACTGTAACCTGAATATCAGAGATTTGTTAATCTGCAGTTGCAGTAATCAAGGCGAGAAAAAATAAAAGCATGAGTAGCTTTCTCAAGATCCCTAGAAGATAAAGGCTTTATCTTACCTAATAGACAAAGCTGGAAAAAGCAACTCTTGACTACAGAATTTACTTGTTTGTCAAAAGAGAGGTTAATGTCAAAGGTAACACCAAGATTGCGGACTTGAAGTTTGCAAAAGACAGAGAAAGAGCCAAGAAGTCCAAGACCAATTTGGGCTTTAGCTGATGGACCCACTATAAGCACCTCTGTTTTTATTTTGATTCAGATCAAGAAAATTATTAGCCATCCAGGATCTTAGTTCAGACAGCCAGTTGTGGAGTTGATTTGTTGCAGAGTTGCAGACAGGAATATAAACCTGAGTATCATCGGCATAGCAGTGAAAAGAAATTTCCTAAAAATCGCTCCAATACGGTGAAGGTATATAGAGAATAAACTAGGACCCAAAATGGATCCCTGAGGAACACCATATTTAAGAGGAGCAGTAGATGAAAAAGAGGAATTTAATACATTTTTAGTGCTCCTTTATAGCTAATCATTAATGTTTTTTATTGAATTCATGGAATATTTGGATTCACATATATTAACATGGTTAAATGCTTCTAAAGTATTATAATAACAGTTTGTCTTCTTTATTTA
This sequence comes from Polypterus senegalus, assembly GCF_016835505.1. Taxonomy (NCBI): domain Eukaryota; kingdom Metazoa; phylum Chordata; class Cladistia; order Polypteriformes; family Polypteridae; genus Polypterus; species Polypterus senegalus. Next base: position 295,650,356 of record NC_053155.1, read on the forward strand.
GTTTTAAAATCGGCACATTTTGCATTATTATATGAAGAGGTTTTTTATAATACAACTTTATTTCCAGATATTACAGTAGAAGTTATAATATAGCATTATGACTTGCTTTTCTATTAACAAACACAAGTTTAGTGCAATCACAAATTCATTCAATCGAGTAAATCACAGAAATAGTTAAAGCATGGCTTGAACCTAGATGTTGGCAGCAGCAGTTTTATTTAGAATAACATTTAATTCATGTCAGATTCTAACGAGACTGTTCACATTTCTAAGCAAAGTGAACTGGATTTTACCAGGTTTTAGGAAATGTAAGACATTGTTTTCCCATTGGGTTATGGAGGATGTATTAGGATTCTTGCATTTCAGCAAGATTAGTCACCACATTATGTAGTGTAGGAAATCACACTGACATTATTTCTAGATACAGTACTGTAATCCTATCTGATATTATAGCAGTAACTGCTGTAAAAGAATTCGGAATGATTATAAATTAAATCTAATATTGAGATTGTCAGATTAAACAATTACTGAGTATTTAAGTACAAAGATCATAAATACATTGTTTGCAATTTTTTAGCCTGTTTATCTGCTAGAGTATATCAATGTATAAATTTAGCACAAAAAATGTGAATAATGTGTAAAGTTTAGCTAAAATGTTGATGCTTAATTTTCCTATAACACTGATCTGTCATTTCTCAATTATTATTTTTTGTCATGTTCTTGATATAAAAAAAAAAGTTTATATATAAACTATTATTCCAAATTGTTTGCAGTGCCCAATGTTGATCTACCCCCACTTTGTTCATCACGGTTTCGGCCTGGACCCCCAGGAGAGCAAGCACAAGCTGCTAGTCAATTTATAGCAGATGTTATTGAGAAGTAAGTATGCATTGTATAAATTAGTTTTGAATATTTGTTTCATATAAAGTAGGACCAGTTTTGTCAATTACTTTTATTTTTTTTAATATTTTGCCCTACATTTAGTGAATTATCCGAATCCTGATGATTCACGTAAATTAAAAATATATGCTGGAAAAAATCATCTTTTTTTATATTTATATGCCATATTCATAGGATTCCCAGGTTTGGTAACAAACCTTTATTGTATTACGTATAGCTACAGGAAAAATGTCATTCTTGTTAATGGTGGCATAACCATGTACTGAGTCCTGGTTGGCAGTATGTTGCTTCATGCAGGTATTGGGTATTGTGCAACCCTTTTTCTCAAAATTAATGTCTGGATGAAGAACTAAGAGCATTTACTGTGAAAATGTGCAATAATGCAGAAAATAAAATTGAAGCAAATAATTGTTCACAGTACTGTTAGCATTGTGTGTTTGCTGTCTGATTTATTTGAAGCCTTGGGAAAGCCTTTGTAGATATATTGCAAAAATAAAGTATTCATTCACTTTGCACAACTTATCTGAGATGAGAGCCGAAATAGATTGATATACTGTACTGTAAACAAAACTGAATGAAATGTTATAGTTTTGGCACATTTTTAAGCATGAGTTTGCCTATAATGTCAGTAGAAGAGAATAGATGTGTAAATGTACAAGTGATGATCAAAAAATTTATAACTTGGCCTACTATATTAAACACAATTTCTGTCAACTCTAATACTCTTCATGTTTGCTATGCCAATCAAATAAAATGTTTTGTCTTATTTGTGATACCATTCTTCTGTAGTTGACTTGCCAACTTTGTCACTGACATAGCATGTCCTGCAGATTTATCCCTTCAGACTGAGGAACAAGTGGTAGGAACATGGGGCCAGGTTTGTAGAAGAGCCTGAATGTGACGTGTATGACCGTTTTGCAGTGTGGCCTTTCCAGTTGTGTTCAGTGTGAGTATGGGTATTGTTGTGTTGGGAAGCAGAAGGGAAATAGTGAGTAGTTTTCATTGCTTCTTTCCACTGATTGGTTATACAGTATAGGCTGTTTGAAGCACTGAATCAGTGCAATTCACATCATAAACGAAATGTGCACAGAGTCTTACTGGTACTGGCTTGGACCTTAAATTTCTTTAGTGTTGGCTGTTTTGTTCTTCCATTATTTTGTTTTTGTGTGGAATCTTGGCCATAGTTATGTGTCCAAGTTTCATCCCTACTTCTTACATTTTTCTTAGCTTAAATTCATTAAATTGAGATTGTCCCTGGAGCACTGGATACAGTGCTGCTTTATTTAACATTCTGGGCACCAACCATGAACAGACCTTGCTTGTGTTTAGCTGTTTGTGAACAATGGATTCAGCTCACACATAACTAGACTCTATTATGTCTACTGTCTCACACAATGTTATTGCTTAAATCTCACTTGTGATTCTTTCCACGGGTGAATATGTTTTCTTCTGTCATCAGTGTTGAAGTCTGTCCAAAGCTTGAATCATCCTGAGACAAACATCTTGTTGTTACAGAGCCCATCTCTTTGTTTATGTCATGTGATAGTGACTGATCTTGAGGCACATTGAGTATATGAGAATGAACCTCTAATGGTGTTCTTTAATGTTAGACGTTAAGTCAACTTGAGTTTTGTGTTTTTGGCACTCTTGTTAACTTAGTTCTGAAACAAGAAACATACAGTAGAATTATGGTACCTACTCTTTGAATACATAAAAAATGTGTAACAATCCTTTCAAGGTTCAAAACTTTTTGATCACACCTCAAAGTTTAGCAGACTAACATTTTGGCATTAATTTTAGTCAGCTGTTAGTATTTTCATGCTCAAACTCTAGATTTGATAATATCTTGGATGAATTCAGGGTACTTCATATACTGCTAGTTGTTAACATTTCTATCAGCTATGATGTTAGCTGTACAGTAGGCATATGTGCTTTAAAGGAAAATGGTACCTTTTATGAAAAGTCCTAGTATCTGTTAAATACCCATATTTAGTGCATACAGGGTATGATTTCATTTTTGGAACTATGGCACTTTTTTAAAAATCAAGCATTAAATGCCAAAGATGCATTATTTTAATGAAAGTATTGCAATACAGTTGAACTGCTATTGAAGTATCTAAAGCTTAACGTTCTTCTATTGGGACTTGTTATGCCTCTTTTGCCAAGCAGCACTGAAGCATGCATCCTTTCCTTTTGATAAATTGTCCATATTTGCATTCTGCATCAGAAAAAAATGACATACAGGTAGTCCCCAGGTTACTGACATCCGACCTACGACTTACAAACTGGGCTGCACGACTGCGGCTCCGTCACCTTCGGCCTGGGGACGCTGGAGGGGGGCGATTTTGCTACTCGCGCAGCGTAGTGTCCCTCGGGCGGCAAGCGGTGACCCGTGGTCCATAGTCATCGGGGCCACAGCTATCCCTCGTGTGCAGGACGGTGGCTTGATGGGGCGGTTCACTGCCCACCCACTACGCCACTGCAGCTACTACTCCTGACTGCACGCAGGCTGGATGGAGCAGAGGGGGTGTTTCTGCAAGCAGAAGCAGAGGGTAATGCTGCAAGCAGTGACCTGGTTGTGGCTGAACGGAGGCCATTGAAGGTGAACGGCTCAGCGGGGGTAGCATTGTAGTGTGCCTCGGTTGACTGCCTGTTGAACGGGGGTGGTGGTGGCCGATTCACTACCCACCTTTGGTCGCACCGTGTTCGTTCTTGGTGGGTGGACGCTGCAGGCAGTATACTGTAGTGTAGGTGACTGTGTGGTGGGCGGATGGTGAATCGCCCCTCTCTGCCACCATTCATTCTCAATAGCAAGCCTGCTTGTACTGTTACGCACATAGCAGGAAGTTGTCTCTTGTCAGTACATCAGACGTGTTGACGACGGGTGCCTTCCTGCTGTGATAGCGTGTACAGTGCTGTGCAGAAGAGCTCATCTTAACCTTTTGTCGTCACCCTTCAAGAATGTCTCTGAAACACAAATCTGATGCAAGTGCCGGTGATACAGTAAAGAAGAGAAAAACTATCACCATTGAAAATAAAGTAGAAATAATAAAAAGGTCAGAGAGGGGTGAAATTCCATCATTCATTAGCAGAGCACTTGGTTACAGTCAGTCAAAAATAGCATTTATTAAAATGTACCTGTTCTGATTTGCATACAAACTCAAGTACAAACCTAACCTAAGTACACACCTAACCTAAGACAGTCCCTGTCTCATAAGTAAACCGGGGACTGCCTGTATATTCTTGTACCTTGTCCATCACAGTTTCTTAGTAACAAGTAAAAACAGCTGCAGCTTTTTTTGTTCATTTAAGCAGCTGGCTGTTAGTACTGTTGTGCACAGTGATCAACTGCACTCTGTGGATGGTCTGTAGCCACCTGACAGGTCTGAAGTAATACTTTAAAAAGCTCCTTATACCAGCTTCTGTGACATCTGAATTTAATAAGTACAAATTATGCAGCTGTTACACAGAAAAAAAAGAGAAAAAAAGTCTTACGAGAAGGATGGTTGATGGTGGTCCATTAACCTGTATTTGTTTTCACTGAGCGCAGTACAAGTACAGTACAGATCCTGAGTATTTAAAAGTAGATGCAGCACTCATTTTCAGGCTTAAGACTGAATTAAGCTGGTAACTGGTACAGATGAATTAGTCAATCAGCCAGAGATCATAAACTGTAGATTTTCCTTCTTAATTTGCAATTCTTCCATGAGTGTTAATTTTGGTTTCATTTAGCTAAGCAAATAAACAGTACTAAAATGTCATCATCTTAAGAAGCAAAAAAATGTCTGTTGTATGGCAGTATTGTGGCAAGTGAAAAACAAGACACTATAACTTTAGTGAAGTTCTCTCCCTCTCCATTGAGTTTAAAAAGGCTAGTTCTTTAAAATGCCTTAAGGAATCGCATATAACACCTTGCATAGAGTTGGCACAAAAAAATTCAGATGCATAAGATTATGCTTTAGCAAAGTTCTACATACTGTCACTTTAAATCCCAATCAACGTGAATTTTAATGCACATGCATGCTCCTACAGCCCCACCTTGACTCCTTACAGAATTTTGCCTATTTGAATATGCAAATCAATATAAATAGCCCCTTCCATTCAGTGTTTTGTTAAAAGACAATGGCAAAAGCACATGTAAAAAACAAGAATTTCAGCAAATGTTAAATGGAGGTCCTGTTCAGTGAAGCAGAGGTAAAGAAAAACGTACAATTTGGCAGCTTGACACTAGAATCCCCGAAGCCTACATAAATATTTGTAATGCTGGGCCATCTTCAATTCCTTTACACCTCCTCATCAGCGTCATTGTTTTGCAGATGTGTCAATCAGCACAAGAAGCAACCAGCCTGCTCACTCATCCGCCACCGAGGCAGCTGAAGTCAAGTCAGACGCAAAACTCTTAGAGCTGAAGTCTCTCTATCTCACAGTTGACAATTGATTTGTAAAATGTAATTTACATACTTTATTGCATTTACTTTAACGCATCCTAAAATTCTAACAGCACACAACTCCAAGGGGATAGCACTTTGAAATCTAAATCTACCCAGAAGCCAGTCATAATCATGGGACAAGAAGTCAGTGTGATTTGTAAATATGCGCTGTCTTCTAATTATTACATTTGTCATGTCTTCTTTTTTTTTTTTTTTTAATTTTATTGCAATCCATACAAAGCAATCAAGTTTTTACAAAAAGAAGAATTGAGTTAAGAACAGATCAATCCCCACCCCTGAGAGAGAGAGCAAGCCAAACGGCGTAAAATTTAAGGCTTGTAAACATACCAAAATAAATAAATTCTCTGTGCTTCATGACCTTATTTTAAAATGTTACTGATTAGCTCCTGCCATGTTTTGAAAAAAGTCTGTACGGATCCTCTAACTGAGTATTTGATTTTTTCCAATTTCAAATAATATAATACATAAGTATCCCACTGACTTAAAAGAGGAGAGTTTGGGTTCTTCCAGTTTATCAGAATAAGTCTGCGTGCCAACAGTGTAGTGAATGCAATCACAATTTGTTTGTCTTTCTCCACTTTAAGCCCCTCTGGAAGAACACCAAACACAGGTGTTAATGGGTTAGGAGGGATTGTGAGTCCAAGGCTAACTAAAAGGTAATTAAAAATGTTTGTCCAGAATAATGTTAATTTGGTGCAGGCCCAGAACATGTGACCTAGTGAGGTTGGGGCTTGGTTGCAACGTTCGCAGGTTGGATCATGCCCTGGAAACATTTTGGAGAGTTTTAGTTGAGACAGATGTGCTCGATTATATAATTTTGAGTTGTGTAATTGTATGCTTTGCGCATATGGAGCTCGAGTGAATTCTCTGCATTGCTACTTTCTACTCCTTTTCTGATATATTCATTGAGAGATCTTTTTCCCAGTGTCCTCTTGGATCTTTGAAAGGAAAGGATTGTAAAATGATTTTATATATTGTAGAGATGGAGTCTAAGTCCTTGAGATTGAGCAATATTTTTTCCAGCATGGATGAGGGTGCAAGATGAGGAAAATCTGGAAGGTTCTGTTTAAAAAAGTTCCTGATTTGAAGATAGTGAAAGAAATGTGTAGCTGGAATGTTAAATTTGGAATGTAATTATTCATAGGATGCAAAGATGTCTATATAAAGATCTCTAAGCAAGTTAATTCCGAATTTTTTCCAGATATTAAAAACTGCATATGTTTGTGAAGGTTGAAAGAGGTGGTTCTCTTGCAGAGGTGCCACAGATAGAAGCTTCTCTGTCTTAAAATGCTTTCTACATTGGTTCCAGATTTTAAGTGAGTGGAGCACAATTGGGTTATTAGTGTATTGCCGATAGCGTGTGTTTATTGGAGCACAGAGCAAGGAATACAAAGAAGTACTGCAGGATTTTACTTCTATTGCGGTCCAAGCTGTTATGTCTTCTAACAACGCAAAAGTAAATGGTAAATGGCCTGTATTTGATATAGCGCCTACTAGAGTTCAAGAACCCCCCTAGGCGCTTTACAACACAACAGTCATTCACCCATACATTCATACGCTGGTGATGATAAGCTACTTTGTAGCCACAGCTGCCCTGGGGCACACTGACAGAGGCGAGGCTGCCGAACACTGGCGCCACCAATCCTTCCGACCACCACCAGCAGGCAAGGTAGGTTAAGTGTCTTGCCCAAGGACACAACAGCTGCATTCTCATGCCGGGAGCCAGGATCAAACCTGCGACCCTCCGATTGCTGGACAACCCGCTCTACCGACTGAGCTACTGCTGCCCTAAAAGTAGCCATGGTAGTTGGAATAGTTTGGCCATTCCATGCACCATTATATTGTTATGGATTTATTGCAATCAAGTGCCATAAATTTGTAAACGATACGCAATTAATTTTGGTATATGTGATAAAGCCTGCGTGATGGATGCGAATATTAAACAGAAAGGGAAACCACACAGAACCAGTAATACTGCTTCGATGCTGGGTGCCATCTATTTACAAAACCAAGCAGAAACGTGTGTATGCATGGTGTGAGGTTGCCATGAAAATTTGTGTGGTATTACACCAAATTTACAGTAGACTTTATGCATCTCAATATGAGCGTTGGAAACGGGCATACACAACATTTTTGTGCATATACACTATTCATACAAGGCTCCTGAAAACTGGTCATCCATAACCACTCTACTAGCGGTGTTTGAAAGAATAGACAGGCATGAACAAAACAACCCGAAATCTAGTGTCATGACAAACAATATACTGAGGACCTTCGGATAGGCAATAATACATAACACAGAAGGGTGCTATGTCAAATTCCTAAGTTAAGTTTAAGAGTTGGCTATGGGAGAAAGGTCTGTTTGCATGCATGCTGCTAGGAACCTTTCACCTTGGGGGACTTCAAGTCTGTAATTCACTTTTTACACTATGCATTTTGACCAAAAATATTCAGGCTTGCTTGGAAAAATCGTGTTAAATTCTGAATGTGTTTAAAAATGTAAATGAGGTACCACTGCTGCCATTAACAAAATAACATTGATTCTAAAGTTATACTTGGGGTACATTCCTTATGGACCAATAATTTTTTTGCTTTGTTTACAGTTCAGAAATGCTACAAAGAGAAGATCTTTGTATTGAAAAAGGAAAGGTAAGTGGTTTTAAAGTTTCTGTTTTTGCCCCCTCATTTGAATTTTGGGTAGTACAGAGGTGCAGTGGTAGCACTGCTGCCTTGGATTAAGGAGACCAGAGTTTTTGGCGCAGTTTTCTCTCACTGTCCCAAAACATGAAGGTTATCTGAATTGGTGAAACTACATTGGCTATAGTATGTGTTTGGTGTATGGGTGCATGTTCACCCTGTGTGGGAATAGCTACGTGTGTAATGAAAACAGAATAGTATGAAAATGAATATTTCTGTTTTTTACAAAGTAATTTGCTCCTTTATGAAGCATTTTTAACAAAGTTGTAAGGCATCTTCTTCCCAAACAAATGACACAAACAATAAATTCTTTACCTTTTTGTGTTGCTGGATTGCATTACAGTAGTGTAGAACATTAGAACACTGTAGATGAGAACAAGCCATTCACCCCAACAAAGCTAGCCAGTCCTATCCACTCAATTCTTCTTTTTTTTTTTTAAAAAAAAAAAAGTAATTTTGAAAGCCCCTGAAGACCTAACCTACTGTCTGCCACACAACAGTACTTGGTAGCTTATTGTAAGTGTTTATGGTTCTCTGTTGAAAGAAAAACCTCCTACTGCTTGTGCGAAATTTACCCTTAACAAGCTTCCAGTTGTGTCCCCATGTTTTTAATGAATTCATTTTAAAGTAACAGTCTCGATTCACTGGTTAATTCCCTTCATAATTTTAAATACTTCAGTTGTGTCACCTTTTTATTTTCTTCTGCTTAAACTGAAAAGGCGCAGCTCTTTTAATCTTTCCTCATAGCTCATCCCCTGTAGTCCTGGAATCAGCTTAGTTGCTCTTCTCTGGGCCTTTTCTGGCGCTGCTATGTCCTTTTTGTAGCCTGGAGACCAACACTGTACACAATACTCCAGATGAGGCCACACCAGTGCATTATAAAGCTTCAGCAGAATCTCCTTGGATTTGTACTCTACCCATCAGGGCACTATATAAACTAATGTTTTATTAGCCTTCTAAATGGCTTCTGAACACCGTCTGGAAGTTGATAGCATAGAGTACATTTAGACTCCTAAATCCTTCTCGTAAGGTTTACTTTCAATTTTTAGAACTCCCACTGTGTGTAATCTAACCTAAAAGTTTTACTTCCTACAAGTAATACAGCGTCAGATCGGGTGTGAATTTATGCTGGCACTGTTATTTAGGGGCAGATCAGGAGGGGAGGGAGAAAAATTTAAACCCGATCTGTTTGTTTTCAAAAAATATTGCATTAGTGTGATGATGTTTTCTGATTGGTACTATTCAGGTCATAAAATGATTTCTTCAAAATGTCACATATATTTGTCTCTTTCTTTTTTTACCCGGTGCTGCGATGACATCATGCACCAGAGGGCGTGAGCTTAGGAACATGTGGGTGTCCGGTTGCTTCTGCTATATAACTAGCGTGACCTGGCGGCGATCAATGCGCATGTACGGGGTCCACTGAGAAAAGAATATTATTCATGGTTCACCATGCAGAGGAACTTTCTTTCCTCTGCATGTCTTGGAGTACAAAAGAAACCCCACCATGCACCAAAATGTGAAGACTGGGCAAAATCGGGGGGAAAAAAAAAACAAAAACGCAGTCACTGATTACATCCGCAAGATGGTATGTGAATGAATATGAATAATGTTACATTAGTGCCACAATGTTTTCTGAAATGTACAATGTAGGTCATAAAATGAATAACTCCAAATATCATATATACCTATGTCTCTGTTTTTTGTGTGGCTTTGACATCAATAACACTGAATGGAAAAAAAAAAAAAAATCAAGTGACAGTGAGATACGAAGAAGGCAGATTCACCAGTGTTTGTGTGTCAGCTTTTATCCCTCCAGATTAGAGAATTTCCAGTTGATTGTCTCCAAACACCACTCACATGTACAGTTTTTCCCAGTTTTAAATAAAAACAAACAGCGTCAGATCCCAAGGGGTTTGGGGGGGTTAGCATGTATCGTGATCGTGACTGAGAGAGTAAAAGTGATGGGAAACGCTAACTTTTACAAATACTATAAATTTATAACCAGCTGATATAGACACAAATCAAAAGTGTTTTTTAATGTATAATATTAACAATAACAGCAGCTCACTACTCAAAACGGTAAATATAGGAGTCGGCGTTGAACCGGTGGACTCTTGATTACAAGTCAACAATTCTTGCCCCTGCACCACGGGAGCTGTTGCATTATCCTTGAACCTTTTGTGAAAGTGTTTATTTGATCTTTGAACTTCAGGCTTTACTCATTATATAGTTAGGGGATGCAGAAACCAGTGTTACTTCGTGCCGGTCCCAAGCCCAGATAAATGGGGAGGGTTATGTCAAATCAATATGCAGACAACAATATAATTTTCCATAATGGATCGGTCGAGCCCCGGGTTAACGACGACTGCCACCAGTGCTGTTCGCCAACTGGGCTACTGTTGGCCAAAGAAGAAGAGGTGGGAGATGTGTCCGGGGGCAGGAGGAGAGGAGGAAAGTAAAGACAGTGGAACTGAGGGTAGGAACTTTGAATATTGACAGTATGACTGGTAAGGGGAGAGAGTTAGCAGATATGATGGAGAGAAGGAAGGCTGATATATTATGCGTGCAAGAGACTAAATGGAAAGGGAGTAAGGCCAGGTGGATTGGAGGTGGATTCAAATCATTTTATCAAGGCGTGGATGGGAAGAGAAATGGAGTAGGGATTATTCTGAAGGAACAGTATGTCAAAAGTGTTTTAGAGGTGAAAAGAGTGTCAGGCAGAGTAATGATTATGAAGCTGGAAATTGGATGCGTGATGATGAATGTTGTTAGTGCATATGCCCCGCAAGTTGGGTGTGCAATGGGTGAGAGAAGATTTTTGGAGTAAGTTGGATGAAGTGAAAAACCGTGTACCCAAGGGACAGAAAGTGGTGATTGGAGCGGATTTCAATGGGCATGTTGGTGAAGGGAACAGTGGAGACGAGGAGGTGATGGGTAGGTATGGTGTCAAAGACATGAATGATGAAGGTCAGAAGATAATTGATTTTGCCAAAAGGATGGACATGACTGTGGTGAATATGTATTTTAAGAAGTGGGAGGAACATAGGGTTATGTACAAGAGTGGAGGAAGATGCACACAGGTAGATTACATCATTTGGAGAAGACTTGATCTGAAGGAGATTGAAGACTGCAAAGTGGTGGCAGGGGAAAGTGCAGTTAAGCAGCATAGGATGATGTTGGAGATCAAGAAGAGGAAGAGAGTGAGGGTAGAGGATCAAATGGTGGAAGTTGAAAAAGGAAGACTACAAGGTTGAGTTTAGGGAGGAGGTGAGACAGGCACTGGGTGGCAGTGAAGAAGTCACCAGACAGCTGGGAAACTTCAGCAGATGTAGTAAGGGTGACCAGCAAGAAGGGTACTTGGCGTGACATCAGGAAGGAGGAAAAGGAAACCTGGTGGTGGAATGAGGAAATACAGGAGAGTATACAGAGGAAGAGGATGTCAAAGAAGAAGTGGGATAGTCAGAGAGATGCAGAAAGTAGACAAGAGTACAAGGAGATATGGCGCAAGGTGAAGAGGGGGTTGCGAAGGCTAAAGAAAAGGCATATGATGAGTTGTATGAGAGGGTGGACACGAAGGAGGGAGAAAAGGACCTGTACCAATTAGCTAGACAGAGGGAGCAAGCTGGGAAAGATGTGCAGCAGGTTAGAGTGGTAAAGAAGAAAGATGGAAATGTACTCACAAACAAGGAGAGAGTGTTGAGCAGATGGAAAGAGTACTTTGAGAGGCTGATGAATGAAGAGAACGAGAGACAGAAGAGGTTGGATGATGTGGAGATAGTGAAGGAGGAAGTAAGCTTTGAAGAGGATGAAAAATGGAAAGGCCGTTGGTCCAGGTGACATATCTATGGAAGCATGGAGTTGTTTAGGAGAGATGGCAGTGGAGGGAGTTTTCAACCAGGTTGTTTAATGGAATCTTGGAAAGTGAGAGGATGCCTGAGGAGTGAAGAAGTGTACTGGTGCCGATATTTAAGAATAAGGGGGATGTGCAGGACTGCAGTAACTAAAAGGGAATACAATTGATGAGCCACAGCATGAAGTTATGGGAAAGAGTAGTGAAAGCTATGTTAAGCAGTGAGGTGATGATTAGTGAGCAGCAGTATGGTTTCATGCCAAGAAAGACCACCACAGATGCAAAGTTTGCTCAGAGGATGTTGATGGAGAAGTTTAGAGAAGGCTAGAAAGTGTTGCATTGCGTTTTTGTGGACCTGGAGAAAGCATATGACAGGGTGCCTCAAGAGGAGCTGTGGTACTGTATGAGGAAGTCGGGAGTGGCAGAGAAGTACGTAAGAGTTGTACAGGATATGTACAAGGGAAGTGTGACAGTGGTAAGGTCTGCAGTAGGAGTGACAGATGCATTCAAGTTGGAGGTGGAATTACATCAGGGTTCGGCTCTGAGCCCTTTATTTGCAATGGTGATGGACAGGCTGGCAGAGATTAGACAGGAGTCCCCATGGACTATGATGTTTGTTAATGACATTGTGACCTGTAGCGATAGTAGGGAGCAGGTTGAGGAGACCCTGGAGAGGTGGAGATATGCTCTAGAGAGGAGAGGAATGAAGGTCAGTAGGAACAAGACAGAATACATGAACAATAGGTCAGTGGAATGGTGAGGATTCAGGAAAAAGAGTTGGCAAAGGTGAATGAGTTTAAATACTTGGGATCAACAGTTCAGAGTAATGGGGATTGTGAAAGAGAGGTGAAAAAGAGTGCAGGCAGGGTGGAATGGGTGGAGAAGAGTGTCGGGAGTATTTTGTGACAGACGGGTATCGGCAACAGTCAAAGGGAAGGTCTATAGGACAGTAGTGAGATCAGCAATGTTATATGAGTTGAAGCAGGAGACCAAGCTGGAGGTGGCAGAGTTAAAGATGCAAAGATTTGCATTGGGTGACGAGGATGGAAAGGATTAGAAATGAATACATTAGAGGGTCAGCTCAAGTTGGACGATTGAGAGACAAAGTCAGAGAGGCAAGATTGCGTTGGTTTGGACATGTGCAGAGGATAGATGCTGAGTATGTTGGGAGAATGAATGATGCTAAGGATAGAGTTGCCAGGGAAGAGGAAAAGAGGAAGGCCTAAGTGAAGGTTTATGGATTTGGTGAGAGAGATGCAGGTGATCGTTGTAAAAGAACAAGAAGCAGAGGACAGAAAGATATGGAAGAAGATGATCCGCTGTGGCAACCCCTAATGGGAGCAGCCAAAACAAGAAGATGATAAGTTTATGTCTACATTTTGTCATTTATTACTAAAATATGAAAAACGTTTCTGTTTTAACGATGTGTTTACACAGATTATTGTAGAAACGGAGCACACATGAAATGCATGTGTTCCAAATAACGATCTATTATTTCCATTCTAAAAGTCCAGCACTTCACTCCCAGATAATCAAGGCTGAAACATGGAGAACTTTGTGCCCGTTTGGTGGCAGTGGGGGGATGGAATAGTAGGCTGCTGGCTGCTTGTCTTGATCGGCACATTTACAAGACAAAAGACGCAGATGGAGAAGTGCGAAGGGATTTAAGGTGGGCCGGATTTACAAGTTTTTTCGTAGGCCTTGGTAATTCTAGTGTTAAATGCTTCCTGAAAATCAAGATAAATAATATCATATGCTCCACTTTGATTGTATCCTTTTGTTGCTTTCTCATAAAAGTCCAGTAAGTTAGTAAAACATGAACATCTTCTCAACCCATGTTGTCTGTTCACTAAAGCTCTTGTTCTTGCCATGTGCTGCTCAGTCTTATCCTTAATATCTTCCATTAATTTCATGTGATGCGTGTTAGGCTTACAGACCTATAGTTGCTTGGCTCAGCCTTGTCACCCTTTTTATATACGGGGTAATATTTGACACGTTCCAGACCTTTGGAATTTCCCCAGTGTGCTGTGGCTTCCTAAAAATGTGTCCAGTGTTTATATATGTACTGCATAAACTCCTTAGAACTCAAGGGTAAATATTATCTGGTCCTGGTGATTTGTTTGATTTCATCTTATTTAATCCGAGTACTTCTCCCTCTACAATTTCCAAATCACTCAGTACTACCTTAGTAGTCCTTGTTGGCGCTGGGAGGTTATCCTGAGGTGAAGACCTCAGAAAAAAGTTTAGAGTGTTCGCTCTTTACTATTCCTGATGCACTTGACCTCCTCCTTGATGGTTCTTTACTACTAAAATCTGAAAGAATCTCTTAGGGTCGTCTTTCACCTTATCTGCTATATTCCTCTCCAACTGTCTTTTAGCCTCCCTAATTTCCTTCTTAATAGTTGCCCTCATGTTCTCATCTGCCCTATGATTCACTTTGGAGTTATTAGTCTTATGCCTTGTACAGCTGTTTTTTTTTCCTTTGAAGTTTCTATTTGAACTCTCTATTAACCCACTGTAGAGGTTTTTTAAATTTCCTACTAATTCAAAATTTAGGTATAAACCTGTCCTGCATTACAAATGAAACATTTTTAAACCTGTTCCACTACTCCTCTACTTAAAAGCTTATCACAGTTTATCCACTTAGATTTTGATGCATCTGATCAAAATTTCTCTTACCAAACTTAAATGCAACAGTTTTAGTCTTTGCACCCATACTCTTCAAAAACACTTTAATTGTATTATATTATGGTCACTTGACCTAGTGGTTCAATCGCCTCTACACCCTCAATTCTATCCTGATTATTACAAAATCCAGACAGGCTTCCCCTCATGTTGCTTGTGTGTAAAAACAGTCACTGATCACCTCTAAAAACTCCTGTTCTTGTACTCTGCTACAGTATTTGCAGAGTTATCACTATATAGACTACGTCTACTGTATGTTTTTACTCTGGTTTGATGATTGATTTTTTTTTTCGTTTTGTTTTAGAATACTCTACCTAAAATTAGATATTTTTAATCTGTTACTTACCCTGTGTTTGTAGTGATAGCTAATAAAATTGTGAAGAGATAATACAGTTGTTGACTGCAATGGAAACTCAACTTGAACAACTGCATCCACTATCAAATAATTAATGAAAAAAATCAAGTTATTTTGTTGTATAATTCCGATGCTAGGCATCCAGCTGCATGCTTAGTATTTCCCAAATACATGTATTTTATTTTGGGTGAAAATGTTCTTGTACCCAATGGAGAGCTAGTGAATTAGATACCTAACTCCCCACTCATTAATTGGTCACTAATTCTACTTAAGAATAGCACAGTTATTGATTACTGTGCTCTCTCTTTGCTCTATAGCAAGTTTAAAATTAAAGGTTGAAATTGAAAGAAAAATTATTGAAAATCTTGCAAATTGGATACGTATTTGTAAATCTCAACAACAGTCTTTTAGGTGAAAAACCTAAAATACAGCTGTTGTGGCTTAGCAATTGGTGAATTAGGGGAGAGGTAGGTGTACAGTTGAAAAGCTCAGTAACATCTGAACACACTTCTCTGTAATTGGTTTGCTTAACAAAATATGCCTGGATACCTGATATTGAATTATGTGACACAGGCAGTTTTGAGGTATGATTTGATATTGTTTGCTATTGTGTAAGATGACTTTACATTGAAACACACCGTATCAGGAAGTTTTTGATCTCCGTATGCCATGAAAACATGACATTAATAATGTCTCTTGACCATCACTACATTTTTTTTAAAGTAGCGCACGTTTGCCTCAGACGAACAAAAGAGATTTAAGTTAAATTTAAGCTATTTATAATCTACCAGTGGTACTGATTTTAATTACTAAATGTGACAGTGATTGGTCCAAATATCTTGACATGCTTAACTTTTTAAAGAAGGTTTGGGGCGGGGAATTAAAACCTTACAGATGACTTTGGCACTATATGTTTTAATGCTATTTATTTCATGGAATGCAACTAAATATAAAAGGCTGCAATTTGTGAAATATATTCTGACTTAACCGTGTTAGTAATACCAGTATGAGATGTATGGTGTACAGCAGTAAAGAACCTGTTTCTCTGACCTTGGCCTCAAATTAAACTAGTCACCCACAAAAAAAGGTTTAGAAATAAACTTACAAATGCGACATGGCTACTTATGTAACATATTTGGATGTGATATGGATATTACACACAGAGGAATGAATTGTAAATGTTTGCCTGGTGCAAGCAACCCTTTCCTTATCAAAGTGATGTTTTTTTTTTATCTCCTGATGTTGGCTTCATTTTATGTAAGTTTCTATTAATAATGAAATTTGTTATTTACCAAATTGCCAAAAATAATCTTTGTCTTGCTGTGATGTTTTGCAGATCTTTTTTTGATTTATTTTATTCTTGCCATTTGTATCAAATTATACATTTATATACAGTCATATGAAAAAGTTTGGGAACCCCTCCCATCCGGCATTATTGACTCTCCTTTCAACAAAAAAGATACCAGTGGTATGTCTTTCATTTCCTAGGAACATCTGAGTACTGAGGTGTTTTCCGAACAAAGACTTTTAGTGAAGCAAAATTTAGTTGTATGAAATTAAATCAAATGTGAAAAACACAGAATGTGCAAAAATGTGGGTCCCCTAGTAATTTTGCTGATTTGAATGCATGTAACTGATCAATCCTGATTACTTGTAACACCAAATTGGTTGGATTATGTCATTAAGCCTTGAACTTCATAGACAGGTGTGTCCAATCATGAGTGGTAAAAAGGTATTTAAGGTGGTCAATTGCAAGTTGTGCTTCTCTTTGACTCTCGTCTGAAGATTGACAGACAGCATGGGATCCTCAAAGCAACTCTCAAAAGATCTGAAAACAAAGATTGTTCAGTCTCGTGGTTTAGGGGAAGGCTACAAAAAGCTATCTCAGAGGTTTAAACTGTCAGTTTCAACTGTAAGGAATGTAATCAGGAAATGGAAGGCCACAGGCACAGTTGCTGTTGAACCCAGCAGGTCTGGCAGGCCAAGAAAAATACAGGAGCAGCATATGCGCAGGATTGTGAGAATGGTTACAGACAACCCACAGATCACCTCCAAAGACCTGCAAGAACATCTTGCTGCAGATGGTGTATCTGTACATCGTTCTACAATTTGCACAAAGAGCATCTGTGTGGCAGGGTGATGAGAAAGAAGCCCTTTTTGCACTCACACCACAAACAAGAGTCGCTTGTTGTATGCAAATGCTCATTTAGACAAGCCGGATTCATTTTGGAACAAAGTGCTTTGGACTGATGAGACAAACATTGAGTTATTTGGTCAGAACAAAAAGCACTTTACAAGAAGAATGCTGCATTCCAAGAAAAACACCTGCTGCCTACTGTCAATTTTGGTGGAGGTTCCATCATGCTGTGTGGCTAGTTCAGGGACTGGGGCCCTTGTTAAGGTTGATGGTCAGATGAATTCAACCCAATATCAACAAACTCTTCAGGATAATGTTCAAGCATCAGTCACATATTCCAACAAGACAATGACCCAAAACAGAGTTTGAAATCTACAAAGGCATTCATGCAGAGGCAGAAGTCCAATGTTCTGGAATGGCCATCACAGTCCCCTGACTTGAATATCTTTGAAAATCTATGGGATGATTTGAAGAAGGCTGTCCATACTCGGCAGCCATCAAATTTAACTGAACTGGAGAGATTTTATATGAAGAATGGTCAACAATACCTTCATCAAGAATCCAGACACTCATCAAAGACTATAGGAGGACAACGTCTAGAGGCGGTTATATTGGCAAAAGGAGGCTCAACTAAGTATTGATGTCATATCTCTGTTGGGGTGCCCAAATGTATGCACCTGTCTAATTTTGTTATGATGCATATTTTCTGTTAATCCAATAAACTTAATGTCACTGCTGAAATACTACTGTTTCCATAAGGCATGTCATTTATTAAAAGGAAGTTGCTACTTTGAAAGCTCAGCCAATGATGAACAAAAATCCAAAAAATTATAAGGGGTTCCCAAACTTTTTCATATGACTGTATATCTGGGATATTAAAAAAGGTAGCATTTCTTTTAATTTAAAATATTGATCATTCTAGCCAGCAGTGTAAGGTTGGGAGCATACGATGATATGATGAACCACCTTCTGTTTGGGACTCGAGTGCAGTGGGTGATACCTTAGTACCACACTGGAACTCTCTTTATTTCTTTTTTTTTTTTTTTTTTAAGAGTAAAACTTAAGGCAAGAAATAATATGGATTAAGAAAAGAGAAGTTTTGATGTGTTTATTATACTTCCCTCAAGATATGAATGTTGATGTTTTCTACAAAAAAAGGAAACTGAATGATGATGACTTTCATATATAAGTTTAATTATTCGTGTGTATTTGCTTGTTTTTTTTTAGCTTTCCTGGGTCCTTTACTGTGACATTATTTGCCTTGATTATGATGGAAATATTTTGGATGCTTGCATAATAGCTTTACTAGCATCTATCAAAAATGGTAAAAACTTTTTATATATATATACATTTTATGTTAATTAAGCCTGTTAAATGTTTTAGCTCAATTGTTTAGTTTTACAGTAATAGAACTGTGAAGATTTCTGGAAAGTAAATGAATACCATGCTAATAAAACACAAGAGGAAGTAATATGAATATTCACACATTTCTTGCATGTAAAGTGTAGCTGTTCACATTGCTGTCCTAAAGCCAGTGATCATTTAACCAGTAGTGCTTAGAAGAAACGGGATCTTTTTCTATTGTTATTTTCCATGACTCTGAAAGAAGAAAAAATCATCTCTCTTTTATTGTTTTGTTTTTATAGTGCAGCTGCCAGAGGTACACATAAATGAACAGACAGGCCTTGCAGAAGTTAACATGAAAAAGAAGAGACATTTAAATATTGTAAAGCATCCAGTTGCTGCTTCTTTTGCAGTATTTGACAAGTATGTAAAATATTACTAAACATATTAAATAAGATTTGCCAGCTACTACTTTTAAAAAAAAAAATATATATATATATACACCAAAATGAAATGGTTCTGGATAAAATGACAAAGACTTTAAATAGAAAAAGGAAGATCTAATGCTTGTCTTGACTAAGTTACATTTTTGTTGTGAGTAAAGTAGTACTAGGGTGTTGTACTGTGTTAGCCATTGTGAATGTAGAGAAAAGCCAAGCAAAATGAGACCTTTTATTGGATAAATAAAAAGATTACAATATGCAAGCTTTCGAGGCAACTCGGGCCCCTTCAGGCAAGATGTAATCTTGTTGTGTAATGTAATGTAATGTGTTGAGTAAAAAAAAGACAAAAAACCTCACTAAACTTTAGAATTCCATTGACCTTCTCTGTTGGGAGTTTTACAGGTAGAGTAACGTTTTATTGAATAATGAATTAAAAGTGTAACATTTTCAAGATTGCATTTTATTTTTTAAAATTGAGCATCAAAATTTCTGACAATTCATGATGTTTGATAAATATATTATTAAACTGTTGAGGGAAATGTCACAAAATCCAATTTTTGAGCATTACAGTATTTTAGTCTATTCTCATCTCATTTTCTGAAACTGCTTTTCCTGGTCAGGGTTGTGACAGCCGCCGGACAAGCAGGTCAGCCCAGACTTCCCTGTTGCAGCTCAAGATTCCAGCTCTTCCTGAGGATTTCTCAGGTGTTCCCAATCAAACTGAGAGATACTACCTCTCCAGTATGTCCTGGGTGTGCTGCAGGGTCTCCACCTAGTGGGATTTACCCGGAGCAGCTCTGGAAGGAGCCGCCTAGGAGAGGCATCCACCCCAACTAGCACCTCTCATTTCAAAGGAGCAGCAAATCTACTCTAAAGCTCCCCTTAATCGCTGAGCTTCTTGCCTTGTCACAGTGTGTCAGCTCAGCTACCCTGCGAAGAAACTTCATTTCTGCTACATTTATGTGCAGTCTAACTTTTTCAGTCATTACCCACAGTTCATGACCAGAGGTAAAAACGGCAAACTCAGTGTTCTGTCTTTGGACTCCGCTCCTGTTCACCACCACAGACCAGTACAGTGCCAGCAGAACTGCTGCCGCTCCAATCCCCCTGTCAATCTCGCATTCCCTTTTTCCATCACTCTAACCATCTTAATTAGTGAGCTGTTTTTGCTGCTGCTTAACTCGATTGCCTTCGTTTTAATTGATGTATTCAGCCCCCTTAGTTTCTTTTTCCTTAATGAGTAGCCAAACAATACTGAGACACAAAACAAGCCACCACATGACCAGCTAACCTAAAAATAAAAAATGTGAAGGTCTCGGTCATGTTGGTCTGCTCAGGTCACTACAAGATCATGATGGTAGTCTTAGAAAAAAACAGGAAATCAGCTGTGGCAGAATGAAACCAGCAACAAGTCATGATATTCAATAACTGCTTAAATTAACTGGTAGGACTAAAATTGGCTGGAGTTTGATGTTTCAATTTAGCCGGTCATCTTGGCTCGTTTCACATCTCATTTCTGTTTGGCTGCCATTTAATGAAGAAACAAAACAATTCACAGGCCTGAATACCTAACAATAGGGCTATTAAAAGGAAGGAAAAGTAATTATTTAGCAGTGAAAACTGCTTGCTGATTAGAAAAGGGTTAGAATGAAAACCTTCAGCCACTGCGGCCCACCAGGAGTGCTTACAGTTACCACAATTATGTTTGTAAAATCCAAGAGTGCTACACATTTCCTTTTTGTGTTGGCATACCAAACCGTACAGAAACCGAATGTAGAACCTTGTCGGCCATTTTTTTGGCTTCCAGCACAATGAGCATGACAAAGCAAAGACTGAGATACTCCTGACCTGTCAGCCAGTTGCTTGTGGCAGGTTCCTGTTGCAATAAAGTCAACAATTGCTACAACCTACATATGAAGAGGTGTCTCCTGATTTTGGGCAGTCTATCATTCTATGGCAGGGGCATATTAAGCACATATTGCTGAAGAGGAGATCTCTTGAAAGTCTAAATTGGCTCATAAGCCAGTCATCATGATGGACAAAAAATTCGGACTAGTCTGTAAAACTTGTTTCCTTTGTATATGACCATTTGCACAGCCTTCAGACCGTGCCAAACAAGCCATGTTGTATCAAACTATTAGGTTATAAATAGGTTTTAGAGCATGAAATTTTAAATTTTGTATATGCTGAAAGCAAATCCTGTCCATGGTTTTACTGTGCTTTGGTTTCTAATCCTGAGAAGTGACAACAGCTAACTGACAAATAAAAACCAAGATCTTCAGTGCAAATTTGTGGCATTGACCCTCTTAAAAGGGAACTAAAACTAAGTCTGTACAGCACATTTATAACTTCTGAGGCTTAATACTAGGGTAGCTCCGATTGATTGGCCACATTCTTCACAATAAAAGACTTGATCGGTAAATAGGCCTATCACCTAAACTGGTCTTTTCAGCCGCTGCTTTTCTAAGCTTTATGATCATTTAGTTTCAGTGCTCCTATGCAGGGTATTACGGTAATTGAGCTAGATAAGCATGAATGATGGTTTCTTTTTTTTTTCTCATTAAACTTCCTGCAGCTTAAAAAAAGATCAGGAAGTGGAGGCTTGTTTTGTGAGAGATGATTGAAATTTTAGCTTTTACATAAAAGAAATCGTTGGAGTTTAGATAGACAGCTAGAACTTTACTTTGTCCTTTTAATTAAAATGGATACTGTTCTAGTTTGGACAGAGAGCTTGTTTTAAGTTCAACAGCTTATATTTTCAATTGGAAAGATCATGTTAGCTTAATGGCAAAATGCGTATTTTACTTATAAACCATGTTAGTCTTGTGTCTTCTTGATAAACAACTTGCAAACATTTGATACATTTGCGGCTTTTTTAAAAGATTTGTACTGTGTTTGTTATTTGTTGCTGTATGTCATTTGGTAAGAAACAAGTATTGCATAATTAAAATGGTAATCTATATTTATAATGATCCAAGAATTACGATAGAGTAAAGGGAAAAAAACACCTGTATAAATATATTAAAAGGATATTTTAATAAAAAACTGTAGTGCTATTAATGGTTAAAAATGATGAAAACCTGTGAGTGCATGTATATTTACATTTAAGAAAGTGTGTGTGTGTGTGTGTGTGTGTATATATATATATATATATATATATATATATATATTTTATAAATCTGAGCCCAGGAGAGACAAATCCAATCTTTTTTGAGTGAGAACCCTGACCTCAGCCTTGATGGTGCTGATCGACATCTCAATCGCTTCACACTCCACAATGACTTTCTCGAGTCCTTTTGAACTAATTTTTTTTCCCCCCCTGGAGTTTTTGATTTGATATCCTTTACTAATCCACAAGGGGAAATTATGTCTTTTTGCTTGACCTTTGGAGGTCAGACGACGAGGTCAGCCATTGTACAGCATGCCCCGGGGCAGTTTTCAGATTATGGGCCTTTCTCCATGGCCCAACAGAGGATGATCCCTTCTAACAGTGAGGGGATTTGAACTGGCAACCTTTAAGATAAAAACCAGCACTCCGTCCTAAAAGCAAACTACGATGAGTTATGATTTTATTATAATAACCTACACATATGGCCATGTAATAGGTTAAAAATAATTGTAATATTTTTTCCATTTTCCTAAACATGTTATTCTTTATTCCAGCTCAATTCTTATAGTCGATCCTACTTCAGATGAAGAAAACTTGTCAACTGGGTTTATTACAGTGGTAATTGATGAAGAGGAGAAACTTTGTACTGTACACAAACCAGGTTAGTGTATTTGCACAAAATGTCTTTATAGTTTTGTGGAGGATATACAACATTGGCTCTTCTGTTAAGTTTCATGAGAGTGTACATCAATTTGCAGAGATAAAGCTATGAATTTGTGGCTAACATGACTCTAAAACTTGCATTGAGGAACCGCCCTGCTATTGCCGTGTGCTTACATCTGTCCTGAATATTAAAATGTGCAATATCTAATAAATGTGCAGGCACTTTCAAATGAGAAATTAAGGGATGTCTCATTTTTTCAGTGTTAGTTTACAAAGTTTAATTTGCAGCCCCTGAACTCTTACGTTTCAGCTTCTTAAATTGCCAAACCACTTTTAATACAAAGCCATTTCCCATCTTATTAATATTACCTTTCTCGTGTGTCAAAAGTCACATTCAAAAGGACATTAACATTTGCAAGAACTAGAGCTGCGACCCTTAATTCAACCATAACTGAATAATCTCCAGTCTTGAACTGCACTTTAGCGTTTCCTCTCCATAAAATCACAAACGGCAAAGAAGACACAAAGTTGGCAGAGTTCCACGCTTTGTAACCACACTTTACTTGATACTACATATACAAGTATGAATAAACAATTTGAGGGACTGGATTGCAGAGAGAAGTATTCTACTGCGCTTTGCACTTGTACCATGCCTTCTCAGATACCCGTGTTACTTTGTAACAATTAGGCCCACCCGCTGACACGAGACGATTGTTACCACTAACCCGTCATACTCTGCGGCAGATGATAAAAAGGATCAGTGAATATCACACCCTGTGCACACCTCATTTCAAAATGTGCAGTCAAACCTGATGCCAGAGCATTTATAGTCCAAGACAAAAAAGACTAGTGGTCAATATCCATAAATACATGAGAAAAATATTACATCAAAGAAAAGACAGGAGAAAAAAAAAGACATAACAATCCCTTTCATCTGCCCCCCCAGCCCAAAATAACCCTTATATGTGACAATACAAAAATATCTATATACAATAAGAATATCCCTCTCCCTGTTCTCCTTCCAGAGCTTATAAGTAAGTCCACAGTTCCAGCCCCTGTGGGCAGCATGTGAAACGAAGAGTACTAATGGGTGCGGACTCCTAGCAGTGAAAAATCTTCATGGTAAAAACTATACAGTCCGTCTGCGCCATAAGAAAGAACAGTAAGGTGTTTGAGAAGCTCACCGAGTCCGTGGAAAATAGCAGAACGCCCAATTCACCAGTCAAAAAAGAATGACCAACTTCCATCTAAGCGTCAGGACTTTAGAGGACTCCAGGACATCGTCTCATGGCCCAGGAAGATGAACTGCTTCATTCGATTTTCTCTGTCTTCTTGGCTGTCTTCTCTCCCTTTTAAACTGGTTTGCTGTGTGCAAATTGCTCCCCGAAAATTAAAAAAAGAAACCTCTGGGAAGTGCAATCCCCACAAAACCCAATCGACAGCAGAAAAACATATTCTTATTTACATGGCAGTGCTACAACTTAGTTATGGCCTTTTTTTTTTTTCCAACTGTACAAAACCTATGAACCTGCAAGTAGAAAAGGCTGATCCAGTACTCTATGGTTATGGCAAAGTCCTCATTACTCATCCTGAATCTGAAGTTCTACTATTTCATGCAGTCTGTGGTCCCATATCCCAGCATTGGCTTTCCTGGAAGAGCTGAAGAATACAATTCCTTCATAACTGGAATACACCCTGGTGACTACCAACCCAGTCTGCCTTCCTCCTTGCATGCAACATTAAAGAGGTGGTTCAACCAGGACTCTCCCACAATATCTAGTGTTTTCCACATTTCTGGCAGGATTTTGTGCACCTGTGGCCTTGTCATAACGTAATGCAAAGTTTAGACCATAACTTCAGAAACGTACTCACCTAGTTAAGGAATGTATATGCAGAGTTAAGTTCCTCAACAATGTTCCTTGGACCTCTCAATCAAATCTGTGTTTGAGGCAGTTTTCTCACCATTGCTGGGAACTGCCCAAGCATTGTCCCATTTACTCTTCTTGAATTGTCAAACGGATTGCCAGAATGTCTTCAAGATCATATGAAAGTCACCATCCATGGCCTCAACCTCCCTCCACAGGTGGTCTGTCACTTTGGACACAAGCCATATTTTTTTGAGCCGACTGTAACTTGTTTTCATTTCTGGAGACCTACACACCAACAAAGCCAGGAAGGCCCATTCCTGTAACTTGGCAGAATCCTGGTGTCTTAAAAATCTGCATTTAACATGAGCAAGTAATCTTCTCAAGTTCTCCTTAGGCAAAGCACTTAAACAGTGCAAAAAAACCAGTTAAACATCATTGGCTTCTGCGAATCTGAAAATTAGCACCTGTGATAATTGTTTTATAAATATGTTTAATCAAATTAACACTTTATAGATTTACTCTTCAGCTTGGCTGTGCAATTGAGCCCTGCAAAGGACTGAGTATGTGTGCTTCTTGCCTTACGCACAGTGCTGCTGGAATAATAACACAAGTATTTTTATTTAAATAAGTATTGCATTTGGTTACTCATTACTTTTAACATTTTTCCCTACTTTGCTCACCATTGTGTTAATGAGTTTAGCACTGTACATTCAGCTTATCGACCCGAATTTAGCAATTTATGAAATATTGAAACAGATTATTTCAGCCAGAAGAAGGCATCATGTGATCACCTGAACATCTGCCTCTGAAAATTTATTTTGTGGATTCTTCTACCCACGGCTGGTGCAAGCATTAGACTGTAGCCGCAGACCTCCATAGCTCCACTCTATTAAGGAGGTTGTCTCTCTTTATCAGTGATAAGTCTGGTTACACTGTGGTTAAGATGGGGTGTTATCAGACTCAAGTCAAATAAACGAGGTGACAAAAACCTACAGTCCAACTGGTGGTCCAGCAGAGCTACTGAATGGCGAAGCTGTGGAGGCCTGTAGATGGACCTATCTCATTGAAAGTGTGTGCGAAGCAAATCCATAACGTTGGCTGACAAAGTGCAACAGAGGTGTGCAGACTATAAAGGCCTCAACAATAACCCGGTTAAGGATTTACATGGCCACGTAATCTACCTGTGATAATTCGGTTCCTCAGAGGTCAATAACCAGATTTCTCTAACTGGAATAAGGGTTTCTGTGATTTACTGTTACTGAAGCACATGCAAATGCACCGGCTGTCCTTGTTTGTAAATATACAGCTAACTTGGTATTACCTTACTAATCCACCCAAAATGTTGGTTTCCTCTGTTTTGGAAATGGGTGGATCACCTGTTCTCAAAGCACTGATGAAAATAAATGCCCACTTTCTCTCTGTGGTCCAGTAGTATGGTGGGCAAACCAACACGAAGACCAAAGAGTATTCAAAACAAGTCAGACGTACAATTGGAGAGAAGCACAGATCCGGAGAAGGGTACAAGACCATCTCAAATGCACTGAACAGACCTCAAAAGTAAGCCACACTTCCAAGGTCAGGCAGCCCCTTTACATTTAGTCACTGATCAAGAATGGCACTTGTCTTAGAAGCTACTGTAATGTTATTGATCCCTCTTGAGTGGGAGGTGTCTGCAGTGTGACTGGAAAGAAAGTTCACGGTTCATCAGGTATGGAGGTGGCAGCAGCATGTGGGGATGGGCTGCTGGGTCCTTTCCATCAGCATACACTGACAGTCTGATCAGGATTGATGGGAAAATGAATGCTGCATAATACTGATAGAATCTGCAGGTAAACCTGGTCCCCTATGGCAGAAACCTTAAACTGTGGAGGATGTGTTGTTTTTTTTTAAATGGTCCACGCGGAGTCCTTACCTTAACCTTATTTGACCACCAATTCCCAACTAAGCTGGCACAGCGGGAACCATTTTTCCACGGAGAAATCTTATCCATAGGAATTACTCGCTATAATAGCTATGAGACGTGGGAATCAATGGAGGTGGGGAATCCTACAAATTCTTTGTCTGTGGAATTGGGGTTTTTAATGGTTTTTGTTTTTTTGGGGGCAGCACTCTGAAAAGTAAATTTGAATTTATAAATAGAAATTTCCAGTCAAATTGATAGTAATCCTTTATATGAATAATTCTTCAAGGCACTATATAACAGTAGTATGGAAAAGCAAGTTGCAAAACCAGTCCACCAGAGTATGCGTTCTTAGGATGTCAAGATACGATAAAGATTAAAATTCCAAAGGGCGTTTCTCCGCTCTTACCAGTTTGTTCAGAAGAGCCATGTGCACAGATAAATATTTTGAGGACCAATGTCCTTAATCATTCATTTCAGTTAGGGCATTCAGTGACGATCCAAGTGCTCCTTTGGGATGGACTGTACCCCCTTTAAGTCCCAGTACTGAAAATGATGACCCGAGATCTACTGTACTACATCTTTTAGAAAAATTGTTTCCCCCCAACTTTTTAACAGAGACAACATTTTATTTCTTCATCATGGGGAGTCAGTCACTTTGACTTCTTTCTGCTAATTGAATCTCCACCTTCGCTGTTGACCTTCACAGAACTGGTAGAATCCTTGCTCATGTAATCACTTAGCTGAGTTCCGTGTCTGAAGACAGGATTACTAATGAAAGGTTCAAGGCCTGTCTTTGGAAAACAAAATTCAGTTGTTTCAGAATATGCCAGCCATATATTCTTTTGTCTTAATTAATCTTAGGCTGCTGGTTAGGAGACTTGAAACAATTATAGCCTCGGGATATCTTAAAATCACATCAATTAAAGTTAAGGCAAAAGAAGCAGATCTCTTCAATAGCAGTAATTCCTTACAAAAGAGAGAGGCTGGGATGAAACAATGCAGCCACTGTGGCCCTCTAGGGTCTGAATCTGACACCCCTATCCTGCAAAATCACTATTACAGTCACTCTGCGTTCCCAGACACTACACCTCCATGTTACCCAGGCAACTAAATTCAGCCGTTATTCCCTGTGCCAGATGAAAAAGTACAAGAGCTTACTGTTGATATCCAGACCAGGGAGCACCGCCACAAAATCGCAATCCCATGTTTCAGCTTTGATGGTTTTATTCACAGATGTATTTCCTTGCCTGATGCATGGGATCAGTAGGTAGCACTTCCTCCCATGACTTTTAAGATGCTTTACCCCTTAATATATGAATGTCTTGAAAAGTATGGCAGCTCGTATTTGGACTGTCATCTTTAGTCATGAGCTACACAATTTGAAGAGGTATAATGACAGCTTTTTAATTACATTGGGGCCTTTGAAAACACTGGCCACATATATTGTTTAGTCTGCATAGTTATGATGTTCAGGTGGTGCTTGAGAGCACCCTGAAAGGGTTAGACTTTTTTTTTTATTCAGTCAGGTAGAAAAGTGTCAAACCTTGATAAGGGGAGGTAAGTGACAAAATATGCAACATTAGTATCCCCCCTCATTATAAAGTTACTTGGTAACATCATAATGCACCATGAATCGGGAAGTTCTGCGGTTGGAATTTGCTTCTGCTTTCTTTAGGATTTATTTTTGTTTTCAAATGTAGTTATCTGTATAAATCAATAGCCGTCATCCTTCAAGTCTTGCCATTGTTATCTGTACACACAGACATATTTAAATATATATATATAGGTCTTATTTATATAAGCCTTTATATTAGGATGTCCCAGAATGCTGTTTAAATTGATTTTTTTTTCACATTTGTGGGCCACTGATTTCAGTGTGACATAATGGATTTAAGATTAAACCCTAGTTTGTTACTTGACAATTTGTTGCATTTTTAAAGAGAATTTTGCTTTGTAATTGCCTGCTTACAGATTACATCGGTAATCACAATCATAAGTGAGTAAAAACTACATATGAAAATGGCTCATGGTGGTGATGCTAAAGCACTGCATTAACATGCCGAAAAGAAAAACGGCAGAAGTCTGGAAATGCTTTGAGAGTGAGACAGGGGAATTAACAAGTGATTGTTGGAATGCTATTAAAAAAAGGTAAAACACAGTGCTGTAGTGATGCGATTGTTAGCATGTCATGTAATTGTTTTAACTGGCAGTGTCACAAGTCACAAATTTCTAACTGGAGTTGAACTGCTTTTCAGTATCTCATCATATGAAGTCCCAATAAAGAAAGAGGCTCACTTCAGTCTCAGATTGTGATGTGCACTTCTGCAGATGTCCATACAGTTTGTAACTGGTGTAAATAGTTCAGGGTCGCAGGGAAATGCATCCAGACTCACATAAATAGGATTGTGGGATGTGAGAGAAAATCACACATTGATGGTTCTAACAAAAGCTGTAGCAAATAAAGATTGAAGCAAATATTAAACAAAGTGGCTATTTGGTTTGTCTGCACTGGTGATAAAGTTTCATTTGTTAACACAAAATATAATTTACTTCCAAGACCCAACTTTGTGGTAGTACAGCATGTATCGTGCTAATAGAAAAGCCTAATCACACACGGTTTGCAGGACTGCCAAAGTGGCACACTTCACAGCTGAATATGAATCTGCAAATACTAAATTTGTATTAATATTCTTTTGTTTTTTGAAGGATAATAAATATTTGAGTATAACTCCTAAAGGATTTTCTGACAAACCAGACCTCGAGTGCATGTTATTACAAAAACAGTGGTACATTTTGTTTAAATGGAAGTATGTTAAATTATCTTCAAAGTCACAAACTCGGACATACTCTTTGTTAGACATGGAGTTGCCTGCAATGTATCATGAAGTAAATTTAAGCCTTGCATTCTACAGGTAGACCTTCACTAATTCACCTCTGCTGCAAACTCCCAATTGCACCAGACTTCATACCGTATCTCTCTCCATAGCTGCCTCCCTGTTGCACCTCACTGAGCCAGTAAATCCACGTGAAGTTGCGATTGTTTTGAAGCAGTTAGATTGAGGAGTTCCTTGTGAAGTCATAAGCACACTGAAGCAATAAAGGGGGAATCTCACCCCGCTTCACACCGCATCATTCTTCATAGCTGAGCCCCCACCCACCACAACCCAGCAGCACTGCATTGATGCAATAAAGGGGATGTCGTCCTCAATGAAGCTGTAATCATTTTGAAGCATGCAGGGGCCATTTGGGGTGGGGGTGGTTATTGAGAGAAATCCCGACATTTACTTCCCATGCCCAAAATACCAACATGTTGGTACCTTCAGTACTTTTCAAGTATAGATACATTAGTTCATTCAAATTTCACTTGCTTTGTCATTGTATGTTTTGGTTTCCTGTATTATCCAACTTGTACTGATTTACTTGATATTTTTCAAGGCACGATGAGGTGTTAAGCTACTGTTTAGGGTGATCCTGCATTTTCAGTAATCTGGCACACCAAAAGCCCCAGTGGGGCTGGATTAGCGAAGGTCTCCCTGTAGTTTATATTTATGAATGCCAGTTCTTGTTTTCTTAAATGACAGTTGGACAACAACTTCAAGAATATACCACACTTTTAAAGCTGCTGTTATTGTTAGTATTTATATGTTTTATGTTGTGTTACAGAAAAGGGTACAGTACTGTATTTTTGACTTGAATAATGGAGGCACTTTTAATTCAATTAACAGGATTTCTGTTTTTGCTGTACTGACCCAGTATCAAATATTGTGAAATTTCACTGGTATTGGTGTCAAATACAGAAAATCTGACATTGTGACAGCTCCAATAAAGACTATAAGCCTTACAAAAATGAAACTTTTGTTTTTAAATAATTTTTACCTGCTTGTAGGAGGAACTCCACTATCGAACGAAAAACTTCAAGACTGCATAAACCGAGCAATTACCAGAAACAAAGAAGTCTGCAAACTCCTGAACAAAGTGATGAAGAGTATGAAAGCAAAATGAAGCAAACCGTTTTTTTCTGTAAAAATGTATATTTACTAATCAGTATTTTTTTCTGTAAAATAAAGAGCACAAAATATCTCCAGCATATTTCATTTTTTGGAAATATTTTTACACCTCCTTCACTTGACAATCCATCTAAATAGACATACTAAAATATGCTTATAAAATCCAATAAAATTAGTTGATTATTATAACCAGCAACATAAAAATAATGCTGATTTAACTGACAGCTCTAACCAGCCAAGTGTTAAAAACAGTAATTTCATACAACAGTATAAAAAAAAAAAATCAAAAATGAAATAACCCTGGCCTACAATAATAATCTTTTTAATTCTTTAAGCCTGCAGTAAAAATGAATTGTACACCAAGTGTACGCTTTATACACAAAAATCATTGAAGTGATGGCAACTGTCTCAACTCATTAGGCAGATTTCTCTCAGTGCAGTCTGATAAAAAAAAAAAATAATAATAATAATAATGGAGTTATCTACAATATAAAGCTTTAATCTTCAGGACAACAGAGTGGACGACTGTATACCACCAAGCATGCTCCTCTGCTTCGTAGTTTTCATTACATAATTGCACTTTTTTTGTTTAAAAAAGGGGACACAAAAAGGAAATGCTCTATTTTATAAAAATATCACAGACGTTATTTTCCAACAATCTAGAATTTTGTACTTTAGGAGGGATTTTTTTTTTTTTGAGTTGCTGCCAAGATAGAAAGTTAAGTGTTTGAGTTTTGTGTGCCACGTTTTCTTTTACTTTTTAGTTGGTTGTTTGAATGATGACGGATTTGAGCTGCCTGGGCCACTGCTGCCGCCATAGCCATTTGCTGATGCATTTGGTGTTGTAAGTATCGCAACTAAAAGAAAGAGGAAAACAAAAAAAAAAAGTTATTTTATATGTCCAAATAAAAAAAGTGTGGAGAAAAAACTGGCATAAAATGTATATACACACACACACACACACACCACATCACTCTCGGCCGCACAATGAAATACAGTCAAGCAGCACCAGTGGCACAGAGTCCATCCGCAAAGGGCATTTCAGACCTAAAGCTGCAACTTCACTACTGATCATCAGGAGCATAGCGAGGCAGAGACGTCTTTTCTTTGCCCTTAACACATATGGATGCAGAGAGGATAGTAAGTCAGCAACTTCAAGCTATTGATGAATTTGTTTATTGGTGCTACAAAAAGCAATTTTATACTAACGCAATCTTTAAACAAAACAAGAGGCCAAACTACATGTGAACCAAAGGGTTCAAGGCATTTCTTTAAATAGAACTACACACAATGCCATGAAAAAGCATTTGCTCCTTCTTGGGGTCCTTTATTTTTGCTTATTCTCATAACGCTCAGTTGTTTTTCATCTCCAGATGAATTCAGTATAATTCAAAAGACAACCTGAGTAAACATACTGCGTAGTTTTTAAATGATCATTTGATTTGTTGAAGGAAAAAAGTAATTGACTCCCTAAATGCAATACTTGCTTGTGCCACCTTTAGAAGCACCAACTGGAATTAAATACTTTCTGCTAACAGGAGATCAATCTTTGGCATCACTGTAGACACATTTTGGCCCTCTCTTCTATACAGAATTGTTGTAATTCAACCACACTGGAGAGTTTTTTTTTAATAAACTGCCCATTCAAGGATCTACCACAAAATCGCAATGGGATTAACGATGGAACTTTGACTCTAAAACCCTGAACTTTATTTATTTTCTCAGCCAATTCAGAGGTGGACTTGTTCACTGTCCTGCTGCACAACTGCACTTGAGGTTCAGATCACAGACCGATGATCCAACCTTCTACTTCAATACTTTCTGGTTGAAACTTGAATTCATACTTCCCCTAATTATGGCAAGTTGCCAAGGCCCTTGAGCAGCAAAGAATCCCCACGTGATTTAGGGCATGGTGGGCATTATGTTCTTATTGTGGAAAGCTCTCACCAATATGTAAAAACCTAGTACAGTGGACCCTCGGTTCACGAACGTCTTTGAACACGTACAAATCGGGTTACGACCAAAAAGTTTGCCAAACTTTTGCATCTGTTCACGACCACACACTCGGATGACGAACAAGCCAGTTTCCCCTTCCGGTTCATACACGCTGATTATTTCCGCACGTGTTCAGTCTCTCCCTGTACTGTACATTGTTCTCAGTGCATCACAAAGAGGGACTCTCCCTCAAAACTGCAACCTCCTCTCAACTCAGCTTCCTCCTGTGGTATAGCGGGTCCACAGCTCGCGTCAAAAAGGCCAGTTTTAATAAATAATCACTGCACTCGCAGTTTAGCGAGGGGGTGTGGTTGTGTGTGGCCGAAGCGGTTCCTAAGGAGTTCGCGATGTGGGCGTTTCTCACCAAAGTGCACAGGTGAGAAGCGGTCCGCATCTGTAATTGTTCCCAGGAGCTGCTGATTGCCACGGCTAACACGCATCTTCATAAATAGAAGCACGCGTCGGCTAAAGGGAAAAAGAAGAGAACAGGAAAGGACGGGAGGTTGCAGGAGAAGGAAGGAAGCAGGAGGAGAAAGCTGGTGCAGGAGAGAGAGAGTGAACGAGCTGCTGAGCAGGGAGTCTTAGTGTTTGTCTCAGGGTTATTCAGTGTTTTTACATTTAGTTTACTAATACACTGTGCATTCTATGGTATAATTAAGTATTTTTGTGCTTAAAAATCTTTAAAGAAAATATATTTACATATAGTTCTTACGGTCTGGAGTGGATTAATTATAATTTACATACAATCCTATGAGGGAAATTACTTCGGGTAACGAACAAATCGGGTTACGATCAGGGTTTTGGAACGAATTATAGTTGTGACCCAAGGTTCTACTGTATGTCATATCTTCTTAGTTAGTAGAGTTACTAGGTTTTTGTCCTGCCGTATGTAAAATGCTATGTACATACCAGATTCTTCTATCGTGCTTTGACCGGAATGAAGACATATTTGGCCATCACCACTACCTTATAACACCAGGAAAGACCTAGTAACTCAATTTTGGAAAAAGGGAAAAAAAGGCAGTTACTAGATTTTCCACTGCACGGGAGAGCTGTATTAGCTTTGCTCCTGACATAATGGGACCCATGTCTTTCAGAAAGTTCCACTTCTGACTTGTCAATCTACAGAACATTATCCCAAAAGTTAGACAACCCTTTATGCTCCTCTTGTTTAGCAGTGGTTTTGTCCCCCCCTTGTAACTCTCCCTTGGACACCATTTTTGCCCAGTGTCTTTCTAATGGTGGAATAATGAATGCAGGCATTAACTGAGCTGAGAGAGGCCTGCTGGTCCTTAGATGTTTGTTGGGGTTCTTCTATGACTTCTGGGATGGGTTTTCTATGCACTCTTGGGAGTAATTTTGCTTGGCTGGTCACTTCTGGGAAGATTTACCACTCTTCTTAGTTTTCTCCATTTGGAGATGATGGCTCTCATGGACCTTTTAGCTAACTTCACATTGCTGGAAAGGTTCTAGTAAATCTCCTTGGCGTTAACCGCACATTTCTCTCAGGCTTTGAATTTAGTGTAAAAATGGTTAACCCCTAATGTGTCTGTTGTTAAGTTGTCATGATCCAATTTACAGTGTGAAGCCTGAATAACTCTCAGGACAGCATTCTGTTGCCATCTAGTGGATATAACAACATCATGCTGCAAAAAAATCGTGAACGTGTTTGTGTTTTTCCATCCTATGGTAACCCATCAATACTCATAAGTGGGGCAGAGCCTTCAACCAAAAACATTCAATGGCATGTAAATGAAAACCTGCAAAGACAGTTTTAGAACAAACTCAAACTGGACCATTGCTGGATCAAGTAATAGAGATGACAGTATGAACTGGTTATCAGACGTGGGCATCAATAGTGAAACTAATGCATCCAGTTTTGTGCGACCGAGCTGCCACAATATACCTGGTAAATTCATTTTCGTAATGCAATTTTGTGGCAAATATGCAAAATGATTGCAATCAAGTGGACAGGCCAAAAAAAACAAACAAAAAAGATGTTAGTCCCCTAAGCACTAATGCAGCAACTGTTGATTTTAATGTCAGGAGAAATGTGGAAGTTACTAAACCTTGTGCTGTGGTAACCTACAGCAACACAAGAATCAAGCACTGACACTCCTGATCTCATGTGCATGCAAAATAAAAAATACTATAAGAAATGTACACAAAGAAATGTGCTTCTGCTGTACCGACTGTGACATCAGGTTGTGAATGTTGGTGAATTTCTCAAAACTGGTCACACAAAGGATGTGGGCTAAATCTGCATTAGTACAGCAGTGGACACTCAACATGCCTTTCCTACTGTATTTATGTTGACATTTCGATATTTACATAACAAATATTGGGGGGGGAATCATTGTTTTCAGCTTGTTTTCCCAGGAGTAAACAAAGCTAAGGAGCTTAAGTGATGTTTAAATGATTTGATTTAAAAGGGCTGGCAGCAATCAAGCTTGGGTGTGTTTATTGTAATTCAACCTGTTATTTAATTTGAATCATTTGTTGACTGAGTGACTATGGGGGCGATTACTTTTTCACATGGGTAATATAGCTGTTGGTGAACCTTTTTCCTTCACTAAATCAAATATTTAAAAAAAAATGTGTAAAGTGTTTACTCTTGTTGTCTTTTGTATTACACTAAATTTCTCTAAAAATCAGAAACAAGTTTTATTGAATAAGCAAAAACAGAGGGAATTAGGAAGGGGGCAAATAGTTTTTCACAGCACTGTAGATTTTAAAGATGCTAGCAACAACCTTTGACTTTTCCACTTTTGAATTTGTGTGTCTACAATAAATTGGTTGTGAAAATGCCATTTGTGATAATTTTGCAGTCTCAACACTAAAATCTGACTGATGCAACGTCTTGAGTGTATGCCATTACACACTGAATCAAATCAAGAATTTGGAATGATCTGTTCTAAAGTCCCACATGTGCCACGAGCACTCCTTGAATGCGAATAAGACAAACAAAAAAGAATGGTATGACTTGGACGGAATATTTAAACAAAAATTCAGTGCTCCAAATTTTTGTTGCTGTCTTCATGGCCAACTGCTTAACAATCACAGCCAAATCTAGCACTGTTTAATTTAGTTTCCCACATCTGGTCAAAATTGTAAGATCCAAGGCAATTTGGCATGCTCATATATTTTTTTTTTTTTGGGTTTGGCTATCAATTTGTGTGACAGAGTGGCTGCATCTTTGTTTGGAGCCTAGAATTTATTTGATGAAATCAGAGCGAAGTTGCTGGATTACTTGTATCTGTTGCTGCTGCTGCTGCTGCTGCTGCTGTTGCAAGGCAGAGGAGAACTGGAGCCTCTGCTGTGACAGGCTGTGCCCAGATCTGTTCATGGCAGAGCCCAGCTGAGACAGCACTACGAGGGAAGGTGGGCAAAAAGGGAAATTGGGGGGCGGGCATGGGGAAATGGCAAAGCAGAGGGATGTGGGGCAGGGCAGCAAAAACCCACAAGGACAGAGTGTAGTCGAAAAGGAGAGAAGAAGGAGGAGGAATTGACCGATTAGTTCAAAATCAAAACGCTACAAACACGAAAGTTCATTGAAAAGCTAACAGGTTAGTAAAGACATCTGTGAAGCCATGAAGTACCAAGTGGGAAGAAAAAAAAAAAAAGAAAGGTGTCCTTATACAATTTCAGTTATAAACCCCACGCCATATCTATGCTTGATTAATTTTCGATGTTCAAAATAATTCCACTGATGAGAAACTTAAGTTATACTTGACTGGTCTTTTTTCAAAATCAATTCTGGATATAAGTATTGTTACTGCTGTCTGTATACCACATCACTTATGATTACAGCGAGCAGCTGTTTGGAAAGAAGAACTTGAACCAATCAGTGGTGTCCATTTCTAATTCCAAATTTCAGAAAGTACCAAAAAATAACCTTTCAGTAAACATATTTTTGATGTGATATATCGGAGAGAAGTTAGGTGTTACTTTTAATATTTAGTGAAATTAAGGAATAAATTTATTTTTCAAGTCAGTTACTTCTTCACAATCATGGTATATATTCATTTGCCGCATGAAACTGCATTGGTTAAATTGCAATAATTTGTTCAGATAAATTTAACTCTTTGAGTGCTAAAATTTTTTTTTCCAAAACAGTGTTTTCTGAAAAGCATACAAAGCAATGGTTTCACACAGAAATCAACATAAAATGTCTGTTGTTGTGTGCTGTGGCTAACAGGCTGTCTTTGCAGGGAGAGGGTGGCAGCAGCGGTCATGGTAACAGTGCATCACAATCTTGTTTGTAACTTTTGACATTGTAAGTTGTGGTCCTCCCACGCAAACGTTGCCGAAGTTGTCTCAGATACACAAAGCTGTTCAGCACAACGATTAGCTGATGCTGGTACCTCACATTCGTTTTCAATCACTTGTATCAAAATGGGAGTCTGATAAGTCAGAGTCCAATGTGATAATATACAAAATGGTGTCCACAGAGTATTCTACTTTACGCTGTGATCTCTCGCCAGATGTCGATGCCATTTTTGCGGCTATTTGCTCCTCGCTACTCATGTGAGTGCACAGAATCTCAATCAAACCAATTAAGCTAACTTTCCTTTAGCAAAGACAGTCCAACTAAAACATAATGGCTGGTTAATAATTTACAGCTGATTACCACCATCAACCCTTCCTTTTGACAAAAGTCGACATCCGTGCTGAAAGAGTTAGTGAACTCCTGACTAGCTGTATGACTTCAAACCCTGAGGTTGTGAGCTCAAATCTCACTAATGACGCTGTGTGACCACAAGCAAGTAACTTCACTACCTGCTCTCCAAATGGAAAAACAAGAAGAATGTTACTAATTGTACTGTGACAAATGTTCTACGTCACCTTGGATAAAGAGGTCTGCCAAATAAACAAGACTTTTCATTTTTGTGCATTAAAGCAGATGTACAAAGTCTACTTATTTAACTTAATAGCAGAATAGTATGCACTATCAGACATACCCGGAGATTTTCATGTGTTTAACAGAAACTGATAGAAATGGAAATCTGGAGCAAACTATTGAGGCAGGTAGATGAAGCAGATGAGATACTGGAACAACTTAGCTATTAGCTAAATAAACAAGCTTATTGGACTGCATGGTCTCCTCTCGTTTGTCAAATTTGTATGTTTTAAGATACCATTAAATGTATTTAAAAATACAGTCAAGATATTACTAGTACTGCTAATGGCTATTCCTGCTTGACATTACTGATTTGTAATATATTCTGTTCACTTGGGCTTCAAGGTGCTGCCATTCCTGAAGGTTAGTTCGGTGTTCAGAAATGACCAAAATGAAACACCTTTCTCAAGAAACATGTCAGTGTATTGTTTTTTTGCAGAATGAAGGTTGTTCCATGAGACAGACTGCCAAAAAACTGAAGATTTTGTATGAAAGTTTCTTTAATTGCCTTGAGCAAAGAGGGCGAACTGGATTTTAACCAGGACAGAAAGAGACAGGGAAGGCCCAGATGAACAACTGCGTAATAGAATAAGGACATCAAAGTCCGTAGGTCGAGAAACAAACATCTTACATGTCCTCAGTAGGCTTCTTCATTAAATACACACCAAACGCCAGTGTCTTCTGCTACAGCAGGAGTGAGCATTTTATGGTCCCAAAAGGCCACAGTGGCTGCAGGTTTTGGTTCCAACCCTATTTCTTAATAAGTCAATTATTGCTATTGAGGCTCTTTTTGCTTAAGCAACATTTTTCTACCTCATTTTAGTTGTCTCACTTGTTAAGATTTCCCACCCTTAATTTAGTCTTTTAGTCTTAAACAACTTGTGAGCTGGAGGGCTGATTGCACCC
The DNA here is from genome assembly GCF_016835505.1 of Polypterus senegalus. NCBI lineage: Eukaryota > Metazoa > Chordata > Cladistia > Polypteriformes > Polypteridae > Polypterus > Polypterus senegalus. The sequence continues at coordinate 295,688,572 of NC_053155.1, forward strand.
CAAATAGAGACAAACGCCCCTGGGAAAAAGCCTGAAACACTGACTACCCTCACATTGCTCCTTATCCTTGCACTATAACGCGTAATACAAGCCTTGCGCGGTACTCCGCCGACTTATAAGCCGTGCGCAGCGCCTGTCAGATTTGGAATTGATTGTTTGCTTTTATCTCTCTCAAAGCTCCTAGCAGAACTGTCATCTCTGACTTGTCATGGAGCACGTTTAAGCGCATGTGTTTGCGGTGTCTGAATAAAAATCCTTCTTTTTTTCTACGACCTTCTGTGTCTCTGTGCAAATCTGTGACCCAAGCGTGACAAGTGGTACCAGGAGTGGTTGCACAGATGGATGCCGCCGAAAACTTATTTCAGAAGTCTAAAACATGTGCACTTAAAGACTGGAAACTAAACATGGATGACCCAATCCGTGCGCAAATTCAAGATTTGATACATAAAGTGCACTGTTGGTTTGAAGGAGACGTGATGGAAACAGTTGTCGTAAATATATTACTGGCCGGCATACCTGAAGTTCTTCGAGATGAATTTCTACGCCATGATATTAAATCATTAACGATTATGTCCAGGCGATTAGAGGGTTCACAGTCCGCTTGGAGAAAGAGTGGTGGATTTCGTGCTGCTTCGCAACCTGTGAACGAACGTCCAGGACATTCTCGTTGCTTCGATCGACAAGCTGCAGGACCTGAAAATCTAATGGGGTCAGGTAGGACCCCGGGAAATCCAGTCGTAGATGGGACGCCTGTTTCTGGGGACTACAGAGCATGTCGACATGGACGTCCCAGAGGATATTTCGGAAACGGAGCCGACCGTAGATGTTTCCGATGTGATCAGCTCGGCCATTTGGCAAGAGAATGTCGCTGGTCTCCAGCTCATTCAATGGAGATTGGACTGGCCGAGATTTGTTGCTCAACTATTACATATCCGGATGGAAAAGATGGCTTGTTGATCCCGGTGAAATTGGGGGACAGAGAAATCTCAGCATTGTTAGACTCGGGAAGTGACCTTTGTATTGTGAGACGAGACTGTCCTAATAAACAATGCCTTAGAGACTGTGAGACTGTAAAAATACGCTGTGTACATGGTGATGTTAAAGATTATCAGACTTTACTTCTTCCTTTAACTTATAGGGGTCGCCACTTTAAGGTTTGGTCTGCCGTTTCGGACTCGTGCCCTTGGCCATTACTCATAGGATGGAGAAATGCCATTTTTCCGAAACTGATTAATAAATGTAAGGGACCAGTAGTCCAGTCCACTAATGAACTTAGTGGGGGGGGAGAAGAAGAAGAAAACCAAGACGAAGAACTGGTAGCGGCCGGGGAAAATCTAGAGCCCAACTTAGTTATTGAACCCGATCTCTCCAGCGAGACGGAGGAGGTCACCCCCCGACAATCTTCCAGAATGGGCTGGTCCTTCTACATCTTCCCAGATTGCAAACGCCTCCGAACACAAACCGAGCGTTAACGAACACTCAGATTTTGTGCGTTTGCAGCATACCGATAGCTCATTAGAATATGCATTTAAACAGGCTCGCCCTGCTAATGACTCTTATTACCAAGAGCGTAATTCCGGGGGTGTGAAAACACCACACTTTATAGAAAAGGACGGCTGCCTTTTCAGAGTGATCTCAGATCATTTGGAGGGGGAATTTATTGAACAACTGGTGGTACCTGGAGCACATAGGGAAACTGTTTTGCATCTGGCACATTCACACATCTTGGGGGGGCACCTCGGTGCCGACAAAACTAGAGACCGGTTATCAAAACGATTTTATTGGCTTAATATGGGAAAAGATGTTGAACGATTTTGTACTTCATGTCCAGACTGCCAGATCGTCTCTGCTTATAAGCCTCCTCGGCTCCCCTTTGTCCTATGCCCATATTGGAAGTTCCCTTTCAGCGTGTGGGATTAGATATTGTGGGACCATTACCTAAGACTACGGATGGGTACCAATATTTGCTGGTGTTGGTTGATTATGTGACACGATATCCAGAAATGATTGCACTGAAAAAGGCCAACTCTTCGGCTGTAGCCAAAGCACTATGTGAAACTTTTACTCGTATTGGTATCCCTAGAGAAATCTTAACTGATCAGGGCACACCTTTCACTTCCTCCGTGATGAAACAATTGTGTGACAGCTTTGCTATTGAGAAATTGAGTACTACTGTTTACCATCCTCAAACGAATGGTTTAACCGAGCGATTTAACAAAACATTGAAACAGATGATCAGGCGAGTTGCTCATAATGATCCCACAACATGGAACACTGTCCTACCTTTTGTTTTGTACGCGGTGCGAGAATCACCACAGGCGTCCACTGGCTTGAGTCCCTTCGAGTTGTTATTCGGCAGGCGGCCGCGAGGCATCCTGGATGTGGTACGTGAGGAATGGATAGGGAACGAGAGAGCAGCTAAAGGTCCAAGCTTTGCAGATCGACTAATTTCCTTGCAAGACAGAATTTCTATGCTTTCCTCTATTGCTGTGGAACACCAACAACGAGAACAGGAAACTCAGAAGCATCTTTACGATAGGCGCAGTAAGCTCCGTGAATTCAAACCTGGCGATCGTGTTTTGGTACTGGATCCCTCGGATCCACACAAATTCTTAGCTAAATGGCAGGGCCCGCCATTATTGAGGAGCGTGTGAGTCCGGTAAATTACAAGATTAGAATACCAGGCAGGCGCAAACCATTCCAGATTTTACACATTAACCTCTTGAAGGAATGGCACGACCGACAAGAGGTTAACACTTCCTTGGCTGCTGTTTCTCAGACCGATGTTACCATTGGCAACGATCTTACTGACACGCAAAAGACAGAACTGTTATCTTTGATGGAACCGAACACTGATGTCTTTTCAGATTTACCAGGCAAGACTAACATTACAAAACATAAAATTACCACAGAACCTGATGTTCGCGTACAGATGCGGCCGTTCCGGATACCGGAAGCGCGAAATATTGTCTTGTGAAGAGGTAAAAAAGATGCTGACACTGGGTGTAATTCGTGAAAGTAAAAGTGACTGGTGCAGCCCAGTCGTATTAGTCCCAAAGCAGGACGGTTTGGTTTTTGAATTTTTGATGGAGAAGAACATCCAATCACATATTTGAGTAGGAAATTACTTTCTAGGGAACGTAATTATTCTACAATTGAGAAAGAATGCTTGGCAATTAGGTGGGCTGTGGAAGCGCTTCGCTATTACTTGTGGGGACGAAACTTCACTTTGGTAACTGATCATGCTCCACTTCAGTGGTTGTACCGACAGAAAGATACAAACTCGTCTAATGAGATGGTTTCTGGGTTTACAACCTTACCGTTTCACAGTAAAGCACCGACCAGGTTCTGAACACGTCAACGCAGACGTGTTATCACGACTAAATGAACCTAGTACAGAGAGTCGCTTGATTCACAGGAATGTGAATAAAGCTGAGGGGGAGGGTGTGAGCTGGAGGGCTGATCGCACCCCAAATAGAGACAGACGCCCCTGGGAAAACCACAAACCCTGAAACACTGACCACCCTCACTTTGCTCCTTATCCTTGCACTATAACGCGTAATACAAGCCTTGCGCGGTACTCCGCCGACTTATAAGCCTTGCGCAGCGCCTGTCAGTTTTGGAATTGATTGTTTGCTTTTATCTCTCTCTGCTCCTAGCGGAACTGTCATCTCTGACTTGTCATGGAGCACGTTTAAGCTCATGTGTTTGCGGTGTCTGAATAAAAATCCTTCTTTTTTTCTACGACCTTCTGTGTCTGTGCAAATCTGTGACCCAAGCGTGACAAACTACATTCACTTTTTTTAATTGCTCGTTATTAGCAATAAGTTCTCCTGTTTCCATGTACACCTGTGTGTATTCATCGTGAACTACCTAGTTTAATAATAAATATTAAGGAGGAAACTGAAAAGAAAAATTTGAATGGATGAGGCTTCAAATCTTTTGGATAATAATCTTGGAAAGTAAAAAAAAAAATCTGTAATATACAAGAATGACCTGACATTGCAGAGTTAAAACAGTAACTAGCCATGAAATCAAATAATTTGTTATTGGCAAAGACTGATTTCTACTTAAGCAACTGGGTTGGAACATTAACCAGCACCATGTGGCCCTCCAGGAGTGATGTTGCTCACTCCTGTGCTACAGAGATGCTGGCCTTAGAGTCAGATATTTAAAGAACCAACCATACTGAAACTGACAAATGTTCACGTTCAGTCACCCAGAGTCATCGTTTCTCTTTTGTAGTTGACACTGGTATTTGGTGCATATCTAAGAAAGAAGCCAACTTAAGACATGTAAGGTGTTTGTTTCTCAAGCTACAAACTATCATGTGCTTTTCCTCTTATTCAGTACATGTGGGCATTCCCCTTCTGGCCCGATTAGATCCAGTTAGTCCTTTTCTCTTAAGATAGTAATAGACACCTTTATACGAAATTGTAAGTTTATTGGCAATCCTTCACTCAAAATAATTAAATAAAATAAAAAATAAAAAAACAACAACCAAGACTTTTAATTTTGGCCATTTCTGGACACAGAACTTAATTTTAGAAATGTCAGTACCTTGCAACTGATACATTTCAATGGTGCTAATTCAATAACCAAGGTTTCTCTAATAAACAATTAGCATTTAAAATAACAGATTCAAAAACAAGCTAAGGGAGTTAACCATTAGGACACTGAAGGAATGACTGCTGGAAATGGGGCTTTGCATTTATATGTGAATAATAATTTAAAAAATCAGTCATTTCAAGCAGTAATAGCCATTAGAAACATTAGTAATGTCTTCACTGTATCTTTAAATCAACTTCGTGGTACCGTAATACAAAAAGATAAACATGAAAAATTCTGAGTGTGTTCAAACTTTTGACTGGTACTATAATGTATATATTCCTTTTTGTTACAAAAAAGAAACAATATTTTAAGGGATAATAAATAAAAAGGAAACAATGTGATTTTGTTGTAATAAAATTTGAAATGTAACTTTGATTAAACTCATCTAAACGGATTTAAATCTAGAAAATTGTTTTCTTATCAGTAATATTTGTAATGTGATGATGCATCCAATTTTGATCTAGTTTTAAAACTCCCTACCCCACAAATTATATCACATTACAAATAAGTTAAAAATATATTTTTAAAACCATTTAATCAAGATAATTGCAAAAAACTATGTAAAAAGAGACCCCAAAACTGGACCAGACTGCAGCCACAGTGGTGAAATGATTAATGGAGACATTTCTGCTCAGTCTTAATGAACACACCTGAAACAGCAGTATAATGCTATTTTCAAGTCATGTCTTTATCAGTGATGCTCCTTATATGAAAGACTTCAACTACTTAGTACTTCATGACTTTTTCACATCCATAATGGGGAGAAATGACAGTGGGAATTAACATGCACATTTGCTAAAATTTCCTGGCCTATAAAATCAATAAACATCACATTGTGGTGCTGACAAAATCAATTATAACGTGTGTATTATGAGTGTTAAAAGCCTACTTACATATACAAGTAATTTTTAGAAAGTGGACCATTTCTGGTCAACTCAATACGACAACCCTCAATTTCCTTACCTGAATGTGGTGACATAAATCCTCCAAGGTTTATTACAGCAGTCTGCTGGCCACTCAGGGTTTGATCCTGGCTAGAAGGACCTTGATCAGATGACTGATGAGTTAAACAGCCAATCAGGATATAGTAAGTATGCAGACATTATTGGGCATTAAAACAATACATTTCAAAATGCAAGTACAAAAAGATTACAGAAACAGAAATATTGTTATTAAGATGTAAGAAGCACATAAAACACAAACCGTTAAGTGTGAATAAAGTACTCATGTCATCATTTTAATAGCTCATTTGCATGAGAATGTACTCCAGTGATTAATATGGGATTGGCAAAGGTAAGCTGAATTTACATTAAGAGATACAGTATCTAAAAATACATTTTCAAGATATGTTAAAGTGCATTTTAAAATATCTTCAAAAATAATTAGATATCTCAAAATTTTATCTTGTTCTCTAATAGACATCTGAAATATCTGAACAATATTTAAGATATCCTATTTCTTCATAAATGTGGTATATGTACATTTGCCATGTGAAATTATGTTCAAAAGTTAAGCGTTTTCTATAAATTTGAAAAAATATCTTCCCTCACTGGCACTTTACAATGGAGGCTAATGCGGTATGGGGGCATCATCAAAAAATACAACAGGACTGTTTTGCAAGAGTATATTCCCATATTATACTTTAAGGCAGATATGCTAAAATGCAGAAGTCTTTAACAATCCATTTCATGGTACATTTGACTATGGAAATTAAAGACAATTCCAACAATACAGAACTGCTATTACATGAATTAGAAAAGGTAAAATATAAATATGAAGTCACACCTGATCGCTTTGTTGCTGAGGGCTTGATGTGGCAGACTGCGTTGATGACTGCTGTGGAGAGAACTGGGAAAGCTGTTGCTGCTGTAGAGAGTTAAAGATGAGAGGTCCTCCAGGTATCTGCCAGAGAAAAGAAAAACGGTTTGACCTCAAACAAAAAAATCAGTTTGTGTAAACCTAGAGAAAGGAGGAGGCAAGATAATATTATAGGCTGTTAATTACACATGCCACATCCTTAGTAAACACCTAATTAAATAACACATTTTAAAATTAGTGTGTTGTATGTGATGCTTGGCTGTTTGAGGAATTTGCTGTAATCACACAATAAGGTCTCAGTAATAAAAGCAAGCAGTGCAGTATTTAATTCGGAGCATACAAAGAAGGTTATCCCAAAACCACATGCTTTTATTATGTTAAAGGTTCAACCCCACTATACTTCAGCCTCTTGCTGACAGATGTCACTGTATCACTCTTGTTTATTTACAATTCTTATCACACAAAGTGGTACTACTACGGCATTAAACAAAAAGTAGAAAGCCAAGAAGAATTAATAGAAAGTGAGTTAAGACATTACATGTGATGGTTAATGGATGCATTGACATCTGTCTGTTTAGGGTTAGTATGACTAGACATTAAAGGCAGTTTACAAAAAAATTAAAAATACTAATGGAACCAAGAGACAGACAAGTAAATGGAAATGTGTAGATTAATGTGTTACAGTATTAATGAACAGCTTTGTTAAACTGCATATACCTGAGTAACTCAATGCATAATCAAGTTTTATATATGAAAACAAAAAATCAGACTAATAATCAAATTTCTTGAAATATTGTGTTAGGGACAATCCTCAGTTGTAGAAGTGCTCAATTAGGATGAGGTTAAGCTTGTCCCAGAAGCCAGAGAACAAAAAAAGATGAGTGGAGATGTCTCATTATTGTGCAAAAATTATAGTTTTAAATGTGAAAAAAGTTTAGTAAAAAAATCTACATGTATAATAAAACAAAGGAACACTTTAATTATCAATTTGTGATAATCTTAGGTCAACACGTATATTATTTTGATGCTTTAAGCTCCTATGTTATATTTTACCCCACAGTGAGTGGCTTTCATTAAGTGTTCTTTACATACAGACCCATACACATACATACAACATGGATTAGTAGCCAATAAGAAAATACTTCACACTGTGACAGGGCTTAATTTTTGAGATATAGATTTCCTCAAAAAACAGTTAAATTCAACTTATTTAATGCATCAGAATGTTAAATAAAATCTTACCTGAAGTAGATTTAGGGGCCGAAGACCTGAGGCATTTTTTAAACCAAAAGGAACACCTGGTTATTAAAACGTACATAAAAAGTGCAATGTACAGTATCTAACAATCTAATCAATTCAATATCAACAGTAACAACTGTATCATAATAGTTTGAGCAACAAAACTATAGCTGAATATGAAAATAGATACTTAAGAAAATTCCCTTTGTCAGACTGATTGGAAAAGGAAACAATTCAAAAAAAAAAAGTATTCATTAACAACTATTACTTATATATATGACTGACAGATACACAAGTACCCCCCCTCCCCCACAAACACAGAAAAAACTACAAAAAAGAAGAAAAACAGTATGAGTGGCATAAGATTAGATGAAGATACAGAAATGTCCTCAAGATCCGAAACCACAACTGTAGATATCATCGCTTGACACAGCTCTCATTCCCTTTCCTCAAGATATGCTGGTTTAGAAAAATGTATTAAAAAGAAACAATGATTTTTAAAATGTGAGTGGGAGTTAAAACTAGTTCAACAATCAAATTGTTTTATTATCTTAAACTATCACAAAAAATACAAATGGCTTCTTGAGTTATCTCACCCTGTGTAAAACCCTAAACTGCAAAAACTTGCTCAAGCAGCAATAGCCAGAAAAGTATCCTTAAGACAAGAAAAGGAACCGGTGACAAGACATAAGCAACACTGTCACCAGTTACATCAGAAAAGACATGGTACCAGTTTAGGTCATTAAGAAGGAGGGTTTAAAACTACTTCTGAGTAAAATCAGTAGTTTGTTAGTACAAATGCAACATTTAAAACTAGTGTGAAAATACCCCAATGGTAAATTGAGTTCTGCACTCTGTTAGCACTGCTTTGCTGGCGGAACTCTTTAAGTCTTATTCTGGTACTGTGGAATTTACAATTAGCTCTTCATAACGTTATCACTTTGGATATTCAGTATATACTGTATCTTCATTAGTTGAATCATACCATACACTTATACAAAATGTGCAATCATCTAAAACCATAAATATTGGTCACTTGCTGTGACACAGATGCACTTCTCTGAGGGAGAGGAGAGGTTGCCAACTATCTAAAGCAGTGGTGACGCTTGCTTCAACAGCAGAGAAACCTTGCGTTGAAATATCTTGGTTTCTGACATTTTCACTGTTCTGTCTGAACCTTTAAAAAGTAAACCTAAAAATAGTAGAGAACTTTGATTTCTTTTCTTTGTTTAAGACCAGAGTTAGGCTAAATGAAGCATCAGTGATGCTGCCCTCCCACAGAACAGTGGTGCTGCTCTAGTCCCTTAACAGCATAGAGGACAGACACACGTTATTGTGAGGTTAAGGTAGGCTAAAACAAGAGAATCACTCTTAAAAATAATTGTCTCCTAAATTCCTATTTTGGCCTTTTTTTGCACAAACCCAGGAAAGGGTACTGGGTGATTTATAATACCAAAACATATCCTAAAAACTAACACAACCCTGTCTCCTCATCTTGTATGGTTTCTTGATTTTATGCTTTATTTTAGATGATATCGGTTAGCTGCTTTCATTTATATACTACAATATTTTATTTAAATTCTCTTTTCAATAAAATATGACACTGCAGTGTCTATTTCATTTCCTAAGGTGCTAAATGCTAGAAAATAGGTACTTTTGCTTTTTTTCCCCTCTCCTACTCCAAGAGACTGTGTAGACTTCACACATTCACCACTGCTTGTGTTGGGATTTTCTGGGTTCTCCAGTTTTCCTCCCACATCCCATAGGCACATCTGTTACAGTGTAACCATTGCCTGTTTCACTCCTAATATTTTTTTTGCATCTCCATTATGCAAATATTTGAAAAATGTCAGCTCAAAGGAAATACTGTTCTAAACAACTACAGATATGAGCTTTGTTTGTTATATTCAACCTCAGTGCTTCCAGGTTGCATCATTAACTTCCATTATACTGATTATTATTTACTTAAGAACTATACCCACAAAGCAGAGAACATGTATTCTCCCTTCCAGTAGGACAGTGCACAGAATCTGTGATTAAAAATAATATACTTTGTTTTGTTTTCATAAGAATACCTCAGTGATGTGGAACACATGTTTTCTGAAATTAAAATCGCTTCAAAGTTTATGCATTCAGTAAGTTTTATGGCTTTTGTTGCATGTTTCCTCTGCTGTATCACAGACCGCTATTGTAAGCTGCTAGGAGACACCTTTTAAATTCAGAAATAACGGCTTCATTTAAAGGAATACTCCAGCCAAAAATGATACTTTTTATATATTACTTTCCCCATGTAATTTGTAGTGATGGCTGAGGGGGGAAAAAAAAATAATCTCACGTTTTCATACAGAAATATATTACTGATATAACAGAAGCCATGGTTGACCAACCCTGTACAATGTCAAACACGGTAAAAAATGTCCATGAAAAAAAGTAACAATAATAATAATAATAAAAAGATATCTCACATTACCCATGATGTCCAATCCACATGTCATCTATAGAGTCAGATGCATAAAATATGCAAAAAGCATTTTCTTTGCTAAAATATTGTTAATTACATTATATACTTCTGGAATAATCAGCACACATCATAAACAGGAAACTAAAGCATGGGATTGAGTTTTATAATTAAAAATCTTTCTCTCACTCGGTCAAGTCCTGTCTTCAATGCAGGTGTACAGCACTGGTAGCTACTGGCTTCTATTAAACACTTTTATCTCCAGTCTGCATGAAAACATGAGCTTACATTTTTCTTAGCCACCACTACAAACTACATAAGTAAGTATCACATTATAAATATGTAATTTCTGGGTGGAGTATTTATTTAGGTTCACCAGTTGCTGGAGCAAATTAATTATGCTATAATAGTGAAAAATAACAGACCTCAAAAATACTGAACTTACCCTTTTAAAGCTCTGCACAGGACTTAAGATGGGAAGGGGACAGTACACAGTCCATTGTAATATAGAGCATATTCAATTATGTAATGTGTATAACTTTCAGATGCATGTAACAGCACTAACAAGCTGCAAAATGTTAAGACATGTCCTTGTTCATAAAAGGAAATGTATTTTCCACATATGGAAATTGTAATAAAAAACTTATTTTTTGTGACATTTCATAGAAGAAAACATTTACAATTTCTTCAGTAAAGGCGACAAAAGGTAGCAGAAAACTGTAATGCAACAGATTTTAAAAGAAAAGCTCATAAAATGCAAACAACATTAACCTGCTTGTGCTCCAGACTGCATAGTTGGTAATGCACCAGGCACAAGTCCTCCAGAAGGCAAAATCCCACTGAGATTGATTCCTGTAGAGGTGATAGTTCCAGGGTTGCAGCCCAACATGGGATTAGATCCACTCATCATTTGGGGTGCGCTACAAACACAAATCAAGACAAAGACAATTAAACAAATAATGCCTTGCACAGTACATGTGCTTTGATCGCCGCCAGGTCAAGCTTGTTAAGCAAGCAACCAGCCACCTGCGTGCTCCTGCTAGCACTGAATAAGCTCACGCCTTCTGGTGTCAGCGTGCAGCACCGGGGCAAAATAAAGAAACAAATATATGTGACATTTTGAAGAAATCATTGTATGACCTGAATAGTACCAATCAGAAAATATCATCGCACTAATGCAATATTATTTGAAAACTAACAGATCGGGTGTAACGTTGTTACTTGTAAAAATTAGCTTTTTTCACTTTTATTTTCTCAGTCTCGTTCACCATCTCCCTGCCCTCCTGATCTGACCCTAACTAACAGTGCCAGCTTAAATTCTCAAGAGACAGCGGCATCACAGCTCCAGGATGCTTGCGTTTCAGATGCTCATGCATCACAGTGGTGCTGCCATGAAAACAATGCATAATCTGCATTCAACTTTTTTTTTCTTTTTCGGTGAAGTGCTCCCACACTTTATAAAGTTTCTGTCTCAATTTTTTCCATCTACTTCCCCCTCCTCTATCCAACTCGCCATTGCAACCACGTTTATTTTCCTTTACATTCTTCTCCTCAGATGTTCTTCGTTGGTAGGACTGTGTGAAGTCTTGACAAACAACAACAAATGATACTGCCCCCAGATGTTCATGCAGTGCATTGCAGTTACAAAAACCAATGTGGTTCTTTGTGACTAGAGCCTCTATTGAAGGTTCTGTCAACAATAAAAAATCTGCGTCGACGATTTTTTTGTAGTCAACGTCGTGAATTACGTCAACTCATCGTTGCAGCCCTACTTATTAAAGGCAGTTATTTCTTTAAATAATTAAATTATTTCTAATCAAACAGTCATACACTGTATATGTGTCGGTTTTAATTTTAAAGCTATCGTGCTTTTCTTTTTATAGCTCTCTGACTAGTTACTAATGAAATCGGACCCGATTGTTACACACTGACATGTTCACTGTAGTTAGACTATACTTTTATAGGCTACTATTCTGCTATGCATATGTCTTTGTGTCTTAAAAATTAGTATTTGAGAAAATGTCATTTTGCAGACTCTTAAAACACATTTTAAACCGGTGTAGTGGTTATTGTACTGCAGCCTCACAACTTATAAATTTCCATGGACCTAATTTCTGTGCCATTTGTATATTTACTTTTTGTCCACATTAATTAATTCCTAAGCACTCTGGCTTCCTTCCGCATGCTTCAAATAATTTTGAAATGGAGCGGCATTCTTTACAAAATATTCTTCTAACTTGTGCCTTACAATCACCAAGTTCTTGCCCTTATCAAAACACACAATTCTACTCTCATTGGAATAAATGCTAATATGATTCTTGCAAGGTTATGTATATTAACTGCGTTTTTTTATTAAAAGACTAAGAGTTAAAAACTAATGCTAACAATATAAAAATGTAAACATAAATGCATTTTTTAATTAATAAATACAGTAATATGAAAAAGTTTGGGAACCCCTCTTAATTCTTTTGTATTTTTGTTTCTCTTTGGCTGAGCTTTCAAAGTAGCAACTTCCCTTTAATAAAAGACATGCCTTACGGAAACAGTAGTATTTCAGCAGTGACATTAAGTTTATTGGATTAACAGAAAATATGCAATATTCATCATAACAAAATTAGACAGGTGCATAAATTTGGGCACCCCAACAAAGATATTACATCAACACTTAGCTGAGCCTCCTTTTGCAGATATAACAGCCTCTGGACGCCTCCTATAGCCTTTGTGGAGTGTCTGAATTCTTGATGTAGGTATTTTTGACCATTTTTCCATACAAAATCTCTCCAGTTCAGTTAAATTTGATGGCTGCCGAGCATGGACAGCCTTCTTCAAATCATCCTATAGATTTTTGATGATATTCAAGTCAGGGGACTGTGACCGCCACTCCAGAACAGTGTACTTCTACCTCTGCATGAATGCTTTTGTAGATTTCGAACTGCGTTTTGGGTCATTGTCTTGTTGGAATATCCAACCCCTGTGTAACTTCAACTTTGTGACTGATGCTTGAACATTATCCTGAAGAATATGTTGATGTTGGATTGAATTCATCCGACCCGCAACTTTAACAAGGGCCCCAGTCCCTGAACTAGCCACACAGCATGATGGAACCTACACCAAATTTGACAGTAGGTAGCAGGAGTTTTTCTTGGAATGCAGTGTTCTTCTTGGAAAGCGCTTTTGTTATAATCAAATAACTCAATTTTTGTCTCATCAGTCCAAAGCACTTTGTTCCAAAATGAATCTGGCTTGTCTAAATGAGCATTTGCATACAACAAACGCAAATCACTTCTAAAAATGTAGGCAACTTTACATCCTTTGAGGCATTCATTTTAAATATTAAAACAGATTCCAACACAATTATAGTGCTAGTCTACAGACCACCAGGGCCATATTCATTGTTCATGACTGAATTTAGCAACCTTCTATCTGATTTGGCTATAAATTATAAAATGTTCACGTCGTACTGATAGGGGATTTTAATGTACACATTGATGTGGAAACTGACACTTTTAGTAAATGTTTTACTTATTTGTTAAATTCAGTAAGATCTTGTCAGATTGTTGAAGGTCCAACTCATAATCATAACCACACATTAGATTTAATTATAAGTTGAAATTCAAATTTTAAATATTATTCCATTAAATGAAGTTATTTCCGATCACTTCTTAATTACATTTGATTTAGTTCTGCCCTTGCCAACGCACTCACAGATTAAAACAAAGACAGTGCGACATCTAGATTGTAATTCTGCTTCAAAATTTATAGATACCTTGAGTATGTACAGTGTAATTGTGGAAAACCATTTAGATCAGTTAACATCAAATGTAAACGTGGAAAACAATTTAGATCAGCTAACATCACATTATAACGTGACCTTGAGAGATGCTCTGGACACAGTGGCTCCCTTAAAACAAAAGTGATCAAAGCACATAGAAACTCTCCCTGGTTTAATGAAAACACTCAAGCTCTTAAATTAGAGTGTCGAAAACTGGAGCGCAGATGGAGAACAACAAAGCTACATGTCTTTCAAATTGCATGGACAGAGAGTGTTAATAAATATAAAAAAGCCCTCTTTAAAGCTCGCTCAGAATACTATTCTACATTAATAGATAGCAATAATAAAATCCTGGGTACGTTTAGAACAGTGGCTAAATTAACAAATGGGAATTCAGATGAACAGTACAAAATACCAACAGATATTAGCAGTACAGACTTTATGAACTTCTTCAATGAGAAAATTAAAAATATAACATCCCAGATCTCAGCATCACAGTACAAACCAAATACTAGCTTAGCAGACCCTGTCTCACATTGCATTCAGCACTTTAGTAATTTTAATCCTGTAACTGAGCAGGAAGTCTTAACTTTAATTTCTAAAATGAAGCCCACTACTTGTTCCCTAGATCCAGTGCCAACAAAACTAGTAAAAGTGCAATGGATGTTCTTGCAGCCTATTCTAAACATTATCAATAGTTCATTATTGCATGGCACAGTACCTGATGCACTAAAAGTGTCAGTCATTAAACCATTACTTAAAAAGTCAGACCTAGACCCACACATACTAAATAATTATAGGCCTATTTCAAATTTACCATTTCTCTCTAAAATACTAGAAAAGTAGTCGCCAGTCAGCTTCAGTCACACCTTACGCATTACAATTTATTTGAGAAATTCCAGTCTGGTTTTCGCACTGGTCATAGTACAGAAACGCACTAACACGGGTTGTAAATGACATTCTGATATCCTCTGATGAAGGAAACTCCACTGTAATTATGTTGTTGGACTTAAGTGCAGCATTTGACACCATTGACCATTCTATTTTACTGCACAGGCTAGAAAATGATGTTGGGCTTACAGGCCCGTGCTCGCTTGGTTTAGTTCTTATTTATCAAATCGATTCCAATATGTACAGAAATGTGCTGACAGTACTCCATCATTATACACAGAAGTTCAATATGGTGTCCCAGGGCTCAGTACTGGGACCTTTACTGTTTTCACTTTACATGCTTCCACTGGGATCTCTCATTAGGAAACATAATGTTAATTTTCACTCGTATGCAGATGACACCCAGTTATACCTTTCATTTAAATCAAATGAAGTTTCTCCGATGTTGTCTTTAATTAGTTGTGTTAGTGAATTAAAGGAATGGATGAATGAGAACTACTTGTCTTTAAATACAGATAAAACAGAGATGTTAATTGTTGGAGGGAATGACGCTGATCACAGCAATATTTTGTCATCATTTAACTCAGTTGGAATCCCAATTAATTTTACTGAATCAGCCCGCAATCTAGGAGTTATCTTTGACTCTAGCATGTCATTTAAAGCATATTACAAAGTTGTCCAAAACATGTTTTTCCATCTTAAAAATGTTAGGAAATTAAGGGCTTTCTAAATAAACAGGATTGAGAAATTAATTCATGCATTTATCTCTAGTAGGATTGACTACTGCAATGCGGTGTTCACTGGCTGTTCAAACTGTTCTTATACAGCCTCCAGTTAATCCAAAATGCGCTGCAAGAATTATTACAAGAACAAGAAAATATGAACACATAACTCCAGTTCTTAAATCTTACACTGGCTCCCAGTTAAGTTTAGGGCAGATTTCAAAATCCTCCTTTTAACATATAAAGCATTAAATGGCCAAGGTCCGCTTACTTGTCTGAACTTATCATGACTTACAAACCTGAGCACATTAAGATCTCAAGATGCCGGTCTGCTTAGGATTCCAAGGATTAATAAAATAACAGTGGGAGGTCGAGCTTTTAGTTACAGGGCCCCTAAACTGTGGAATGGTCTTCCTGCTTCTATAAGAGATGCCCCTTGGTCTCAGCCTTTAAATCCCGGCTGAAGACTCACTACTTCAGTTTAGCATATCCTGACTAGAGCTGCTGATTAACTGTACATACTGCATCTCTGTTGTTAGTCATTAGCACTAAAACATAAGTAACATGATAGTTATATTTGAATACTAACCCTCACCTATTCTGTTTCTTTCTCGGTACTCAAATGTGGCATTGGTGCCACGCCCACCTGCCAAGTTGTTTGCCTGCCTATGGTAAAGTCATCCCTGATGGAGGATCGCAGGAATCATGGGAAAGGGGTCCTTTCATCGGATTGGCTGGTCCAGCACTGTTTCAGCCGTGGAATGGCCAAATGGGGGAGGCAGCTTGATGGATGAGGTCTCCAGGACTCTAAAAATATCCAAATCTCATTATATGATATCACCTACTGTAAAATTCTTCTCCATACTTCTAAAATTTTTATTTTTATGCCGTATTGAGGATTTGTTCTGTTCTGTGTATTGTATTGACCCCCTTCTTTTGACACCCACTGCATACCCAACCTACCTGGAAAGGGGTCTCTCTTTGAACTGCCTTCCCCAAGGTTTCTTCCATTTTCCCTACAAGGTTTTTTTGGGAGTTTTTCCTTGTCTTAGAGAGTCAAGGCTGGGGGGCTGTCAAAAGGCAGGGCCTGTTAAAGCCCATTGCGGCACTTCCTGTGTGATTTAGGGCTTTACAAAAATAAACTGTATTGTATTGTAACAAGCGACTCTGTTTGTGGTGCGAGTACAGAAAGGGCTTCTTTCTCATCACCCTGCCATACAGATGTTCTTTGTGCAAATTGTGCTGAATTGTAAACGATGTACAGATACACCATCTGCAGCAAGATGTTCTTGAAGGTTTTTGAAGGTGATCTGTGGGTTGTCTGTAATCATTCTCACAATCCTGCGCATATGCCGCTCCTGTATTTTTCTTAGCCTGCCAGACCTGGGTTTAACAGCATCTGTGCCTTTGGCCTTCCATTTCCTGATTACATTCCTTACAGTTGAAACTGATAGTTTAAACCTCTGAGATAGCTTTTTGTATCCTTCCCCTAAACTATGATACTGAACAGTCTTTGTTTTCAGATCTTTTGAGGGTTGCTTTGAGGATCCCATGCTGTCACTCTTCAGAGGAGAGTCAAAGGGAAGCACAACTTGCAATTGACCACCTTAAATACCTTTTCTCATGATTGGACACACCTGTTTATGAAGTTCAAGGCTTAATGAGCTAATCCATTTAGTGTTGCAAGTAATCAGTATTGAGCAGTTACATGCATTCAAATCAGCAAAATTACAAGGGGAACAAAATTTTTGCACAGCCAGTTTTTCACATTTGATTTAATTTCATACAACTAAATACTGTTTCACTAAAAATCTTCGTTTGAAAAACACCCCAGTACCTCAGATGTTCCTAGGAAATGAAAGACATACCACTGTTATCTTTTTTGTTGAAAGTAGAGTAAATTATTAAGTAGGCTGAGAGGGGTTCCCAAAGTTTTTCATATGACTGTATTTTCTATGGAGAAGAAAATGTCTGAAATATCACCAAAACTGGCACAAGTACACATAAAGAGTAATAAAAAAAAAGCTTTTTTTTTTTTTTTAATTTCAATATATCCTTACCACACAGATCCAACAACATTGATGAAGTTTAGGCCAGCTGGACTAGTCATGACCTGAGATGTAGATGTGCCTGTGGTGATTGAGGTACCCATGGTAGCCAATGGAATAGTCATGACTGGAAGAGTCTGACTCAGTGCCATCTGCTGCTGGGCAAAAGATGTCAAAAGGGCTGGTTGTGAGTTCATTGAAGAGTCCTGTGGTGTGGGAGTTGCCGATGGGGTAATAGATGGTGTGGACGTTTGGATGTCCGGAGGATGAGGAGTAGATGATGGCGTGTTAGTGGGTGTTGGAGTAGATGGCTTGGGAGTTCCAGATCCTGCAAAATTAGAAATAACATGGATAAAAACAAATTTTATAATATTGCCAAAGTAATATGGAGTGAAGTATTTTTGACACTCCTATTACATTTAGTATATTATTTATCTTAAAAATTACTACCAGCTTTATGGGTACTTAAGTCATTATAAATGAATTTCCTCATGTAACATATTATAATGGGGAGGGTAGAAATACTGTGGTAGCTTCACTAAAAAATCATTCGGATAATTAAAATAGTTATTTTGTATGTACTGTATGTATTTGTAGGTGTATCTATCTAAAATCACTAAATATATTAGAAAAACTATAATAGTGTTACACATTTTATCTTTTAGAGGTATGAGTATCCTGGCATCTAGTCAAATACTGATTTAAAAAAAAATAAAATAAAAAAAACAAACAAAATTCTAATATAGTGTAATTAATTGGTCAAATAAACACATTTCAGTGATAGACTTAAGCTTTGTAAACAATTAAAGTAACCCAAATGTAGCAAGCAAAATGATTTTCGATTTGCACATTTTGTATTTATCCAATGTTAACCCCAAACCAAAATAATGAAAGCCGTTCCTGCACTGCAAAGCCTCTGGGACTTTTTTTCCATTCAGATATCTTAAAATAAAAAAGGAAGAAGGCTGTAAGATGACATGCAACAATGCACACCTGGAAAGACGATCAACAGCATGTCTGATGTGGACAGACTGACAGGGGGAAAAAGCAACATACACTTAAAGCAAGAATTTCTGCTTATTGTTTAGAAAAGATAAAAAAAAAAAAAGAAAAAAAATTCACGGCAGTAAGAGATATTTGCCTTGATCAATATTGCAAGCAGCCTGCCCTCTTATCATTTGGCAATAATTAAGATGATACAAGATATAGTGATCTTATGACATGCCATGAACAGAAGCCAACCACCCTGCACAAAAAGGGCTCTCTGCATTTCGGCTGGAAGCAACACAGAAGCATTAAATCAGTTTTCTTAGGAGTTAGTCACAAGAACAGAAAATCAACCGTGCGTGAATTAGTGCCTGCAGAAAGGGTAAGGCAATTAATGTACCCTGTGACGGACTTGCATCTCGTCCGTGGTGTAGTCCTGCCTTGCGCACATTGCTGCCAGGATATGCTCCACCACCCCGAGACCCTGAATGGGAAAAGCGGGGATAGAAAATGGATGTATGGATGATTTCATTATTCTGCTGATGCTAGGTAAGAAATTGAATAGTGAGCAGTATAGAGAGAGTAACTCTCAGATTAAAAAAATCAGGAAGTGCCAGTTGCGTACCCAAATCATAGCTGCAAACTTGACAAAAATTAGGAAGTTAGGGATGCAAGACGGTAAAAAATTATTTGGCCTCTTATAAATAATGACAGTTTATGAATCAACATTTCTGCTTGGAGAAAATATCTTAACAGGATGCTGCATTTGTTTAAATGTATTTTATCTTTTATATGAATGCAATACTCTTCATTGCTTAGTGAGGTAAATGTGAATAAAATAAAAGCACTTTTTTCTTGACAGCTTTATATTGAATCCAATAATTTATCTGTAGGTTTATATAACAATTCTGAAGGAATACATTTTTATAGAAAATAACAACTTACAAGCATACATACATATTTTTTTTTTTACTTTTGAATTCTTTCAAGCAGTGGTCCAGAAGGTGCTCCTGTAGAAACGCTGGGGTATAATGACTAGTAATACAAGACAACAACTATATACAAAAAAACATTGCTAATTTCATGGATATTTCATTTGTCACGCTCAGTGTTTCCTAAACTTGGTTGTATTGTACCATTAATATTGCTGGCTTTCTTTCAAACCACATATTAACACAGACCAGTTTCTTCCTAGTGCTGATTTCCTATCTTCACTAAATAAATGTTTAGTCATTCTACCTTCATTCTCTTCTTACAGAAATAACCAATCAAGTTCAATTTATGTTTGCTCGCACCTGTATAACAACTTTGTTTTTTTCCTAATTTCTTTTACTTTTTTACCAGAACAGCCACTTCATATGAGAACAACAACATAAAGGAGAAATAATCTAAATATACCATTCATTGGCAGAGAAGCCTGTTCTCAATTTAAAAGTAAACTATTTAAAACAACAAAGCAAACATCTAACTAAATAAGTATTTCTTAAATAAGAAAAGTAACACATGCCAAAAACATGTGCTAAAAGCATTAATGATACCATAATGTATTCATTCTTTATAGTTATTGGGAGATAATATTGAATGACTTAAACTTCTTACACAAACGTACCATACTTCCCACTGCTTTTCCTTTTGTTTCCAATTATTTATTTAAAAAAAGCTTCTGTAAAAAGCCAAGTTACCACCCCCAAACCCACACCGAGGACAAGTTCAAACTATCTATTTCTTAAATGTTGAAACTGGATTTTGAGTAAGAAAACCAGGAGCTATAGTGGTTGATACACTCCACCACTTTTTACTTTTTGAAATACAAAGTACTCTGTATCAGAAATCAGACATTTTTCACTGTCCGACTCATTCCTGTAATGAAGCAGAATTGTGCAATTCTTGTAAAGTATGACTGATTAATAAAAGCAGTTAATAAAAGTAAATTAACAATTTGATACATGTCTGTTGTTGCTTCCATGACAACTTAATTCAACCAACTAGCTCTCATTAATTACAAATAACCTCAGATCACTACGTTAGTTATAAATTGCATGGGTCAGATTTATAAAACTTAGCATACATATAAAAAGATACCTGAAATGTGCATAAGTAGCTTTCCATATAAAAGTACGGATTTATAAAGGAAAACATGACAGGAGAACTTGCATCTATTTACGGCAGCTCTGACCGGTTTCAGGAAACTGAAAAATGTCAACCAGCTAAATGACACCTTACATGTAAAGTAATTAATATCATCAAGCCTTTATTAGAATGTGGTTTAAAATGACAAACATATTACATCTCAAAAGGGAACGCTATGACATATAGACTGTGTTTTAGTTCCCTTTTAAGAGGGGCAATTTTGTTTATAGGCACCGAAGAACTTTGCTTTTTTGTCAGTTTATATCTGCTACCTACTAGTATTTCTCAACTGTCTGACAGGTGAGGGATATCTCATCCAAGCCTCACTCTGTCATGGCCACTGTGCTACAAGGCATAAACTGGCTGACGAGTCACTAAGTTCAGTTTTCGTATGGTGTTGTGGATGTACAAATATAAAACATGTTTTTGCCAACATAAAAAGATAATTTTCAATTTTCCTGGTTTTCATAACATAACTGTGGCAACTGACTGCACTCACACTGCAATAAGGGCACCTAGAGAGAATAAAGCTGCTTTTGTTAACCATAAGCAGAGACTTTCAATTAACACATACAGTAAGTCACTTATGATGCTAAGATGAGACTGACAAATGTTGTGGCTCGGTGGCCTGGGTCAACTCATGATTCATTTATTTGAGGCAAAGTACCTTTGGCACATGAGGTGGTACATGGCGGCTGGCATGTTGGTAAGATAACCGGCTGAACCCTCAGTTTTTCATATGGCCTATACTATTCATTGTAACACAATCATATCATTACATGTGCCAGGAGACAGTGGCTACCTTCTCAAATGCTGGCACCGTATGTCTTTCCTTGACCCCTCACTTCAATGCCATGCTGAGCACACCACAGATGCAGGTGGTGGTGTCTCAAAATTTTATGTGGGAGGCTTTACCAGCCAATAAATACCTGCAGCATCATGACTTCATATATGTACAAGATTGATTAGTACAGTTCATATTGTTTCAGGGTTCGAGTTACATTTACATATCCACATCTATAAAGATCATTGTCATTTTCACAGGTAAATTGCACAGAAATGTACATACACTACGTTTTAGAAATCTGATTTTTTTGGCATATACATTTTCATATTTTTGTTGAACACTAAGTTTACACTCAAATCCATGCAAAGTTTTAAAAATGAAACCCCAGATCACTATATGAGATCACTGCTAAGAGAATTTGGGGGAAATATTAAAAATAAAATTATTTTAAATTGTTAAAAAAAAAAAAAAAATCTACCCCCGCAGATACTGGAACATGCATCAATGAAGGAAGAAGTCTCCATGGTAAGTACAGGTAAAGTTAATTTTCCAGTGAATAAAAAAAAATAATAAAAGGAGGAAGAAAACTTTAATATTAAAAGAAGTCTAATGTAAGTGAAACTGCCACCAAACATCATATCTGGAAAAAATAGCTCATTTAATATTCTTGGTACAGAGTTTGGAGAATTTATTAAATATTTGAGAAAAGTACATTTAACATCTACAGAAAAAAACAAACATAGGAACAGAAACACTATTCACTCTAACTGATGTAGCAAAAGGAATACAATTCCAGTAGTAATTGCCTGTCAGTTGCCCTATTTCACTCTGGGGAAATAACCATATGCATGACAGAAAACTTTTTGAGTAGATATCCACCTCTGAGTAATTGTATAAATACAGCAAGTCTAAGAATAAATAAAGCTGTGACATAAGAAGAGATATTTGTATGCTGCTGTCATAAATTTTCAAAATAAGTAACAGTAAAACTCACTCTGTGAGGATCCCACTGGTGAAAGAGCAGATGGTGAAAGCAGGTTTACTTGATTCAGTTCTGAGTGTTTACGAGAGAGGCTCTGACTCTTAGATGGAGGAGGAGTTGGAGATTTCAGGTGGCTACCTGACTGCTGGGAACTATAAGCATTTGCTGAAAAATACATAAACAGTTATATTACTTCTATATAATAAAACACATTTCAAAAAGAATGCAATCCTTACTCACAGACCTAACAGTTAATGTTGAGTGTTATTGTTTTTTAATGCCTCTACAAAATGTTTTTAAAGGTATTTCTAGTAAATACTTCTTATGAACAAGAACTAGAGACATATACTGGAAACTCTGGCTGATTCCAAATAAAAATTGTTTACTGAAATATTTTAAAACAGCCATCTCAATCTGCTAATTAAATTCAGAAAATAACAAATCTCAAGTATCATGTGCCTAATGCAAAATAAGCTTTTCAGATACAACATTGGAATTGAATATGTTAATTAATGTGAAGGCTGTGAATGTTTTGGCAGAGATGACTTCTAAACTGAATTTTCATTTAGACTGAAAAAAGATCCTTCATCCATGTATTAACCTAAATTAGATAATTAGTCTATGTTGCTTGCAGGAATCAAGTATCTAGCACAATGCATTCTGTTTCAGGAAAGATCTACTAATATGCCAGGATATGGACACTAAAATACCACTGAGAAAGAACCTAGCATTAAGATGTCCCCAAATCTTCCACCAGACTCTGAGCCAATACTAGACAGAATTAGATGCAAAGTTGGAACTGTCTGTGGATGTAGCTCAGAGTCACCAGTTCACCTAAGATGAATGGCCTCAAGATGTGGTAGGAAATCAGATGTACCCACTAAAAATGTTATGCAGGCACTTCATAGAAACAGTGTCTCATCCAGGATTTGGAGATGTGAGGCAGCAGAGCTAACCACTGTAACACAATAATAATATCCTACTTTAAACTGAATATTTAAATAACTTGACAAAGTAACATGTATTAACTGCAGCCTAACATGATGATAGCATCAGTACATTATTCATTCCACACACTTTATTTATATAATGTTTAAGGACTTGGTGTGTGTTCAAATAAAAGCACAATTATTCTAAAAGCTTATTTTAGTTTGGTATAATGATCATATTTCAGTACCTAACAAGTTTTCGTTAACATTTGTGACTTAAAATGTTTCAAAGACGTGTGCAGGATTAGGAAGGAATATGGATCCGATTCTGATTGTCGATTAATTGACAAGTAAAACCAGATTAAGTGAAGAAAAATGAAAATATACTATGCACTTAATGGTGGTACTACCAAGATTGCCTTTTTAACCCTTTGCACTTCGAAAGTATCAACCCATCACTTGAAAGACATCTTATTTTTTCACATTTACAATACCTGCTCAGTTATACCATCAAAAAGATATCAATCGGAAATGTAAAAAGCATCTTTTTATTAAAACCATAACTAAAAATGCACTTGCTACAAACATTCCTTTCAAATGTGTGTTTATGTACTACAAACACTTAACTTGCAAATGCAGGGAACAAACAAAATACGATGGAAATTTTAAAGAACTGACAGCACAATAAAGTTGATAAAAATGCAAAGTTTTTTGCAAAAAAGAGCAATTTAATATTTTCAAAAGATAAATGGTATGCATCTTCTCATACTTAAACCTCAGAGGTTCACAATACATTCTAGTATTTTGCATAATGTGACTTAAAAACAAAATATATAACAAGACAATTGTAATACAAAAATAAATAATTACAACCATCATGCTGCATTCAACTGATTCACTTTTTTAACTTTGTAAAATAAACATACAAAACAATACACCTGTCCTTCTGTTTTTAGAATCAAAAGACACAACATGGCATTATAATAATACCAACATCACACAGTGCAAAAGAAAAAAAAAAAATCTTCAATTTGTATATTAAAAGTGTAACACTGCCTTGAGGAAATGGCACACAACAATTCTATATCTCATTCTGTAAACTAATGAGAAAACCCATGATAAATGCACTTAAATAGAAGTACAATTTTATAATACATTATAATACAGAAGTACTTTTCTTTACACACATGGTAACCAAATGACTCCAAACCAGTTTTCCTTAATGCAGTATCATAAAGCTCATAGGAAGCATAAAGTCCTAACAGAGAATGTGCCTATTGAAGGAGTCGTTGTTTTAACAGATTATGTACAACAGCTAAGATTCCAAATTAAATATATTTACATATATTGTTAAATGTCCTATACATATGTATTTATTATGCCAGACATTCTCAACTCAATCCTGGTGATGCCATGCAACTGCAGGCTATTGCTGCAACCAATTTTTGTTTTTAATTGGGCTTTTAGCCTAATTGTGGCAAGTAAGCTGTTATTTCCCAGTTTGGTACATTTTTATTAGAATGTAACAAGTATTTATGTTAAACGGATAGTTTAGTGTTTTTTTTTTAACATTGTTTTTATAATTATTATCATCATGATTTCATTGTGGTGTTCTGGTCATTTAAGCTATTTACTGATGAGCACATTAGTGGATTTCACACTAAAATAGTCATAGTCTTTCAGCCTTCAGTGTCGTTTGCTCAGGTGTCTGTTCTGCTGATTATTAATTTTCACTTTTAGGATATAATTAAGGGAGCAAATAACACAGAATGAAGCCACATTAATAGGTAAATAACAAAAGAGAAGCAAGCATTTAAAGCAACAGTCATGTTAAAAATTAAGTACAACACACACAATACATTTTCTTTAACATTTGTGGGCATATCAAGATTTGACCTTCATTTAAACAGTACCTATAGATAAATTTAACAAATACTATAATACATTTACATTTTGTAAAACCTGCAGTGACATGGTGTGCTCAGGACTGAGTTTAAGAACCATTGTATTATATACCAAGTTTCCATCAATCAGCCTTCTTTGGAGTAAAGAAAACATGATCACATTTATAAACATGGCCTCATTTTGCATACATGTAGTCATCACGAATGTCTTCTCTGTTGTTTAAGAAAAATATTAATAGTGTCTTCTATAACAGTAATGGCTGCAGACAGTTTTGTGAGTACCTTACAGCTAAACATAAAGGTGGAGATGCAAGAGAGGAACCAGGACTCATGAAATCAGGCTAAAAAACAGTCACAGTCAACGACTGGCAAATTTTTGAACATGACTGACTTAGCAAACTTGGGTAAGTTGTATAATTCCAGCTCAGACACAAAGAGCACGAACAATCAAAACTACAAAGTGTTACTTTGCACTTTTAAATGTGAACTTTCAGACAACACAGTTGCTGGAAATATGTCTTGGTGTTATAGTTGTAGATATGACAAAAGTAACACACAATATGACATCATCACATTATACACACATTATATTATACTAAAACAATAAATGCAAAAAATATATAACAAAATGTACAGAACTGCACTGATGCTCTGTACTATGCAACTCTTTAATAAACATAATTAAGATTAGATGAAGATGCTGGTATGACCAGGGGGGTACAGAGGCGAATCAAAGGCAGGGACCACAGTGATTTTACTCTCCAGTACAGACTTAGCATAAGAAAATACCTCACCTACCTGATCATATTACAGGTTGAGCATCCCTATTCCAAAATTCCAAAATCCGAAATGCTCAAAAAATCAAGAACCATTTGAGCACTGACATGATGCCAGAAGTGGAAAATTCCACACCTACAGTAACCTCATGTGGGGCTCGACCAATGCTCCCCCTATTGTTGGAACAAAAATTTTGACTTTGGTATCAATACCTGCCTTTGGACCTTAATACCAGATCCAACATGGTTAGCAAATAATGAGTAATTCTAAACCCCCATTCCTCCACCTCCAGTCTAAATCCTGCCTCCCTGGTATACCGTGCCATCGCATAGCACTACTTCCCTCTCAACAGCCATGAAATCCTGACTGCATTGAAGCAAAAAGGTTGGAGGGATGGTTTTCCCCGGTGAAGTCCCGATTGGGTTGAAGCAAACAGAGGAGGTGGGGAGAATCCCATACTGAAGTCCAGATTGGGCCTTAGTAATTCGGTTGGTGTGTGGAGGGTTGAGGCTTATATCCTTTATGAAGATTTGATGATGTCGAAGCACATACTTTTGTTTCATGAAGTCTTCGAAACAGACATTTTTCAGTAACTACAATAGTGAGTGTTGATGGAAAGCGGTAGGTTGAGACGAAAGGTGACATTTCCTGTACCAAAAATCCCGAAATGCTGGTACCATACAGTTTTAAAATTTGGGTTTTTCAGTAGTTTCTCAGTATCAGCATACTGCACAACCTTAGTTAACTCTAATAATTTTTTTTAACTGAAGAACTGATATAAATAACACAAGAGCTAGTACTTACCGTTTATGACTGATTTCTTGAAACCTCACACCCCACTTTCAAGTTTCAGATGGCATGAAACATCACTACATAAGCTTGGTGGCCTGTCCAGGGGAGTTTTGTGAGTCATGGATGTATTAAATTAGGGTTAAAGGTGACAGCTGCACTGCATTTCCAAACTGCTGTGTGGAAGGATGAGTAAGCAGCGCAATAACAGCTGTCAGGCAGTTCAAAAGTGCTGTGTGTCAGTCACACAGAAAATACACTACATTGGCTCCAGTTTGCTATCAACTATTGTCACTGTCAGACCCACACACACTACTCACTGTTTATTGCTTATTCTCTGCACAGTAAACTTTTAATCAAAACAAAGCATCGTAGTTGGAGACTGAAAGCCTGCCATTGTTTGTTGTTGCTGCTGTTTAACAATTGATACAAGTATTTTGCTCATGTTACTCTGCACAAACTTTGTTTCAGGAACAAAATTATTTAAATTATTATATAAAATTAGCTTCAGGCTATATGTGTAAAGTGCTTTTGAAACACCAATTTTGTATTTAGACTTGGGTTCCATTCCCAAGATGTCTTATTATGTATATTCAAATATTCCAAAATCCGAAAATATCCAAAATCCAAAATACTTCTGAATCCAGGCATTTTGGATTTGGGGATGCTCAACCTGTATTATTCTTCTTCTTTATGGTAAGTTAAACAACAATGTACATCAAAAAGTGCATGTCTAGTAAAGAAAATAAATCCTAAACACTTTTTAGACATGCATAATAAATTATTTGCAATTAGTGGAATTCATACTTTGGTAAAATTAATCTTAACTATATTTGTTAAACCAAATAAATAAATAAATAAACACACACCAATCATAAAAAACTTGTACAGGTAATTAATTACCTACTTCTGTGCAGACCTGGTAAATTTTACAATCAAAAGTCACAGTTAAAAAATTTAATTTCATGATTATGCAGCATTTACAACACTGATATACTCTGGGTAACAACTTTAATTCACAACAGATTATGCAAATACTGTAAATGCTTTATTACTGTTATTTTATACCTGAGGAGTTGCTTCCTGAACCAGATGGCAGTTTAATAGGTGGTGGTCTGTGTTTCACTCCCTTTCCCAGTACTGAGGACTGAACTGACCCAGAAATGCCATCAGGCTGTGGAAGAAATATAAACAGGTAACTGTACACTAAAAACATTTCTAAAATAGCAATAATGTAATAAAATGAAAAGGTATACCATAAACATAACTCTATTAAATAATTATTTGTCTAAGAAATCAAATGCTTCCATAGTTACATCTATCGGCAATATATCTGTAGAAAAGAGGCAAATCAGAAAAAGTGATCATATTGTTGCACAGTACAAAATAGATTACTCAGAGAACTTTGTACAATTATTACTGCCATATACAAAGGTTAGAAACCAACATCCATCAAAGGATTAAAATGCTTTAAAACATTAGGAAATTTTCTGGATGTATAACAATTTTACCCTTTAACAGTGAGAACAAATTGGTACATAACTGTAAGATTAAGTAAACCAACACACTTCCTAACTTTTCCTACGTTCCATTTACCTCAGAAATCAGGTATCAGAGCTGGGAATGATGTCACACCTGAGCTAATCATGTTCCAGTAAAACATTAGAAAAACCAATATGGACACCTCCAGGAAAGCCTTTGCTGTGTTTGCTTTTTAAGAATAAGTACCAATTGATAAGACATTACGTAATATTTTGCTCATCTAAAACACTTTAGCAACATTTCCACAGATAGAAGTTGGAAAGTAATGTATATACGACTGATTTAATGAGACACAAGTGCTAATAAACAGTAAAATGCTATAGCTTTCACTAAAGTTAGCAGTGTACTTCAACATTTTGCATTGACATCATAATGTAATGACAGACAAGTCCTGAGTTTCCGTGGGGGGTGTCCCAGTTGAAAAATCTGACTTCTCACTTCAAATGGAATGCAGCGCTTTTAGCTTTAAGTTTAGAAACAAATTTGCAACTGATTTTCACTGTGCTTAATACTTAGCCTATCTAGAACATAATATATCTAGAACAAATTTCTAAACTCACTTCTGCTTCCTTTGAAGGAGAGAGCTGGCCGTGATTTGCTGATCCACCGGAGTTGTGAGACATCTTTATAGGGCATTTGGCATCTTTATGGTAAACATCCTTGTACTGTTTAATAAACCTGAAATTTAACAAAACTATGAATTATTTTATTTTTGGATTTGTGCTTAAAATGAAAGTAAACCATAATCTAATAAGTCAGCTTAAAAGTTTTACTTTTAGTTTCCCAAAAACTGCAGAATTCTAATCAAACTTATTCTCAGGATTGCATTGTGTTTTGCAACATTCTGTATTTTACAGCCTTTAACTTTAAGTTGCTTTTAAATTAATATCTCCCTCCTTACATTTTAAGTCCAAAATGTTTGGTGAAAATCTCTTTGTATAGGAGTGCCACAATCTAAAATAGCTAAAATCATTTAGCTGGAGACACTGGTTGAAATTAATGTAGAAGCACTCCTTCACAAAACCGGTTTTGAGAATTTGGAAATAACTATTCTGTCATACAACTTAGGTGTAACCTTGGCAAGAATTAAAAAAGTAATTTTAATGTCATATTGTGACAAATAAGCTTGACAGACTGAATAGTATCCTTTCGGTTCTCAATCTTTTTATGTACTGTATACTTCTACAAATGTAATGTTTACCAAAAAATGTATACATCCTGAACAATTGAAAAGGTTGTGTGGGTAAATGAACGCTATCTTTCACATAATTTATTTAAAAAAGTCAATTTATAAACAACTAGAAGAGTTGCTTAGTGTTGTTAGGGTGAGAAAGTTGGAAGTGGGGAAACTTTACTACCCGTAAGCTTGCTGCATTTAGTACATTATTATTTTTAGTATTGGAAAGGTTCTATGGCATGGGTCTATGACAAGAACAGTGAAGAGAAAAAAACTTTAAAGAAAATGGGTGGGAATCAAACAAAGCCTTCTTGGTTAAAAATGTGTGCTAACCATCACATCAACACTGCAACCTGTTTGGCACAGTTTCTCTGTTAATAGACCACAACACTTTATTTCACACCATTTACTATTTTGAAACTGTAGCTGTCTTTCTCAGTTTTACCCAGATATAAATTCCAAACTTTGCTGTAAATTTAAAGTAGGAAAACATTTTTGTGTTCGCACTAAATACAATCAGTGATTCACTTTGTTATGACATATGAGCCAGCTGTGGAGCTTAGGATCAATTGCTCCAATATATGCAAGAGTCAGAAATCTCACTTACGTGACTTGAAATATGACAGAAAAACAATGCTGAGCAGAATATGATGGTGGTGGTATTGAGAAAGATTACACTTATAATGGGGATGAGGGAGATGCAAGGCTGAAAGTAAAATGCTAAAAATGTAACTTTCGGGGAGAAGTTCCCATATGGCAAATTTCAAGTATGTGGTTTGAAAACAAAGCTGTTCATAAAAAAACAAACAAATAAAATATATTTTATATATATATATATATATATATATATATATATATATATATATATATATATATATATATATATATATATATATATATAGTAATCCCTCGCTATATCGCGCTTTGACTTTCGCGGTTTCTAAATGTAAGCACATCTAAATATATATCACGGATTTTTCGCTGATTCGCTGCTTTCTGCGGACAATGGGTCTTTTAATTTAGGTTACATGCTTCCTCAGTTTGATTGCCCAGTTGACTTCATACAAGGGACGCTATTGGCGGATGGCTTAGAAGCTACCCAATCAGAGCATGTATTACATATTAACTAAAACTCCTCAATGCTATAAGATATGCTTCCCGCGTGGCGCTTGTTTTGTTTGCTTCCCTCTGTCTCTCATTCTCTCTGCCTGACGAGGGGGTGTGAGCAGAGGGGCTGTTTACACAGTGGCTGTTTGCCTAGAAGATAGGACGCTCCTCTACAAAATGCCGCTTTATCGCGGTGCTTCTGTATACTTAAAAGCAGGTATTGATTTTTGATTGTTTGCTTTTCTTAGCGAGCGCTCTCTCTGACATTATCTGCTCTTCACGGTGCTCCTTTAAAGATAAGATATGTTTGCATTCTTTTAATTGTGAGAAAGAACTGCCATCTCTGTCTTGTAATGAAGCACAGTTTAAACGTTTGACTAAAGGGTGTTATTTCATGTCTAGAGGGCTCTAATAATGTTAACAGTGTGGGAGAGTTTATAAGGGCTTAAAATATACAAAAATAACCATACAAACATATGGTTTCTACTTCGCGGATTTTCACCTATCGCGGGGGTCTGGAGCAACCCCGATCGAGGAGGATTACTGTATATATATATATATATATATATATATATATATATATATATATATATATATATATATATATATAAAAAGAGAGAGAGAGAGAATGTACAAATGGTCTTGGTATAATTATATTTATTGAAAAATATCCTACTCAGCTCGAATAACACTGATAATATTAAGACAGAACTTACCGGTCGGCATCAATCTTTGAGCCGATGAGAAATCTAAAATAAACCAAAAGAGAAAAAAAAAATAAAAATATAAAAACTTAACAGGATTGTTAGTCCATTCTGAAAAATAAAGATAGAAAAAAATTAATGGAGTTAAATAAAAGCCAAATAAAACCACAAATTATATTAAACATACTGCTAAAAATTGTGTCATTTTTGTAATGAAAGGATTCAAGCAAAAATTAAAACCTCAATTCAAATGCATTCAGACATACTGTATGTGCAATTTTAGGATGTGTGATTAAATGTTGGTTATACGGCTAAAAAGTACAAAGTTCATCAGAACTGTAAATATACTGTAAACAATGAATCCCAAATAAAGACAGAATGATAAACAGAAGAAAAGAGTTAGATTAAGCCAGGAAAAATAGAATATTGAAGAATACAGCTGCAATTAGAAATATGTATCAAACTAACTGACCCTGTTGTGTAGTTTACTTTTCAACGATACTTCTTACATTACTAAAATCAATTACTAGAAGTGAAAAGAGTAAGGTGAAATAAATGTGATCCATTGCTGGCTAATTAACAGGAAGTATGTTTACCCATCGACAAATCACTTCCAAATTTTGATAAAAGAGCTGACTGACAAGATACACCTTTTAATGTTTAAATAAGCAACAAAAGGATATTTTACTTTAACATTAACACATTCATTGCAATGATCAACAATAACCAAAACATGTTTTGGCTTGGTCAGTGTTTGGATGGGTGACCATATCCAGAAAAGGCTTGGTATGCTGCTGGAAGAGGTCCTAGTAAGGCCATCAGGAGGCACTTACCCTGTGGCCCGAGTGTCTATCTTAATGTCGCAGCACAGTCACACGGATGCTGCACTGTAAAACTTGGTGCCATCCTTTGCATGAAAAATAAAGCTGTCATCACTCTCTGTGGTAATAAAGGTTTTTGGGCATCTTTCGAAAAAGAGTAGGATGTTACCCGATGTCCAGGCTCGATTGCACACAATGACCTAGTCATTCTGGTCCGCATGTTTAAAAAAAACCAACCTATGTATACGTCAACTTTCTTCTTTCATAATTTTTTAAAAAGAACATCTATGGTTCTTATGTTTATAATTCTGCTTATTTTCTTACATAGTTCTAAGATGCCCCAGTCTCTCTCAGCAGCATTTGGTGCAAGGCAGGAACCGCCCTGCCACAGAAACACCAACCCATAACACAGCAAACATTCACACTAGACCACTTTAGATGCAAGAATAATATTATTTATGCATCTGGTGTAATGTAGAGGGATACCATAATACCTGGAAAAAATCCTATGCAAACAAAGGTTTGTGTATCCAGGTTCCTACAACAGTTAGGCAACTGCACCAGTGAATCACGCCTTCCATTGTTTTACATGCAAAATTACAAACATTTTATTTGTCTTAAAAAAACATGCATATATTTCTTAGAATAACATCACTTTATAGAAAACTAGCTTTTACCCGTGACTTTGTCCGTGCGGGACTGTTTTAATATACTTTTTTTTCTGAAATATATATATGAAGTTATAGTTATTGCCCGTGACTTTCTTCACGTGGAACGTCTGACGCCATGGGAGTGTAAATATTTGATTGCTTTTTAGAGGATTTCCTTATAAACAATATTTTTTGTTTCTAATATTACCAGGCTCGCGGGCAAACTTATGCATGAGCAAGCTACGTAAAACTGACCGTGGGAGAAACAATCTTCCCTTAAATCTACGCCAGCGTATTTCAAAGTTTGGCCCTGAGACTTATTTATCATCATGGCGAAGCATACTTTGAGGGGAAATTGCAGTCTCTTAAAGTCAAAGGGGAAGTCATTGGATATTAGAAGAATGTGCAGCACGAACTCTTTTTCTCCTTGAGCACACCCGGTCAAAATAATGGCTTCGATTAAATTTTTATGAGGGGCTTTGACTTGCAGTCTAGTGCCATTATACAGTTTTGGTGGTTTTAAATACCGAAGAAGCAATACGGGTATGCCCTTCCGCAGAGTAAGCCTATGGTATGGAAGACCCGGTGGTTTAAGGGAATTTAAAAACTCTACCGGATAGTTAACGGCTTCATCTACATTACAGACAGTGTCTATCGACTTGTAGACCATTTCTTCTCCATCAAAGGACTTCAGCAACATATCATTAATGAAAGCAGCTTGATCGTTATATAAAGAGCAACCTTTTTCTTAAAGTAATTTCAATTATTTTTCTAAACTGCAACAAACTTCTTCCATGTCATATGTATGTATCCACCCTTTGAGACTGGGCATGTTTAAAGAAAAGTTGGAAGTTTTATTTATTTATTTTTTTGTCTCTTAACTTTCAAGAAAAATAAATGATGTATATACATTAGCAATAAATAAGTCTGGATGCCATGAGTGTGTCATATGCAGGATTCTGGATAGTTCAGAGAAGGAAAAAATGTATAGTATATGAGGTGAGACACAAAAATAACCAAATTGGTTAAAAAAAAAAAATATATATATATATATATATATATATATATATATATATATATAAATAAATAAATAAATATATATATATATAAATAAATATATATATATATATATATATATATATATATATATATATATATATATATATATATATATATATACAGTAATCCCTCCTCGATCGCAGGGGTTGTGTTCCAGAACACCCCGCAATAGGTGAAAATCCGCGAAGTAGAAACCATATGTTTGTATGGTTATTTTTATATATTTTAAGTCCTTAGAAACTCTCCCACACTGTTTATAAATATTCTCCACACAGTTATACAGTAAACCCTTGTTTATCGCGGTTAATCCGCTCCAGACAGATAAATGAATTTCCACGAAGTAGAATTCTTTATTTATAAATCTAATATTTTCGCAGTTAGAGCATAGAAAGCCTGTTTACGACCTTCTAAATATGTTTTTTAACATTAGAGCCCTCTAGACATGAAATAACACCCTTTAGTCAAAAGTTTAAACTGCGCTCCATGACAAGATAGAGATGACAGTTCTTTCTCACAATTAAAAGAATGCAAAAATATCTTCCTCTTCAAAGGAGTGCTGTCAGGAGCAGAGAATGTCAGAGAGGGAGAGAAAAGTAAACAATCAAAAATCAATAGGGCTGTTAGGCTTTTAAGTAAACGAAGCACAGTGATAAAGCGGCTGCAATGAAGGGATCAATGTGAAGGTAGTCTTTCAGCATTTTTTAGAGGAGCATCGGTATCTTCTAAGCAAACAGCCTCTGTGCAAACAGCCCCTCTGCTTACACCCCCTCCGTCAGGAGCAGAGAATGTCAGAGAGAGTGAAAGAGACAGAGAAAAGCAAACAAAAAATCAATACAGGTTGTTAGAGCTTTGAAATGTGCGAAGCACCGCGCGGAAAGCAGATCGTATATCAATGAGGAGTTTTATTTAATACGTAATTCGTGCTCTGATTGGGTAGCATCTCAGCCATCCGCCAATAGCGTCTCTTGTATGAAATCAACTGGGCAAACTGAGGAAGCATGTACCATAAATTAAAAAAGACCCATTGTCCGCTGAAATCCGCGAACCAGCCAAAAATCCGTGATATATATTTAGATATGCTTACATTTAAAATCCACGATGGAGTGAAGCCGCGAAAGTCAAAGCGCGATATAGCGAGGGATCACTGTGTGTATGTGTGTGTGTATATATATATATATATATATATATATATATATATATATATTGATGAATTACAGCATTCTAAACATTGTCACCTTCTATATACTCCCCCTCCCAATCTCTATACCGCTCCATAAGTATCTTCCATTGATTGAAACGGTACTGGAAGTCTTCTTGCTTGAGGCTATTCAACATGCTTGCCGTTTTTCTCTTCACTTCATCCATTGAAGAAAAATGTGTCCCCTTCTGGTCACTTTTGATTTTCCGGAACAAATAAAAACACAAGGAGCTAAATCTGGCAAATAGGGAGGATGATCGAGGACAGGAATGTTTTTGTCAGTCAAAAACTGCTTTAATGGGGGAAAAAAGAAAATTTGCAAGAAATTTAATGTTGATTGGCTGTTTGATTTTTTCACCAGACATTACCGCAGCAACTCATGTAGCGATTGTTGTGCAAATACTGACTGGGTAATTCACAGGATATATCTAGCCGGTCAGCAGTTTGAGAGGGCATGAAGGAGGGATTTATAGTTTTATGATTCACATCTGGCTGACCTGCAGGAGGTTTTCTAGGAAAGCCCCAAGTCCAGTCCGGTTATTTTTTGTGTCTCACCTTGTATGGTTGGTTTATAATGATTCAAACAGCAACAACAATTTTTGCATAAGATATTGCATTTATGCTAGGTTTTCAGTGTGTTCTGAAATTTCTAGATTTTTTTCTAATTTATAATAATTCATAAGCACAGGTGCACAAATTAGACAATATAAAGGAGACAGGATCCCACATCTTAATTTGTTTGCTGATCCATGCCTGTTCAACTTCAGAGCTGGTTGATTCATTTCAGATTTCTACAGCTTAAGCAATCGACAATGTTAGCATTTCTGACGTCTAGAAGAGTTTGTTATTCAAGACCATGTTAGAGGTCTTATAAAAACTGACCACAAGTCACTTGGCATTATTGTTGGTTATCTCAACAAAGATAACATCTCCACTGTAGGCCTTGTATTCCTTCTTTTGCATTATGAATCTATTCTTAAATTGGTGATTCACCAAGAATGTACTTTTTGAATGATTTAATTGTGTAGTCTGTAATTAAGTTTCAGCAGTTGTTCTGGCATTGAATGAGAAGATGCATTGCCATCTTCCCAAACAATTCCACCCTAGGGCCAATGACAAATTAAATCATTTAAACTCTGTCCAAACATGACTTTTGCAACTTCTTAGTTTTCTGCATTCATTATTTGTTGCTGATGTCTCAAATATTCCTTGTGTTCTCAGCTCTCACACCTCTTCTGAAACCTCACCCACCATCGTTAGTGTTAGCAAAAGGTCATGCTTTCAAATCAAGAAAAGAGGAACGTTGAAGTTCAGCCTTATTTTTGTAGTTTTACAGAGCTTCTGGAAGCTTAGTTTCTTCCAGACTGTCATCAAGTCAGAAACTCATGAGAATTCTTCATAAAAATATTTGTGAAAAATGCTTTTGTGATTTTTACTCTTTTCCAGATTCATGATCCTTCAGTGGGTGCAACATAATATGACAGAGGTTGAGAAATAATCTCTTTCTGTCATCATAACAGAAAGAAACAGAAACAAATAATCAAACATTTACACATGAATGCATTACACTCACAGTGAACTGCAGTTTCAAGAGGTGTTTGTTCTTAACTGTTTCAAATTAATTATGCAATTCTTACTAATGATAAAAGAAGAAAAATGTATTTTGAGAATTAGCAGAAGACAAAAAACAAAGCTGAAGTAGATAAAAATAAAAGTGAAGCATACGTAGAATGTTAGTAGAGCTGTGTGTCAATTATCAGTGGCATTATGTTCTCTTCATTTTTTGGCACTAGTTGAGTCATGCACTAAAGCATGATTTCTGTTTTGAATCTCAGGGCTGATTAAAGCCTGCTTAACATTACATGACTTTTACTCAGGTAGCATAACACATATAATGACTGCAATTGCTAAAGCTTGTGGACTCTGAAGGTGACAAACTATACAACTAGGAATCACCAGATGTGACCAGTTCTCTCAAGACTTTCATCATTGTTCAAACTATGGAAAGCTTACCTCATTTCAGCACTAATCAGCGTAAACTTACGCAATTAGTGTAGTGACTAAAGAAGACCTTATCAAGTATCTTAAGATAGGTGCAATCTGGGTCTATCTTTATTCTTACTTAGAGACACGTGCACTGGCTCCAAAGTTCAATAAGTCTTATTTAATTTGTTGACTTGTCATCAGCTGTCAGCTCCTGCATACATAAGAAAACATCCATATAACTGGTAACTTGCTACAATAAAATCAAATTGTTTTAATTTTGTTGCTGAGAGTTGCAGAATGCTATAACCACGCTGTTGGGAATGGTACCCCACATGACTGATGGCCACATGCAAACACTGTGCCTGTCCATGACTCACTGGGATTTCCTTAAGATTATATAAATAAAGGCCACAACTGAAATTCATTGTGAAAAAGTTATGTTTTGTGATGCCAGCTTAACCATTTTATAAATGTAGCACATTTATAAAAGGCATTATTCTTTTCTCTTAGATTATTTTTTTTTAAAGTTTTCATGATTTCTCTGTAAAAGCATCTGGCAGTTCACATTTTTTGCTTTATGCACATTCTTAACACATTTACATGGATGTTTCTCTGTGTTTGTGTACATTTTCTCCTATATTAGAAAGATGTGTATGTTATGTTAATTACCCTGAGCCAGTCTGTTATGAGACAGTATGAGTATGCAGGCTGAGGATACACCATATTTAAGTGGTCTCCTGTCAAGAGTTGGTTTGCCTTGTACCCACTGCTGCCGGGAGAGGCTATGGACCTCACTAACCTGAATTACATAAGCTGGTAAGGAAAATAGATTGATGGATGGACAGATGAAAAGATGGATAGATTCAGAATACAAATGCACCCATGATATTATCTGCCAAATATCTATTTCCAACCGCTTACCAAAAATAAGTAATGCCCTGTCAACACAAAAGAAGTGATTAACATTTTTTATTTATATATTTATATTTATTTTTATTTAAAGCAAGGTTTCCTAAACTTTATTTTCTCTTGATTAAATCTAATCCTTCTCAGAACAAGATTAGGTTACTACCCATGAATTTTTTTTAGACTTCACAAACCATATGTGACCCAATCCCATTAAATACAACAGTCTCTTGTAACCCTAGACGACCCTAAGGCAGCAACCCACAACTCAACAGTTAAAGAAATAGATTTAAAATCACAGGTTGTGTAAAACAACGAAAAATTTTAAACATCCATTAACACAACCTGCAACTAGAAAAAAAAAATAGACAAAAACTGGCACATACTTCTGATGGCAGAAATAAACCTTTGACACCAGTAACATAATAAGAAAATCTGGTAGATGTGTAAAAGCAACAGAGAGAAACAGAGAGAATTACCCAGTCTAGGAAGGTACTAGCAACAATTGTTACACTAACAGACTTTCATAAACAGGCTGAGAGATAAAACGGTTTACAGTAATTAAGTATACTATGACCTTGCAGCTAAAGAACAACATTAATGTCTAAACTCACTGCAAATCTTATAGACAACCTTATAAACAAACAACTAACTTACGGGGGGTGAATGAGGTGGAAATCATTTTCATCATCTCTTGATAAATCCTTTGCTACTTGAATTTTACCATAGAACAAGGGATCTCCTGCACACTGATAAATGGTCACTTTCGTCTTTGGGAAGGGTGCACCCACTTCACATTCAAAGATATAATCATCTTTAATATCCTAAAAAATGAAAGAAGAATGCTAGCAACTACATTCTAAATTTGTTTGATTTTATAAAATACATTGGCTCAATTTTTAAATGATGGCATTTTTGGAGCAATCAACTTACAGCTCTGCCTATTTGGACTCAAATTCCAGTTTTCACCCCCAGCTCCAGTACCATAGCTTAGTAAAATCCTCTTATGGAACAGAATATTTAGAATCCATAAATATTCTGAATATTCACTTTCATAACCATGCTGTTATATATTGTTGATTATGTTTAATTCTACAATATACTTGTTCGGCTAGCAAAATGGACGCAGTAAAAGTGAAGTAAAGGCACTGGAGAAATTGAATACAACTTGCTTGTCTTGCTGGTTTGACTGCATAAGAATAGATACTGAAGAAAATCTTTTTTTTTTTCTACTGAGTGCTTACAGTTTACAGATTAATGCATTTTAGATATTGAGTGTTGAGTGCATTTTTTTAATGAGTCACTGTGTCATAATACTTTTACAAGGCACTGAACAATGAAACACATTTGACTAATTGGAAGTACAGGCAGTCCCTGGGTTATGTACGAGAGAGGGACTGTAGGTTTGTACTTAAATTGAATTTGTATGTAAGTCGGAACAGGTACATTATTTTAATAAATGCTATTGTTGACCGACTGTTACCAAGTGCTCTGCCAATGATGGATAATGGAGTTTCACCTCTTTC
Organism: Polypterus senegalus; assembly: GCF_016835505.1. Classification (NCBI taxonomy): domain Eukaryota; kingdom Metazoa; phylum Chordata; class Cladistia; order Polypteriformes; family Polypteridae; genus Polypterus; species Polypterus senegalus. The sequence goes on from NC_053155.1 coordinate 295,728,092, forward strand.
TGACCTTTTCATTATTTCTACTTTATTTTCAATGGTGATGGTTTTTCTCTTCTGTACTGTATCACCAGCTGCCCGAGGGACACTACACTGCGCGAGCAGCGAAATCGACCCCCTCCAGCCTCCATCCAGCCACCGCTTGCACCCTTGTTCGTATGTCGTAGGTCGAATGTCCATAACCTGGGGACTACCTGTACAAGCAATAGTGGACTAACTCATTTTTTATTTTCATAGATCTGGATCTTATTTTCACTGCAAGATTACAAATGTTAGTGTTCAAATAGCTTTTTATGATTAAAGGTTTTATTAATGCAGGGACTGTCATCACACAAGACAAAAAATTTGTGATTTTGTTTATTTAAGATAAAATAATACTGCAAATTAAGTTAAACTTGGAAGAATACAAGCCTAAAATAACTTACATGAGCTGGCCAGACAGATGGTTGAGATTCTTCAAGCTTAACAGATTTCTCCACAGTAGCATACTTTTCCACCTATAATGAGCACAAAAATAGTAATAAAAAAGTAACTAAATGGGGGGAAAAAAAACAAACAAAAAAATAGAAACATCTACCACATTTATTGTAGTTTTAAATGTTTTAATGCCAACTTCTCCCAAATAAAAAACTAGCTTCTTACTGGAACACAAACTACATTCTTTAAAGGGTACCACAAGAAATTTCACTAAATGTGAAAAGTTTTCCCAGAACACAAAAGCAAAAGTTTAATTTTAACAGAGACCATAAAACATGGTTCTTTGTAAAGGTTGAACTGCTAACATAGTTGTCTTAAACTTGGGTATAGGAATAGAAACATTTGCTTTGGGACTATATATATCTCCAAACAGTAGCAGCTGATGACTTGATACAGAAGCTGAGCCTATGTGGTTCTAATTGATTATGAAAGACAGAAGTTAAAACCCAACACACTCAGTCGAGACTCAAAAGAATATCAATCATTAAGGGCTTTTTATTTATCTTATTTTTTTTAACATCAAATGAGTAATTCCTCTACCCCGTGACCTGGAGTTGAATAAGGAGGTGGACATCATGAAGGTAATATAGGCTTAAATATATTTGCTCTAATATCCCAAAAATTTTTATTATGACAACTGGCCAACCTGGATGAACCCACAAAAAAAATGGTAGTCAAACAGGCAGAGAGAGAGAGAGAGAGAAAGTGCAAGCAAGCAAAAATTACTAAATAATTCCAATTATTTCAAATGGTTACTCTTCTTTGAAAATTACCTCCTTGTTATGTAATAAAGTGATTTTGTATTATACAGCCCATTTTTAAATTAGGCAGATAAACACAGGCACACAGCAGACTAAGTTTGTTGTAGTACAACATGAGAAAGATAATATTTAAATACTTATTGCACAAAATCTTTTTGTGTTGGGTGTGTGGTAACATTTATCAGAAACAAATGGCGGTATGACAGTGACGCTAATTGACCAACGAAGTTAATACTTGGCAGGTAACATTCATCTACAGATAAATGAATTTCAGGAATAGCTAAAATTCTCTGGGCCTACCTAATTACCTTCACCATTCAAGTAACCCTGAACCATTCATGTAGCAGTTAGGCCTGATCTGAATTGTTTATGACACTTGCAGCTAACACAGTGTGATAAAATTAGCAAGCAAATTTAAAAGTAGCACATTCTTGGCACAATAATACATATCTGTGTGGCAATTTTATTTTAATTTGGAAATTATAACTGGAGAAAAAAGATTTTGGACTAACGAGCAGGTAACTTACTCATAATTTAAAAGTAATACTGGACTTACATCAAGCTCTGTTGGTGCCAATAACAGGCAGCTATTTTGTTTCCACATATCCACACACTGCCAAAGAAACAATAGACTTTAGTTATTACTGTTGTAATGAAATAACACAAGCAGCATGCAATAAGGAGGAAAACAATAAATGCTTACGTTGCCAGCTCTGGAAATTTTAAGATCCACTGACTGAGATATTTTTCTTTCCTTTCTTTTTTGTATATAGTCAAACAATTTCAACTGTGGTGGTGTTGGATAATTGGCCATTTCTAACCGTCTATTTAAAGAAGGCCGGGAAAATCTCTTGAAGCATCTATAAAATATGTTGCAAAAAGGAGAAAAGTGCATTGGCTTTTAGTAAGTATATTACTGAAACACTGATTTCACTATTTTTCCTTATTTAACAAGATTTACTTTAACCCACCTCATACAAGACAGTGATAAACAGACATTCAACATACAATGTATTCCATTCTGAATCACTCCACAAAAGCAATTGTTTTATCTACAGTGGTGTGAAAAACTATTTGCCCCCTTCCTGATTTCTTATTCTTTTGCATGTTTGTCACACAAAATGTTTCTGATCATCAAACACATTTAACCATTAGTCAAATATAACACAAGTAAACACAAAATGCAGTTTTTAAATGATGGTTTTATTATTTAGGGAGAAAAAATCCAAACCTACATGGCCCTGTGTGAAAAAGTAATTGCCCCTTGTTAAAAATAACCTAACTGTGGTGTATCACACCTGAGTTCAATTTCCGTAGTCACCCCCAGGCCTGATTACTGCCACACCTGTTTCAATCAAGAAATCACTTCAATAGGAGCTGCCTGACACAGAGAAGTAGACCAAAAGCACCTCAAAAGCTAGACATCATGCCAAGATCCAAAGGAATTCAGGAACAAATGAGAACAGAAGTAATTGAGATCTATCAGTCTGGTAAAGGTTATAAAGCCATTTCTAAAGCTTTGGGACTCCAGCGAACCACAGTGAGAGCCATTATCCACAAATGGGAAAAACATGGAACAGTGGTGAACCTTCCCAGGAGTGGCCGGCCGACCAAAATTACCCCAAGAGCGCAGAGACGACTCATATGAGAGGTCACAAAAGACCCCAGGACAACGTCTAAAGAACTGCAGGCCTCACTTGCCTCAATTAAGGTCAGTGTTCATGACTCCACCATAAGAAAGAGACTGGGGAAAAACGGCATGCATGGCAGATTTCCAAGACGCAAACCACTGTTAAGCAAAAAGAACATTAGGGCTCGTCTCAATTTTGCTAAGAAACATCTCAATGATTGCCAAGACTTTTGGGAAAATACCTTGTGGACTGATGAGACAAAAGTTGAACTTTTGGAAGGCAAATGTCCCGTTACATCTGGCGAAAAGGAACACAGCATTTCAGAAAAGAACATCATACCAACAGCAAAATATGGTGGTGGTAGTGTGATGGTCTGGGGTTGTTTTGCTGCTTCAGGACCTGGAAGGCTTGCTGTGATAGATGGAACCATGAATTCTACTGTCTACCAAAAATTCCTGAAGTAGAATGTCCGGTCATCTGTTCGTCAACTCAAGCTGAAGCGATCTTGGGTGCTGCAACAGGACAATGACCCAAAACACATCAGCAAATCCACCTCTGAATGGCTGAAGAAAAACAAAATAAAGACTTTGGAGTGGCCTAGTCAAAGTCCTGACCTGAATCCAATTGAGATGCTATGGCATGACCTTAAAAAGGCGGTTCATGCTAGAAACCCCTCAAATAAAGCTGAATTACAACAATTCTGCAAAGATGAGTGGGCCAAAATTCCTCCAGAGCGCTGTAAGAGACTCATTGCAAGTTATCGCAAACGCTTGATTGCAGTTATTGCTGCTAAGGGTGGCCCAACCAGTTATTAGGTTCAGGGGGCAATTACTTTTTCACACAGGGCCATGTAGGTTTGGATTTTTTTTTCTCCCTAAATAGTAAAAACCAACATTAAAAAACTGCATTTTGTGTTTACTTGTGTTATATTTGACTAATGGTTAAATGTGTTTGATGATCAGAAACATTTTGTGTGACAAACATGCAAAAGAATAAGAAATCAGGAAGGGGGCAAATAGTTTTTCACACCACTGTATCTCTGTTTTGCTTTACTTTAACCTATAACAACATAAATGTGTAACATAAATCAAAACACAGTAACCAAATTCAAATGATTTTGTCATTCTTCCTCAATTATGAAGACTTTTAACATTTAAACTTATGACAAAAAGTTTGTGAAATGACAACAGTGTAAAGTATATATTTCAAGGATACATTACTAAATGTGACAATGATATACAGTAAATCACAATATACAAACAAATTCTTATTTGATATTAGGTAAATCTTGTGATAACCAGCTAGGATTTCATCTCTTTTTCATCTGTTAAAACTACAAATTATGAACAGATGCAACTGCCTTCTAGAAAGCAAATGGTCTGGATGCTTAGTCACTTATTTCAAGTGTCTGCATTTATCATTTCATTTTAATCTGATAAGTGTATAAGAATGGCTTTATATTACTTTTTTGAATCTTGCACATTTTTTCAGATCCTTGATAAACAGACACTTATTACAGCAAAATTGAACACAAAATCCTAAAATTGACTTAACACTGACACTCATGTCTTTTCATTCATTAAACATAACTAAAGAATTACACCATGTGGGGGCTCAATCAAAATTTTCATATCATTAGAATATCTTTTTATCATTGAATTGACTGCTTACAATTTTGTTTTTGGCAGTTTTTTTTTTGTTTGGTAAGGGGTGAGATTATATTTTTGACATTTCTTGTTAGTCCAGTCAATAGATACATTGGAGTATTATTATATATAAAAAAAAGATATTTTAGTAATTCTAATAAAAGCATTAAACTGATTAGATGTACTAGTTTACTTTTACTTAAGATTTTTGGTCAATATGCAGTGCATCTCCTTCCAAAATATAATTTGAGCAGATTATATTTTGCACACACAACAGCAGCTATAAAGTGATGTTTAATTCTCAATGAAGCATTCTCTATCATTTTAAACTAACTTCTACTTCAAAATGCTGAAAGGACTTACAGCAAGCTAAAAAAAGGTTGATGGGCAAGTTATTATAAATAAACCAGTTAATAAAGCAGAATAGTGTGTTGACAACAGCATGTAAAGTTAAATTCCTTACCTGCCCTCCTTGAACATTTACACTAAATCTTAAGATTTTCAAATAGACTGCCTTAAATGCAACTATAATGCATGCAGTATTCAAATAATACTGGCAAAATATGTTGAAACTTGTTTCTTGAGATGCGAGTATATGGCATTTAAAAATATTGCCTGCATTAAAGTTTGTATCAGGGAATATATTTTTCTGTCTCTCACATATATATGAGTCCAAGGGCAGTTCAAAAAGGAGTATTAAAAAGAATCTAGCAAAAATTAAAAAGTGGAATGGAAAAGACAGATAGGCTGCTATAGTATCCAACTATACTTTGGTGAACTTTGAGACACTGATCTGTAAATATACTTGAGAATTAAATATATACAATTCCTTAAATTGGGGGATTTTTTTTTTCTCAGATTACTTGCAGTTGCATATAGCTCCACATGACCCAGACAAAGACATTAGCGTGCAGAAATCAGACTAAGTGAAGGTTAAAAGCAAAATGCTTGCTTAAAATGGATCAATATACCTTTTCATTGAGTAAGTGTTCATTTTTTGCTTGTTATAAAGCAATCTGTTGACAGTGCATGTGACCGAGATGGAGGGATCCAGACATAATGGCTCTGCAGTTGCCAAGATTAAGTGACTCTCCAGAAGCAATTTATCATCCTAAAATGGAAAGAGTATAACATATAAACAAGCACAGATATTTTACTTGTATTATACACATATACACATTTGACAAAAAATTAAATAAATAAGAAATCGGTCTCATAACCAAAACAGCTGCAGATTTTGACATGTATTATGCTTTCAGTGGGTGTTTTTATGTGTGCTCCATTATTTGTTCAGACCATTTAAGGGTAGTAACTCAACATAATTTCATGCAAATTAAGGGATTTTTTACGCATTTTGACTACTTCAAATTTTAAACCAATCTGTGGAGGCCTTTCTCAATTTTTTGCTAGCAATTTTCACTATTATTTAGGATCCTCTGCATTAACCATTAACACTGCATACAGAAATTATGCAGCAAGGTTTGCATCGTGTGACTGAATATGAGAAAAAAGTTTGAGAAAATAATTATCAATTACTATTTAAAATGTATGACATTTTCCTAATAATGGTGGATAATCACTTTAAAATGCACTTCATCCACGGTACATACTAATGTTATCACAGATTTTACCTTAGGATTAAGTAACAGGAAAAAGTTCTTTGCTTTTCAGTGTTGCCTGTGTTCACTTCAAGTTCAGTTTATTCACCACTACATTTTGGCCTTTAAGAACATTCCTCTAAGAAATCCTTACAAAACAAATACAAATCATGCAAACTGTAAATACTACAAGCCTTGTCAGAAGGTTATCAAAATACTGAGGTGTTAATACCACCTTGGGAACCAAACTCTTGCCAGTTTGCTTCGAAAATATAAGCAATACCTGAACAAATATGTATAAAACTAAAAGCAAAAAATGTGTAAAATAATATCAAAGTAATGTGGATGAAACAGTGCCTTTGTTTGTAATATTTTTCAAATAATTTGAAAAAGGGTCTTAAGATTAAACATTTTCTATTTCAGGAGAATCATGTGACAGCTGCTTTAGTGTGTGAACAGTCCTAGTTAGAAATGCAACAACTTTGTGAAGGTAAGGGGTTGGTTCTTATCTCATTCCTTCTTGGCCCTAAATTCCCTTTTAAGGGATTGCCTTTCTGTGGCTGAAACTATAAAACAAACTGATGAAGTTCACTAAATGGAAAGTGTGTAACCTGTGTAAGAAGAAGTTATCATTGTCAGGGAACCCATAAGATACAATACTGATATGGCATCAAATCCCTCAGGTGATATACAGTACATCTTCTCATTTAGGGAGAGGTAACAGAAGATGGACTAGAACACCGCCTGTCTGGGTTTGGAACATACTCAAGTTAATATGCCTACCTACCATTAGCATCAATAAGTGTCTTTGCCTCCAGCTAAAATAATTACCAGTTATGCACCATCATCAGCACCTACATGCCAACTCAAGTAAATTAAGAGAAAATTCAAGGAGGAAATTTATTCCAATCTGGATGTGGCACTGGTCACAGCATCAAAGAAAAACAAAGTAGATCTACCATGTGACATTCATAAAAGGACTGAATGCAGCTTCTATTAGGGAATGCCACTGGCTAGAATGAATCTCCACTCCAAACAATATCATCTCCTGCATTATGTATTCATCCATACCTACAGCATAAAAAACATACACATCTCTCAGGCTATATGTGGAAGAACATCTTGCTTGATTGATCATTGATTGGTTTGTGTAATCAGGAATTTCTGGCTTGTCTATAAATATCAAAGGTGTTCATGTAAAAGCATGAAAAAACACAATGTCAGAGCCAAAAACCTTGGCTTGAAAAATGGTAATGGTGATAGCTCCTTACTACCATCCAAGAGACATGCACTAATTCTACTGGCTGTAGCTTGCATGAATTACAGGACTATAGACTCCTGACAAAAGAACTTCGAATGTGAGACCAATGGAAAGATCTACAACAGCAAGTAGTAGGAGGAGAAAGCCAATAACATGCATAATTCTGATGATCAATACAATATGTAGAGAATCTTTCTGATAGTGAAGATCTTATATGGACTAAGCTCCAATGGTCCTTTCTACTTTAATGGCCTTGTGAAGTGTGTTCATAATTTGCAGACAAGTTTGACTTTTATGATTTTTGCTTGTAATCAGATCAGTACCATTCTGAGACAACCACTCTCCAATATTTCATCTAATTTGATAAACATGTTAAGACATGCTTCAGCTATATGGCTGGTTAATTTCATATCTGGCTATGCTTTTTTGATACACATTTGAGGAATATGCTAAATGCCATGTTTTTAAGCAATTCGCTATGAAACCCTGAAAATCTGAGGTCAAAAGTCTGTACACCCTTTTAAGGTTTAAAGAGAACTGAAAATAATGATAGAACTGATTGCTGTAATCAAGTAAAAGCAGCTTTCACTTCTTGAAACTCACACAAAAATCAGCCTTTCACACGAAGGTTTAACATTTAACGATGTGTAAAAAAATGTAATTCATCATCTCAAAAGAATTAAACTTTTAATTTAAAATTTTAGTTACCTGCGTCCACTTGTGGTTGTCACTTGTTATTGCATGGACATCACAAACCAGGGTCTATTAAGATAATAAACATTGCTCTGATTACAAAACATAAAAACTGAGAAGGCCTCTAGATAACTAAAAGAATAAAATAATAATAAAAATAAATAAAAAATCTGTTAATTTCATGTCAACTATCAAAGCGTACATGAAAACAAAATTACACTTGCATTCCTCACCTATAAGAAATAAAAACCACATAGATTTAACAACTTGAATGGGTAAATACTCAGAGACAGAAATAAAATGATTAATGAATAGTTAAAAATGGTCTATCCTTCAGTAAAGATAAGATGTTAACTCTTTGCAGGCAACTGCTATACACTGTATAGCTGAACCTTCTTATCAAATATATAAAAGGTTAATGGATACCCAGAACACTAATGAAAAAGTATTCTTAAAGTCAATTCTGAATTAATTTTAAATATACTGTTTAACACTGAACACTTAACAGAACAAAATATAAATCACAAAGTTACCTGCATTGTTGGCCGCAACAGTATGTGCCTAGTTTTATATGTTGGTACTTTAGTGTTACCAGTTTGTCGATAATCTCTAATTTCAGCTATGACACACCCACAATGAAAAATATTGACCTACATCATTAGAAAACAAAAAAGACAAAAAATTAATGTGATATTAAAACAATATGCAAATCTATGGCTTGCCTGAAAAGTTTGCATTTTTAATCAAGATTAATCTTCTTGAGATTATCTCCCTAATAAATGCTCTTAAGAGTTAGAAAATTGTTTGTAGATTCAGATAATAAAGTTATGAATGCATTTTTCTATCATTTCCTGATATGTATTTTAGAAGTCTGTGATAAAATTGACTGGTGACCCACATACACATAAATAATTATACAATCCAAAAATAATGAGTATCTTTAAAAAAGTATAATGAGTCTTACATTTGGACAGCACAAGTGGTTTTCTAGGTAATTAATCTTTTTGCATTTATTTTGCAGAACTAACAAACATGTTCTGCAGTGAGGTTGTATAAATTTTGCTGTCTATTCAACAAAATTAATATTTCAGGGTAAGAATACGATTTAAGAAAATGCACCTGCGACTTTTCCAATAAATCGACAAGGATTGGAGGCAGTTCTTCAGCATCAAGATAATCCAGAAGTTCACACTCCTCATAGGGTAGCCGGATAGTTTCCGAGTCTGCAAAAAGAAATATATTACAAATAAAAAAAGAATACCATAATTTTTCAGTAAACAGAAATAAACTGTAAAGGATACAAGATTCTTTCAGAATCATGTGAGCTTTGATTAGTAATTTATGTTTTTAATTCATCTATACATGATTAATAGAACACCTCCTAGCACTCTTCCCATGGAAAGGTAAATGTGGGTTACACAAATACTTAAAACTTTAACAACAATGTTCTATCAACAATCATGCGCATGATCTGGTGCTGGCAACTTTAGTTAAGTCACATATTTGAATCTTTTTTCATTACATCTGCCCTGCTGTCCTTGAGATGGAAGGAACTCATGTAAATCACAACACTGTTTTTCATTCTTCAATAATATTAAAAAAATATATAAAATTATATCAAAAGTGTGTAAATAGTAACAAAAAACAACTTCTGCTGCTCTTATAGCCTTTTCCACTAAACAAACTTTTAACAGAAGCGCTCTCCCTCTTTTCTTTTACATTTTTTTGATGCTTAAAAAAATTACAATTATTACAATTGTTGATAATAATGATTAGATTTGGCCTCAGGCTTGTTACTATAAGTTACTATAAATTTTTAAATTCTAAATATTCAGCTGGGATAGCACAGTGGAGCTGCTGCCCCGCAGTAAGGAGACCCGGGTTCGCTTCCCAGGTCATCCCTGCGTGGAGTTTGCATGTTCTCCCCGTGTCTGTGGGGGTTTCCTCCGGGTACTAAGGTTTCCTCCCATAGTCAAAAGGCATGCTGGTTAGGTGCAATGCCGATTCTAAATTGTCCCGTGTGTGTGTGTGTGTGTGTGTGTGTGTGTGTGTGTGTGTGTGTGCGTGCCCTGCCCAGGGTTTGTTTCCTACCTTGCACCCTGTGTTGGCTGGGATTGGCTCCAGCAGACCCCCATGACCCTGTAGTTAGGATATAGTGGGTTGGATAATGGATTGATAGCTGGATATTCAGCTGTCATCGCAAACTCAAATGTCGACCCATTTTAACTGCCTTTTAGACAAACTATAAAGTTGACAGTTAACACAGGATGACTAGAGAAGATGGAAAGAAAACCTTAGGTCTACAATATATGAGAACATAAGAGATTCTGAGAAACGTAGACCTGGATATATTAAATATTCCCGTACTGTGCTGGTTACACTACCACCAAAGAAGCTCTCTTATACCTTAACAGAGGAAAAGCTTGGTGAGGATGACAAGGCCAAAGATCCAGAATAAGGATAAAAGTAAGGTGGAAAGGACTTAAAGCTGGTTCAAACTCCACATAATAAGGAATGTTTGATCACTTCTTAACACTAGAATTACCAGAGCCTACGAAAAAACTCGTAAATCCGTCCCACCTTAAATTGCTTCTTAAAATCGTTCACAGCTCTCCACCAGCGTCTTTTGTCATCTAAATGTGCTGATAAAAATCAGGCTGCAAGCAGCCGGCTATTCCATCCCCCCACCGACTTCGAACGTGCACAAACTTCTCCCAGCTTATGCCTTGATTGATTTTCTGGGAGTGAAGTGGAGTTTTAGAGTGGAAATAATAGATTGTTGTTTGGAACACACGCATTTCATGTCTGTTCCGTTTCTACAGTAATCTGTGTAAACACATTGTTAAAACAGAAACGTTTTTTATATTCTACTAGTAGATGACAAAATGTAGGTATAAACTATATAATGTATGAAGCCTGAAGTATCAAAGAAATACTTTCACAAAAGATACAAATCTAACACAACAATTGCGCTTTTATTCAAAAATATAACTGCAGAAACAAAAAGCCGCCTAAACATGCGACATTGACACCCGTTTATTATGACTGCCTCCGTGGCGCAATAGAATCAGCTGCCGACTGGGAATCAAAACGTCGCAAGTTTGATTCTTCACCACTCCGTTTTGAGAAGTAAACTGCTCTTAGTCTTACTATTTTAGGCAACTTGAAATACAGTATACATTCTCTCTCTGAAATGAAAGCTTCAGGCTATGTGAAAAAACCCTATGCTAAAACTGGTTTTGACATGATTTAATTAAACCAGAAATGCATATTACCAGTCCAACAAAACAATATATCTATACTAATAAAAGGCAAAGCCCTCACTGACCGACTGACTGACTGACTCACTCACTCACTGACTGACTCATCACTAATTCTCCAACTTCCCGTGTAGGTAGAAGGCTGAAATTTCGCAGGCTCATTCCTTACAGCTTACTTATATATATATATATATATATATATATATATATATATATATATATATATATATATATATATATATATATATATATATATATATATAGGCTATTCCTTACAGTACAGTATATATGTGTACATGTATGTACAGTATATATATATATATATATATATATATATATATATGACAGCAACACTCATAACAGATAACAGTGACAAAACAATTACATTGACAATGATGTTACGTTATTTTCAAAATGTTTACTTTAATTTTCAGTACTTTTATGACACACTACACTCATAAGCTGGTATTTTGCTAGTATATATATATATATATATATATATATATATATATATATTTATATATATATTATATATTATATAGTTATAGTATATATATATATATATATATATATATATATAGTATATATATATATATATATATATATATATATATATATATATATATATATATATATATATATATATATATATATATATATATATATAGTACACATACACGCTATTGATGTTTAGCTTTTTAAAAAAACATTACAAACTCCAATAATTTCCTTAACATAATTGCTAACACCCTAAAAGTAAGTGATTTTACCAGTTCCATTTTTTCCCCTGAGCATCAATGAATATCCCTCATTTCCAGGGTAAAGATTCACTACAAGACACGACAATGTCTCCTGCATCACAAGCTTTTCCAGTAGATTAACATTTCTCCTCAGTTTCTGCAGGTAAATAAATACAAAGAAAAATTTTGAACATAGTAATAAAAGTTAATCAAAAGTCATTAATCTAAAACTGTGTCTATGCAAGTTAAAATATTTCTCTTTGAATAAAAAAATCCTCATTACCTACTTTAAGTTATCAAGTAAGCTACTAATCAGGCTAAGTCCTACCAATAAGCATATAAGATCAGAACAGAATGTGCAAACGGCACAAATAGCATCCAAATTCTTAACTGCAAGTTAATGCAAAGTGAAATACCAACCATCTCCATTGCTGAAAGGGGACACAGAATGATCACAATACGCAAATGACAGAGTTCAGTACACAAGTTCAAGAGACATTACCTCAAAAGCAAGGTACACCTGCTAACAATGGATTATTGGATTGTAAACCAATGTTCATTTGAAGCACAGGAAAGTAGCATGTATAAAATCATTTGGGCCATTCTGGACAACAAAAAGGTAAAATAGTTTGCAGCTAGCCCTACAAAAAGGATGGATTCAAGATGAATGCCTGCTCATTAATAATGCTTGTAATGACATCAGATTACTAATTTAAAAGTACTGCAAGTTGATTCTATATAATATATGAAATCAGATCTTTATGAATAGCTTACTTTCATCAAAACTGTTCTAATGTTCCTCACCAGCAGTAAGACTGTAACCAACTAGACAATTTAAGATTCCAGTTTTAAGTTTTACATTTTCATGTCTATTTACAGCATTTTTTAAACTTGTCTTCTAATTTACTCCTGCATACTATGATGATGTTTTCTATACTGGAGTAAAGGCCAATTTTGTAGTAATGTAGGCTCTATTTAACTTATACTCATTTTACTTACACCATGACCCTGCACTTTATGCAAATAACATCGCTTCCATATCACCACAAATAACCATATGCTATGTCAAGAGTTACCGCAAAACTAAATTTTATTACACTTTCACGGTTCACAATGAATCATACAAAAATTCTGCTCAAAAGTTGCTTCATTTACCTTTATTTCAGGCTCCTTTTCACATTCTTCCAAATACAAATCATAGAGTTTCTGATTAAGGGATTTCCTGTATCATAAAGACAAATTATGATGGTAATTTACATGACATTTGATGTTTTGCAAGTGTCCCAACTTATAACAAGTTTTTATCTCATTGTATCTCTAAAAATGAACTTTCATTTTCAAACTTCAGTTTATCCACTTGTGTGTCATGGAGGCAACAGCTTATCCTACCACCACTGGACACAAGACAGGAATAAACTCTAGATAAGATACCAGTACACTACAGGGCACACTTAATTTTATTATTCAAGTCCTAGGAAAAAAAGATTATGTAGTACTCAAGGAGAAAACTTGTAAACTTCACATCGGCCTGGTATTCAAAATCTCATGTACTTTTTCATGCATTGTACAATTTATTTTTAACATTTTAATTGGCTGGATTTTACAAAGTTTACGAACCATAGTTAAGTATTGTATAACAAGGAGAAGGGTGTCAAAGGCAAGTCTAAACTAAAACATTTCCCTCCAATGTTAACTTTCTAGAATCTGGCATGTAAAAATCTATGAAAACCATTACATATTTATGCAACATGTTGAACTAAAAATACAGAGTCAAGAGCTATAAACTAAAGCTAGAAAAACATCTAAAACAGTATAGCTAAAATACAGTGCATCTGGAAAGTATTCACAGCGCATCACTTTTTCCACATTTTGTTATGTTACAGCCTTATTCCAAAATGGATCAAACTCATTTTTTCCCCTAAAAAAGTTTACTTGAGATTTTTGCAAATTTATTAAAAATAAAAAAATTGAGAGAGAAAGCACATGTACATAAGTATTCACAGCCTTTGCCATGAAGCTCAAAATTGAGCTCAGATGCATCCCGTTTCCCCTGATCATTCTTGAGATGTTTCTGCAGCTTAAATGGAGTTACCTGTGGTAAATTCAGTTGATTGGACATGATTTGGAAAGGCACACACCTGTCTATATAAGGTCCCACAGTTGACAGTTCATGTCCGAGCACAAACCAAGCATGAAGTCAAAGGAATTGTGTGTAGACCTCCGAGACAGGATTGTCTCAAGACACAAATTTAGGGAAGGATACATAAAAATTTCTGCTGCTTTGAAGGTCCCAATGAGCACATTGGCCTCCATCATCCTTAAGTGTAAGAAGTTCAAAACCACCAGGACTATTCCTAGAGCTGGCCGACCATCTAAACTGAGCGATTGGGGGAGAAGTAGAGTGGCCAGACAGAAGCCACTCCTTAGTAAAAGGCACAAGGCAGACCGCCTGGAGTTTGCCAAAATGCACCTGAAGGTCTCTCAGACCATGAGAAACAATTAAACTCTTTAGTGTGAATGCCAGGCGTCATGTTTGGAGGAAACCAGACACTTCTCATCACCAGGCCAATACCATCCCAACAGTGAAGCATGGTGGTGGCAGCATCATGCTGTGGGGATGTTTGTCAGCGGCAGGAACTGGGAGACTAGTCAGGACAAAGGGAAAGATGGCTGCAGCAATGTACAGAGACATCCTGGATGAAAACCTGCTCCAGAGCGCTCTTGACCTCAGACTGGGGCGACGGTTCATCTTTCAGCAGGACAACGACCCTAAGCACACAGCCAAGATATCAAAGGAGTGGCTTCAGGACAACTCTGTGAATGTCCTTGAGTGGCCCAGCCAGAGCCCAGACTTGAATCCAATTGAACATCTCTGAAGAGATCTTAAAATGGCTGTGCACCGACGCTTCCCATCCAACCTGATGGAGCTTGAGAGGTGCTGCAAAGAGGAATGGGCGAAACTGGCCAAGGATAGGTGTGCCAAACATGTGGCATCATATTCAAAAAGACTTGTGGCTGTAATTGCTGCCAAAGGTGCATCGACAAAGTATTGAGCAAAGGCTCTGAATACTTATGTACATGTGAGTTCTCAGTTTTTTTTATCTATACTAATAAAAGGCAAAGCCCTCACTCACTCACTCACTCACTCACTCACTCACTCACTAATTCTCCAACTTCCCGTGTAGGTAGAAGGCTGAAATTTGGCAGGCTCATTCCTTACAGCTTACTTACAAAAGTTGGGCAGGTTTCATTTCGAAATTCTACGCCTAATGGTCATAACTGGAAGGTATTTTTCTCCATTAACTGTAATGGAGTTGAGCTGGAAGGGCGGAGTTGTGTGACATCATCACGCCTCCCACGTAATCACGTGAACTGATTGTCAACGCAGTGCGTAGAAAACCAGGAAGACCACCAAAAAGCGCTTAAGAAAACATGCATTATATAATTGAGAAGGCAGCGAAAAACAATAAGAAGCGAGCAAGTGACATATACTACCATATTCATGAGTGTTGCTGCCTCGGAAAGAAAGCAAGGTGTAAACCTAAACTTTAAATTAAGTTCATAGACAGGCTACCGCTGGCGTTTCACATGCCCACAGGTAATGCGGGATACAAGTTTAATGAGAGGACGAGGATATAAACGAGTTTTGATCACTTTGTAACTAAGTTAAAATTGTAGGTGAAGGGGTGTGCTTATGCAAATTCGAGACTGTGTTTGTGGGGGATTGACAGTTAAGGCGGGTGGGGGAGTCACGTCATCATCTCCCCTCCCATTCATCTAATTTCGGTCTGAGCTGAGCTCCGCGGCTAATGCCGTCTTCAAGCAACTTTGTCAGACTGCCACCAAATACTCACAGAAAAATCCACAAGTTAATACACACGCTGTCTCTAGAGTTTCTCCACACTGAATCCTCCAGGCACTACTTACAAAAGGTCACATTGACAATCGTGTTACGTTATTTTTAAAATCTTTCCTTTTCTTAGCACAAGCACAGCTGAGAAGCTTCGATGCATGTGCTCCATAACGCGTTAAAAAATAATGCATTTAATCACACTTTGCATTACAAGCAAAGGGAGCTTTTGTCAATGCATGATTTCCTGGTACTGTACACGATTACATTGATCAGCGCATCCCGATTCATTTTACCCTCGCACCACCTTAGTTTGAGAAGAAGTCTGAAAAAATATGAGGTTAACACAGAAAAACATCACCAATTCAAGCTTTATGAATAATCGATTCGCCATCAATAATTGTTTTGGTAAAGCCATCCTCCTTCCATTTTATAATTTTTCCGCCAATAGCCATGATTAAATGAACGGTAAATAAAGTAAGAGCAAAGCGAGGGTGACTTATTTAGGCAGGCATATATATGACAGCAACACTCATGACAATGTCAATCATGTTACGTTATTATTAAAATGTTTCCTTTTCTTTTCATTACTTCTTTAACACACTACTTCTCCGCTGAGGCGCGGGATTTTGCTATATATATAATATATGAATGACCTCCAAAGAGCGCTGAGACTTTTGATATCATGAACGTGTCTGCAAAAACTGTGGGCTCCTGCCCAGCAAAAGTCGAGCAGCCAGCGCGCGCATAGCTGTGCCGGCCTTTGAGACGCTGACTGCGCTTCTGCCTTAAGTCAAAGTGAGCACTTTTAATTTTTTCATCCTCCCCCTGCGCTATAGCCCAGACAAGTGCAAACACGGACCCCTTTTCTACACCACGGAAAAATAATATTAAGGCGATTCACACTTTCTTTTGCACGATACGATTATGAGGTCCTCACCTCGGATTATGAAACACGCACAGGAGTGGAGGACTGACAGTGCCATCACAGCTGATTAATGGCAGGGACGTCTCACCCGTCTACACAAGGCGATCATAACGTCAGCGAACACATCTCTATACTATATAAAAGAAAAAGGCAACTTTCCTTTCTTTACACCTTTTTCCTTTTATCCCAAACCAAAGCCTTTCTCTCTTAACACTGCAGAGGACACAAAACTAATTTTCTTTAAATGCCGGTAAGGCACATTACCAGAGGCACAAATTTGAACGTTCACATAGAAAATGTAATTTCTATACCACAGCCGTCGTGTAGCGCCTTTCAAAAGGGATCTACTACCGAGAGATGATCCATATACATTTTAGCTGCTGTTAGTTACTTACCTGTTGTGTTACACAGTCTTTAAAATGTAGTTTACCTGAAACCACTCCAGTAGTGCTCAATGTACCTGTACTTCTTAAAACGTTAATGTTTTACTGTTTAATAACTTATAGACTATATTTTATTATTTTTCCCTTGCACTCAGTGACCAAAGCTATACACACACATATAGACACATACAAACATACACACAAGTATATGTATGTGTATATATATGTATGTATATATGTATGTATATATATATATATATATATATATATATATATATATATATATATACACACACACACTATCTACATATATATATATATATATATATATATATATATATATATACATATACCTATACATCATATATATATATATACATACACACACACACATATATATAATTTGTGTGTGTGTATGTATGTATGTGTATATATGATGTAGATAGGTATGTATATATATATATATATATATATATATGTATATGTAGATATGTATATAGATATGTAGATATGAAGATATGTATGTGTATATATATGTATGTGTGTGTGTGTGTGTGTGTGTGTGTGTGTGTGTGTGTATGTGTGTGTATGTATATATATGACAGCAGCAATCCAAGCTGTGAGAAAACACTAAAAAGGAGGCGTGTCAGACGTTGTGGTACATTTTCTGATGCAGCTAGACGAAAAAAACTTTGTGACGCTGCCAAATACACAAAACAATTACTTTGACAATCATGTTACATTATTTTTAAAATGTTTCCTTTTCTTTTCATAACTTCTTTAACACATGACATCGCTGCGAAGCGCGGGTATTTTGCTATATATATATATATATATCACAGCGACACTCATAACAGTGACAAAACCATTACATTGACAATCATGTTACGTTATTTTCAAAATGTTTTCTTTTCTTTCTCTTTCCTTCTTTAACACACTACTTCTCCGCTGCTGCGTATATATATATATATATATATATATATATATATATATATATATATATATATATATATATATATATATAGATAGATAGATAGATAGATAGATAGATAGATAGATAGATAGATATATATATATATATATATATAGATAGATAGATAGATATGAGAACAACACTCATATCAATGACAAAACAATTACATTAACAATCAAGTTACGTTGTTTTTCAAATTTTTCCTTTTCTTTTTCGTACCTTCTTTAACACACTACTTCTCCATGCGCTTAGGTATTCTGCTAGTTTTAATAAATTTGCAAAAACCTCAAGTAAACTTTTTTCACATTGTCATTATGGGGTGGTGTGTGTGGAATTCTGAGGAAAAAAATGAATTTAATCCATTTTGGAATAAGGCTGTAACATAACAAAATGTGGAAAAAGTGATGCGCTGTGAATACTTTCCGGATGCACTGTATGGAAGTTGTGTAGATACTGTAATATGACTTGTTGCCATGGTTCGGGAGTAATGTTAATCCCGCTAATTTTATTTTGCACTCTTTATACCTTCTCATGAAGTACGGGTTATCTATTTTGAAAGCCACTCTACACATCTATCAAAAAAGCCATGGTGTGCATTTCAAAAGTATATACAGTCATAAAGAAATTACAAACAACTGTTAAGAGATATGTTGAATATCTAAACATAAATGTTTTATCCCACTATGCAAGTTTAACAAATTATGCAATACTTTCCATTATGTTTTTTGAATTGAGATTCCAGGACATGTATTAATACTTTTTTAAAATAGATCATGGGTACTTTAATACCTAAGTTTCTACCTCCCACTAGTGTACTGTCTTTTTCTAGAAATTAATGTGTACTTGACTTAAAGGACTTTTGTGGCAAATTAAAAAAAAGGAAATTCCTTTCTTCTTACCTTGCACTTGTGGAATTTCTTCTCTTAGGAGGGCGCTGTTGGGCACTTTCTACAATGTACTAAAAATAAAAAAATAAAAAAGTAGTATTGTAACATGTACAGAGAAGAGTGAAATTCTTACTTGAATGCCTCACTAACATGCAACATGTCAGCACTCTTTGCTGCCATGATAAACTACGAGGTGAGACACAAAAATAACCAGACTGGGCTTGGGGCTTTCCTGGAAAACCGTCTGTGGAGGTCGGCCAGGCGTGAATCATAAAACTATATCCCCTCCTACACAACCTATCAAACCACCGACTGGCTAGGTATGTCCTGTGAATAGTCCAGTCAGTATTTGCACAATAATCGCTATACAAGTTGTAATGATAATGTCGGGTGAAAAAAAAAAATCGAACGGCGAATCAACATCAAATTTTTTGTGAAGCAGTTTTTGACTGACAAAAACATTCCTGTCCTTTATCAATCTCCCTTTTCACTCAATTTAGCTCCTTGTGATTTTTACTTGCTCCCGACAATCAAAAATTGAATAGAAGGGAACACATTTTTCTTCAATGGATGAAGTGAAGAGAAAAATGGCAAGCCTTTGAAGAGCCTCAAGCAAGAAGACTTCCAGCACTGTTTCAATCAATGGAAGATTTTGGAGCGGTGTAGAGATTGGCGATGGGGTGGAGTAGACAGAAGGTGACAATGTTTAGAATGTTGGAATTCATCTTTTTTTTTTTTTTTTTTTTTTTTGAGTTTCACTTTGTAAAATGCATTAGAATAATTTATTTTTATTTAATAGAAAACACACATCAGCTTACCTGATGTACTCCTTACTAATTTTTCTAAGCTCCCATTACCTGACAGAACTTTCAGGTGCTGCCTCACAATTCCAGAAGGTGGAATGAGTATCATAATTAAGTGAATGGAATTCATAAAGACACATCCACTGCACGTTGAATGCCCTGCTAACCATGATACATGCCAGTATGCCATGGCTTTGACTGAGATACTGCACTTGACAAGATGGTTTGCTGTTTACTCTGCACCGAATTGCATGATCTTTGTGACTTACTCCATGGTGAAGTATGAAGTACTTTTTTTTTTTTTTAAGAAGCCCAATTGAAATCTACCATCAAAAAGAAAATATAAAACTAAAAATGACACGACGATTTAATTAGCTGTGCTACCTAAGACAGATTGAAGCAGACCTCAGTGTCAGTGTTTGCATAGTATCATGTATTGGAATATACCTTGTAAAGCATGTGGCAATAAAATGCATCGATTTGTCATTACAATACGTGGCACATCACAAACATTGGCACTGCTTTTACAAATCCCATACCAAATGGCATATAACAGAAGCATGGCAACAGGTTTGTCACACAGACAAGTGTCTTCTATCAAAGTGGACTAGCCTATCGGGATTACCAGAACAAAATCCTGATCTAAATAAGCAAAACAAAAACATATTTTACAAGACTGAGTTGCTTTGTCTGCCTCGAGAAATCCAGTATTAGAAGCTCTTCTCATAGTTGTGCTTGGCTTCCTACTTGTATACTGTAGTATGAATGAATAAATAGTAATCATCTCTGGGTCGTACTTCTTCCCATTTTATGCCACACAGTGCAAAGTGCATTTCCTACTATGTAACCCATCAGACAATGTAATTATATTATAAAACATAGCATTTCCTGTTTCCTGAGTGTGGGGAGTTTGACAGCTGTAATATGTTGTTCTTCTTTCACCCACAATTATGCATTCTTAGTCTACAGAATAGAAAAGTACAGTTAAACTAAAATGCAGTAGCTTGTGATATCAAACACATGGGCTTACATGTTTATTCATCCATAATGGGATGATTTTTATAATGACAGTATCACTACAGTAGAAAATCCTTATAAAGTACTATTGATACTATACTGCTGTGAAAAAGTAGTTGTCCCTTCCCAAGTTCCATGTGAAACAGTAATTACTCTCTTAAACGTAATACTTGGATGCGTTACTGTTAACGGCAACAACTGCAATTAACTGATTTGTGAGAGTCTGAGTTGGCTCCAGCAACATTGGCTCATCACTTCCTAAAGCTCCTCCATCCTGCTCCCTGTTTATGTTGCATTATTACACCTCTACTGTAGTTATAATATTCAAGTTATTTTAAAATGCTAAAATAAAACAAATCTGAAACAACTGACTTAACTAAATTTGAAGTTTAAAAGGAAAATAAAACTCTCCGTGTGTTCATAAGTTTGAGGAAAAAGTACTTCTGTTCTTGAATAACTTAACACTAGAATTACCAGAGCCTACGAAAAAACTCATAGATCCGTCCCACCTTAAAACGCTTCTCACTTCTCCGTCAGCGTCTTTTGTCCTTTAAATGTGTTGATAAGCAGCAAACAGCAAGCAGTCTGCTATCACATCCCCTGACCGGCACACGGTTTTCTCAGCTCAAGTCTGCTTACCTGCGTGTCAATTGCTTAGAGTTGTAGACACTGAGAAGTCAAGCAAAATGACACATTTTATAAATACTATATCGTTATTTGGAACACTTGCATTTCATGTGTGTTCCATTTCTACAACGATCTATGCGCAGTAAACACTTTGTTAAAACAGAAATGTTTTCCATGTTTTAGTAATAATTGACAAAATGTAGACATGAAGTGTATAATGTGTGAAGCCTGAATTCCAAATATCAAAGAAGCACTTTCACAAAAGACACAAATATAACAGAACAAATGCGTTTTTTTTCCCCAAGACTATTACCGAAGAAAAAGAAATCAGGTTAGTGTTGCTTGTTGTCTTGTCTTCACGGGTAGTATACTGGTTAGAGCTGCTGACTCTAATTCAGAAGGTTCTGAAGAGCGTGGTCATCATTGAGATAATAAAACTGGAGCTTATTCAGTGCAGCCCCCCAGTTTTTTTGTCTGATTCATGTTCAAGCTTCCAGACACAGCACCCCTTCAAATCTGACATTGTTTTCAAATAAAGTCGTGGTACAAACTTATTTTGTTACACTCTTTATTTGAAAACCGTGTCAAGAACCGAGAATGCAGTTAGACTTTTTTGGGCACATACACCACGCTAGTGTTTAGATCTGGACGGTGTGGCGTTGGCGAGCTCTGTACGCCGTGCTGTTTCTTTGAAGGACAGGTGATTGGCAGAATGACACCAGACTTTCACCTTTACGCCTGGTGCAGCTGTGTTGTTCTTATATGTGAGTGGACGTTTCTTGCGGTTCTTGACAACAGAGTTATACTTAAGAATTTCAAAGTAAAAAACAGGGTACAACTGTTTAAATCACCAACTCAAGCAAAGCATCAACATAATTTGCAATTCCTTTCTTTACGGCACTGTTTAGGACAAAATTATTTCTTACCTCTGCTCTGTCCAATGCATGTTCCAGTACTTGTTTCTGTAAAGATAAATGTGAGATTTGCAGTTACAAATAAATGTGACAAAGCAATAAAAAGTAAATAATTCTGACATTTAATCTACGAAAATTAAATTTAATATATATTGTACAAATACTTATGTGAAGGCTGTTTAAAGGACATAAAGATTTAATGAGAATGGACCATTAGGCCCAAAGCAGCTCAAAAATGGGCCTTTGCCTACAAAATTGTGTACCTTCAAATCTCAACACTAAGTAATGATGTCCATTTTCTAACTAGAGAGATACATTGTCTAATTTCTGTGTGAAATATATCCTTAAAAGGTTTCTAACTGCACTCTTGTGCTGATTAATTTGTCCTAAAGAAACAGCAGGCATCTACCCTACTTATGCACTTTACAGATTAAACAAACAGATTAAAAGGTGACATAATAAAATGTTTAATCATTAATCTCTTTCGAATTTTCTCAAAGATCATATCCTACAGTCTGGAAAGAAAGTGTTGTTGTTCTTCCCTGGATATTATCTAATGCTGTTTTGTCTTTCTTTTACCACAGAGAACAAAACTGCACAATATTTCAAAAGGCACTGACATACTGGATAGGTTAAGAGGAAATTTCAAACCGACTATGTGCGTGGACCCTCTGATGGACTGATGCCCAATTCCTAACTAACCCATGCTTTGTGCTCAGTACTCCTGAGGTAGGCTATGGTCCTCCATAGACAGATAGATAGATAGATACTTTATGACCCTGAATTGGATTAACCAGGTTTGTGAATGCTATATTTCAGTAAGTATGATGATAATGACATGTATGAAGTGAACTCTGCTATACATTCAAAGATTCAGAAAAAATGTTTGCTAAATTTCAGGTTGCATCAATGTTTTATCATTTAAAAAAAATGGCACAAGCAAGGTTTCCATTAATTTTTTATGGAAACGCTTAAGTCTGCCATAATCCGAATGTTTCTTTCTGTCATACACAAAACTTATTCTGATGTAATGCTTATGCAGCACAGGTACTTTTGAACTGACTTTGCCATTTTCATTTGGTACAGTTACTACTGCAGCTAAAATGATCCTGTCAACTGACAACCACCTGCCATTTTCTTACACAGTAGGATTTTATCTAGCCCTGGGACAAATGTATTATTAAGCTTTTTTGCTTTTATCCATTTTAAAATTCTGTTCTGTGTTGGGGTGGCAAAGTGTTGCAGTGGTAGCACTGCTGCCTCACAAGGAGGAGACCATGGCTGAAGTCCCAGCTGCTCCCTGTGCAGAGTCCTCTTGTTCTCTCTAGGCCAGCATAAGTCTCTTCCAATAATCTAAAATCGCACAGATTAGGTGAACTGGAATTGTTAAAACTGGCCTGTGTGTGTGCTTGTGTGTGTGCTTGTGTTCACCCTCTGATTTAGCTGCCATCCTGTCCAAGGACTATTCCTACCTCATGTTCTATGCTTGTGGTATAGGGTCCAGCTTCCTAGTGATCCTTCACTGCATAAGTAGGTTAGAAAACTGAACAAATGGACTGATGGGTGTTTTACTTTTCACTAATAATACAAATATGCACTGTAAACTTTTATTTTTATATTTAGACTAGGGGGCTTACCCTAGTCGCGCTTCACTCCCCAACCCCCCTGGCCTGTGCTACGCGCCATCCACTTCATGTCTCTGCCGCTCAGGTTGTGAAGAGGGGGGTGATCGCACCCCAAAGAGACGCGGTCGCTCCTCCGAAACCCACTCTTAAACGGTGATACAATTGAAAACAAATATAGTTTTTTTTTACCTCCTCTTTGCTTGATCAGCTGCTGGATTGCTGCTGCTTCCATGGCACATGATCTGTATCTCGCTTGGCGCTTCAATCATTTAAAAGCCTGTACAGCAGTTGTCTTTGTCATCTGCTCTTTGTCTTCTATTTCCGTCCCCGGGAGTGGTTAAATGTTTTGGCACAAATTCTCATCTCTTGGGATGCGAGATCTTGATATGTTTTAGTTTGTAATTTAAAAACGGAATAAGAATCTGAAAATCTAACAACATCACATTAAAGTTTGATAAATTCTGAAAAGAATGATACCAAAACATATATATGTAGGTTTGAAAATAAGCCCAAATTAAAGTGTGATAAAAAGTATGACATAAAAAGTAACATAAAATTGTTTGACAAAATCGTAGCATTTTTAGGCTTACGATTTTATATATAGAGCAGATAAAAGCATACGTTAAATAAGTTTTACCCAATCAATGATCACTACAATAAAATATTACGTTCAATAGCTCATTTTGTAAAACTCAGAGACTCACAGTACTCAAGTTTACATAAAAGAGACTTATTGTGAAAATAGGTTCTGAGCATCACAAGCCTGACTCAAATTTAACAGGTTCCATAATGGAAGGAGAGGCAGTGTCATCTGTCACCACCAAGAAAATATCAACTAAATATAACAGTTTTGTCCAATCACAATGATTTTTCCTTTATTTTTTCATTTCTGAATGAAAATATGGCAGTGTACAACAGGTAGGGCACGAAAAATAATGTAAAATGCACTCTCTCGGACTACATTTGCTTTTGCAAGAGGAACATCCAATAGTCATCTCTGCATGTACAGTAACACAGTTTATTAAGATCACTCCTCTGTAAAAATTTATGGTAGATTAAGAAACCAACATACAAGCCATCTCAAACCTTTAAGACAAACTATATGTACCGTCTGGAATTTGAAGAGGAATATTTTTGGGTTTTTTTCTGTTACTGACCAAGTGGATAATCACTTTATTGATGACAGTAGCAGCTAACCAATCAAATCTACAAACAGAATGTTCTGGAAAGTGACATCGAATAACACTGAGAAAACCTTGAACAACAGAGAAAACTAACACTGCAAAGTTTGCGCTATAGTGCTACGAACCGCTTGCTAAAAACACTTTTTTTTAAATGAGTTTTAAGCACAGGGAAAAAAATGAACATTTGAAAAATCCGTAATTTAATAAACAACCAAGAAAAGTAACGTTGCAACAATGCATGTGCGCAGCTGTGCGTGTGTCTGTGTGTGTCTCACGCACCTCTCTGTGTGTGTCACACGCGCCTGTGCGTGTGTCTGTCTGCACTGGCAATGCACAGGGAGAGACTGAACACGTGCGGCCCCGCGCATGCGCACTTTACCAGAAGACACACACACACAGAATCCTGGACACACAAAGGGATTTTATTAAAGAGGATATATAGATGAGATATATATATATATATATATATATATAGATATATATATATATATATATATATATATATATATATATATATATATATATATATATATATATATATATATATAGAGAGAGAGATATATATATATATATATATATATATATATATATATATATATATATATATATATATATATATATATATATACACACATATTATATATCTATACTAATAAAAGGCAAAGCCCTCACTCACTCACTCACTCACTCACTCATCACTAATTCTCCAACTTCCCGTGTAGGTAGAAGGCTGAAATTTGGCAGGCTCATTCCTTACAGCTTACTTACAAAAGTTGGGCAGGTTTCATTTCGAAATTCTACGCCTAATGGTCATAACTGGAAGGTATTTTTCTCCATTAACTGTAATGGAGTTGAGCTGGAATGACGGGGCGGAGTTTCGTGTGACATCATCACGCCTCACGTAATCACGTGAACTGACTGTCAATGCAGTGCGTAGAAAACCAGGAAGACCTCCAAAAGCGCTTAAGAAAACATGCATTATATAATTGAGAAGGCAGCGAAACAATAAGAAGCGGCGAGTGACATATACTACCATATTCATGACTGCTGCTACCTCGGAAAGAAAGCAAGGTGTAAACCTAAACTTTAAATTAAGTTCATAGACAGGCTACGCTGGCGTTTCACATGCCCACAGGTAATGCGGGATACAAGTTTAATGAGAGGACAGGATATAAACAGAGTTTTGATCACTTTGTAACTAAGTTAAAATTGTAGGTGAAGGGGTGTGCTTATGCAAATTCCGAGACTGTGTTTGTGGGGATTGACAGTTAAGGCGGGTGGGGAGTCACGCCATCATCTCCCTCCCATTCATCTCATTTGGCTCTGAGCTGAGCTCTGCAGAACGCCGTCTTCTCAAGCAACTCGTCAGACTGCCACCAAATACTCACAGAAAAATCCACAAGTTAATACACACGCTGTCTCTCTAGAGTTTCTCCACACTGAATCCTCCAGGCACTACTTACAAAAGGTTACATTGACAATCGTGTTACGTTATTTTTAAAATCTTTCCTTTTCTTAGCACAAGCACAGCTGAGAAGCTTCATGCATGTGCTCCATAACGTTAAAAATAATGCATTTAATCACACTTTGCATTACAAGCAAAGGGAGCTTTTGTCAATGCATGATTTCCTGGTACACGATTACATTGATCAGTGCATCCCGATTCATTTTACCCTCGCACCACCTTAGTTTGAGAAGAAGTATGAAAAATATGAGGTTAACACAGAAAAACAGATCACCAATTCAAGCTTTATGAATAATCGATTCGCCATCAATAATTGTTTTGGTAAAGCCATCCTCCTTCCATTTTATAATTTTTCCGCCACTAGCCATGATTAAATGAACGGTAAATAAAGTAAGAGCAAAGCGAGGGTGACTTATTTAGGCAGGCATATATATGACAGCAACACTCATGACAATGTCAATCATGTTACGTTATTATTAAAATGTTTCCTTTTCTTTTCATTACTTCTTTAACACACTACTTCTCCGCTAGGAGGGTATTTTGATATATATATATATATATATATA